>NW_008794951.1:8589096-8589302 GCF_000699145.1 Aptenodytes forsteri
TGCCATGTGCGCTGGTCTATCCAGCTCTCTCTCTAAGGCCTCTCTACCCTCAAGGGAGACCACAGTGCCTCCCAGTTTAGTATCATCAGCAAAATTACTTAATGTATATTCGATTCCTACGTCCAGATCATTTATAAAAATATTAAAGAGCACTGGCCCTAAAATTGAGCCCTGGGGAACCCCACTGGTGACTGGCCGCCAGCCTG
>NW_008794951.1:8589495-8590537 GCF_000699145.1 Aptenodytes forsteri
AATTTGCCAGCTCCAGTTGACTGGGACCTCTCCAGACTCCCAAGACCGTTGAAAAATAATGGAGAGAGTTCCCGTGATGACATCAACCAGCTCTTTCAGTACCCTGAGATGAATCCCATCGGGCCCCATAGACTTATGCGCATCCAACTGGAGCAGCGAGTCTCAAACAAGTTCAGGTTTGGCTGGGAGTTTATCATCCCCCCAGTCACAGTCTTCCAACACAAGGCTCTGGGGGTCCCAGGGACCATCATTGGTGTTGAAGGCAGAGGTAAAGAAGTCATTAAACGTCTCTGCTTTGTCTGTGTCCCTATTTGTGAGGTGACTGACCTCATCAAGTAATGGACCAATGTTATCTCTGATCCTCCTTTTGCTGTTAACGTATTTAAAAAAGCCCTTTTTGTTGTCCTTCACAGTACTGGCCAGCTTGAACTCCAGTTGAGCTTTGGCCACATGAATTTTCTCCCTACAATAGCAAACAGCATCTCTGTAGTCATCCTGTGTCACCTGTCCTTGCTTTCAATGTCCATACACTTTCCTTTTCCACCTAAGTTCTAGAAGATCCCTGCTCATCCAAGCTGGCCTTCTGCCCCACTTGCTTGACTTCCAACACTTTGGAATTGCCTGCTTCTGCGCTCTTAAGAGATGCTTTTAAAAAGTGACCAGCATTCATAGGCCCCAATACCTTCAAAAGCAGATTCCCAGGGGACCTTACTAACTGGTTGGCATATTGGGCCTTCTGTTCCACTCAGAAGAGTCTCCTATGACAATAACTTCTTTTTTTCTTAATGGAAGTGGTTTTGATGTGGTGCGCAGGCCGACTTGACCTTGGCAACGCCTCCAACCTAGATGGACCATTGTCCCTGTTACTGTTCAGTTCCACTTGCAGAGCCTCGTATCTATTATGCAAGGGCACCTGGAAAGGTGGGGTAGTCACGGATGAGATGCGCCTGCTGCGCTGAGCAGGAACTTGTTGCCATTCCCCCCTATAACTTAAGTCACCGCGTTCTGCCAGGCGAAGAGAGGATAGGGAATCCTCCGTATC
>NW_008794951.1:8590559-8601906 GCF_000699145.1 Aptenodytes forsteri
TCCTGCCTGCCTGTTGGGCCTGTCCCAGGGAACGTAGGTTGCGGTTCCCTCTCGCACTCCCGGATACTCCTCAACCTAATCACCTCCTCCCGGAGCTCTGCCACTAAGCTGAGGAGTTCCTCTGCCTGGGCGCACCTCCCACAGGTGTGCTCACTGCAGCCATCCGGTACTGGTGTAACAGAAGGGCACACCCTGCAGCCTGGCACCTGGGAAGCAGCACGTTCCCATCGGAACTCTGTCTGGGAAGCTGCATCAGTTGCGGACATAGCACTGCTCCCTGATTGAGCTGGCAGAGTTACAGCGCCCTTCCTGTGCACCCTGCCACGCCATGCCCTGGCTGATGCTCCCCAGGGGTTTCTTTTATAGATGTGGGGGCTTGGCCACGGCTGCTCCTGGCACCACCCAGGTCTTGTTAGCCGCTCTCACATGAGCTGCCAGCTCCTGGCGGGTCCCTCTGCTCCCCTGAGGTTTCCCCAGTTCAGGAAACCTCCTGGTACACCGCACCAGAGCGCTCCACTGCGGGTCGTGCCAGCACCGGAGCTGCTCACTTCATCTCGCCTTCCATCCAAAAGGGAAGAGCCAAACGGGAGCTTCACCATTTGCAGCAGTCTTCAAAACACCAACTGCCACAAAGGGTCCCTTGCTGCAGTGTCACAGAGCTGCCCGGAGAACCCATCGGGCAGCCGTGTCCAAAAGACACTTCTCAAAATTCAAAACATCAGAGTCTTTAATATAACCAGTTAACATGAAAATGGGAAAAGAGGCCACACAGAACCAGTGCTGCAACCCCAAAAGAGGAAGCATGCAGCTTTCTGCATCCTCTTCTAGCCAGGAGAGGCACGAAGGAACACACTAGGCCTAGGCAAGACAGGGTAGGATTGAGCGCAGGGACTGGAACTGCCCTGATCCCTGTTACTGTTAAGAGTTTTAAGCACGTCCAAGCTGTACACAAATAAGAATCAAAGTCTCATTTTGTATGATGCTCCAACATCTTCACGCGTTGACGTCTCTCTTGGCAGAAGGGAACAGGAATAACAGCGAGGCAGGGCTGAGAACCTGTCAAGCCCTGCAGCATCAAGCATCAAGGCTTTCCTTGTGGTGGCTCCTGCAGCCTTCTCCCTCCTGCCTCACTTGCTGCTCCATGCTCTCCCCTGATGATGACGACAATCTCCTCTTCCTCTCTATCTCCAGCTCCTTAGACCAACAAAAGGGAAAAAAAAGAGCAAGTTTCTCCTTGCTGCCTTACCAAGGGGTAAAACGTTCTTTCGCCTGGAGAACAACAGGACAAGAGAAAAGCAGCAGACATCTCCTGTATGCAGGACACCCAACACCTCTTTCCCCCATCCTTGCTCCAGCTAGCTGAGCTGCAAACTGGAACTGGATATACTCACCCCTTCTGGCATTTCTGTTTGTATCTGGGTCTCTTCTCATCACTGCATTCCTGCTCCTCGGGTGCCAAACAGCTTCTGCAACAAGAGCAGTCAACCATGCCTGAGTGTGTGAAAGAACAGCTTGACTCCCTTCTCCCACCAAAAATCTCCATGGTTTGGACATGTTATGCAATGTCTCTAATCCTTTAGGATTTCAGGTAGAAGATCATCAAAAGAACAGCTGAAGAATCAAACACTGTGCTTAAGGGCTAAAGGGAAAAAAAGCCACATGAATCCCAAAATAACGTAGATGAAATGAAGTACAGACTATGAGACACAGTTCAGCACATCACATATTATGCCAGTCATTTCTGCTTCAGTTTTGAGTTGACAGAGAAATGCATCGTAACCCATGTGGGCAGCATAGACCACTAATACCAGCTGCTTCAAAGGAAAGGAACTGTCACAGTCATGAATTACATGGAAACAGTCTATAGGAAAAGTTCTCTCTATGCACCACTATACATTTGCAGTGATGTCCCAAAGCACAAGATAAAAATCCTGCACGTACAGGTTTAGAACAGAATGTAACTATTACTTTTCTGGCAGCCACAAGTACTGCACAGGTGTTTTCACTGAACTGTCCAACACATTCTTAGGTCTCCATCCTCAGACGATACTGCTAACTTAGAAATTATCTGTATACCTAGGCAATCCTAATTACTCCTTCTACAGTACCTTACTTGCTTGCTCTGGTCTGCCACCACCTTGCTGATTGCTCAGTTGAACAAGGTCAGTCTGAAGGTACTCATGAATCCCACAGTCTGTTTGTCTGGCTTGACAAAGAACTGTCTCCCATCTGCAATCTGTGCTGCTTCCTCTTCCAGACCATTGACTTTTAATGTATCAAAGAGCTTTAAATGGAGGCAGTCCTGTATTAGCTTCCTCCTCTGTTGAAAAGTGGCTTTATTATCTAGTTTCTAGGCTATAAAAACTTACTCCTCAGCCTCTAGAGCTAACTGATTTCCTTAATAGTTGATTATGAAGGCTATCTTATCTATCTTTGTGGAATGCTGAACTTCAACAGATAATAGCAATTCAGCTGTATAAACTGGTTGCATCCTGGAATTTGTTGATCAGAGAAAAGGATTTTCCTTCAGTAACGTCCAGACAGTTGGTCTCAGTCCCAACTCTACCAGTTCTTTCTGCTTAGCATTTGAGCTGATATTCTCGGTAAGGAAGGAAAGCTTTTTTATTCTCCAGCAGGTCAGGAGATCTCAACAAGAAACTGTATTTTGTTATTAGCAGTTTTGCCATTTGACTGTAATTCAATCAGCACATTTAACTAAAACCCATCCAATCCTTCAGAAGCACTATAATGTAAATGGCCAGATTCCTCTAGACCAAAGACTGTTATTTTAAAGGCATCAGGAAAAAAGGGGTCAGTCAGTGACCAAAGCAAGCATGTACTGAAACATGATCCTATTTTAACATCGCCTATTTTAATGAAGATCTGTATTCACAGGTATGCGGAAGGATAGCAGGAAGTCAAGCATTTGACAGAAACCATTTGTATTTCAAGGATGTGAGATGGCATGCAAAAAGTCATCCAGGACTCAATTCATGAGTCTCCTACTTGTATTTGGGGAGGGGATGGAGACGACAAAACCAGCTTTCTGGTAACAATGTAGGGTCAGGGAGCTTCCTCCACTTCAGACACTCTTCACATCATACCCATGTCTGGTCTGGTCTCTCTCTGCAAAAACTAATGCTCGGTCTGAGTATTTCAAGTGTGGAGTAAACACCAGGAAAGGCTGTTCAGAACAAGCGCTGCCACCTGACCCCAAAGCAATCCCAACCCCTTTGGCACAGGACATGGGATGGTCCAGGGCAGCCAACGTGTCTCTGTTCTCACGGGGACACCCTACCCATGGTGTGGCATCCCTGTAACCACCAGGCCAAACTCCACAGGTTCAAATCTCATTTCCCTATAGGAAGGAGGAGTCCAGACACCACTCGGCAGCCTCTGCTCCTCCTGGTGGCACATTCCCACCCCACCTTGGCCAAGGGAAACCCCCAGGCCTTTAACACTGGCAAAGATCAAAGCAGTGGCAAACTGGTTCCTACGCTATCATGCAAGCTGCGTCCACGTTTCCCAAGTTCATCTGTGCCATCTTTGCCTTCCAATAGCTGTTGAGTTTCTGTCTCAGCACAGCAATCATCTGTCTGGAAGGAAGAACTCCGTAAGAAGCTGGGCAACTCCCACTGGCACAACAGGCAGCACAAGGAACAACCAGGGCAAACACAAACCCTTTCCCCAAGTTCCCCAAGAACTTGACTTAGACTTGTGATTGCAGGTTTTAGTTTGGCACCTTAGCAGCCTTTCTGTATCACCCACCCCACAGCTGCAAAAAATGGGCCAATATCATCATAAAAAAATTCAAGCTACAGGTCCCTTTCCCCAAGTGCAGCCATTCCCGAAGTGTGGATTGCTGCACCCCCAGGAGAGCAGGGGCTAGTGCCTGGAGGGAGGATGTTGCCTGCTTCTGCTGCACCCCTTAACTGGAGGCTCCACATGAGCATCTGACTTTTTCTTTTGGCTTTATAGGTGTGTTCCCAGTTTGGGCGGCTCTGCTAAAGTGCACACGAACACAGGCTCCGTTTTATTTTGGAGGAGTATCCTCAGGGCTGGAGTCTTGAGGGAATGAGCTGGAGGAACATAGAGACTGTGTCCTTTCCTTAGCCCAAGGCTATATGTTTGCACCAGACTTTCAGGATAAAATTCTCCATGCTCTCTAGGGGCACTAGAGAAGGAAAAAATGGACCAGTCTGGAGCTACTTCACAATAAACAGACCTAAGAACAGGTGCAGTGCTCAGAACAAAGGGTGTATCACAGCGAAACCCTCTCCAAGCAGCAGCCTTGGGCACAGGTCTCTCTTACTGGTACTCTTTGCCTTCTTCAAAGTCCTCTGTTGTGTGCTCGATTCAGGAAGTTGCATTCAATTACACCAATCACACCTACACCTCCTCCCTGCACCAGGGGCCAGAAATGAAGCGAAAGAGATGCTTTAGCCAATTCTGCTCAGAACTAAAAAAAAGTAGTCCTTCAGGGAGCACTGACACCCCAAACCCCTGATACAAAAGTTGATGGCAACACCATTGCCTGTGCATTGCATGCCAACAGCACACATGAGGTACAAACACCTGGCAAACCCCCCTGCAAGGGTATTTTGGGCATATAATACTGAAGCTTTTTCTTCCAGAAAGCAGAGCACAGGCTGGCTTAACTAACAGACCAGAATTATCTGTGGCAAAGACGGTCACCTCCAAGGCATGCCATAGCTCTGAGATACTGCTGCAAGATAACACCTAGAAGCAAATGCTTCAGCGACCACTTCCTAACAGAGTCCAGGCTATCCTGCCAGAGCAGATCCCCTTCTGGAAATCACCCTGGAGGAGAGGCAGGCTGCCCATCCTCTGGTAGCACCTCCAGACACAGCAGTATTAAACAGTAGCTGGACATCTCTAGTTACCTAAAACCCGGACAGGCACCCATTGTGCAGATGCACACATTGATCTGATCCTAGGGACACACCAGGTCTCCTTGTTCAATGCTGGACACCATGCAATGTAGAAGCAAGGAGCTAAGACAAGGCTGCTTTTTGCAAAGCCCCATTCTCCCGTCTCCCAGATAAAAAGGAATAGAAGACAAGTCCAACTACTCACCTTCCTTTGACAGCCCACCTTCTCATAGGATCTGATGAGCTGGTTGTTGTGGTACATCATGATCCTGTAGTGGCTTTTGTTCTTGCAGGTGAATCCAAAGGTGATCTTCACCCTTTTGCTCTGAGGGAAAATGTGTCAAGGATGAAATAAGGAGGAGGAGCGGGGGAGATGCCTGAGTTCCACAGGAAGGAGTGAAACACTCTGGAGAGGCCACAGCTTCAAGCAGCCCACACTTCCCTCAGCACACCACCTTCCCTCTTCAGCAGGGAAAAAGCGCTCAGCCTTGGCCTGCTAACAACAACTCCGTGCATGCAGCCAACAATCACAGATAAGAACAGGCATAACTGACTGGAGGGGAGTTGGATACAGCTGTACTGAGCAGAGCCAGTCTGTCACTGCCAAGTCAAAATACGCCTTGGTTATAGCTTTAATAAAAACGCTGATATGCATTTATATTACCCTGATAATAGAACAGGCAAGACCTGGCCAAAGGAAACTGCCTTGGAGTATACCACAAATGAGATAACTAATGACTAATAATTTTACTTGTGATTAAAAGATAAATGACCAACGTTTACAAAACCAAATCAAGCACATCCGGTCAGGGCTGAAGAAATCTTAACAACTAACAACACTAAGGTTCATCAAAGAAGAACGAGCTCTCCTTCAGCAGACTCCAGTTTCACAAATTCAGTTCTAAACAGGCCACTATTAGATGGGGAACTGTGGGTTTAGGATTAAAATATTTCATTAACCACTTTTTGTCTACATATATTTTAATTTGCTTACTTCTTAGAATCAAAGCTCATGTGTTTGTAGTGTACGTAGTCATCACGTGCTTTCCAATACAATGCTACTCTTTATCTGTACACAACAGGTGCTAAACTCCAAATATGGAGGATCTGTTATTTTATGCACACTGGCTATGCAAGGCCAAAGCACCTTTGAAAGCAAGTGGAAAACCACTACTGCTTGGGCACTACCACTACAGGTTTCTAACCTGCTGCATTTCTGCAAATCATCTCAAAACACAGTGGCTGTGCAATTCCTGGAGAGAGCATTAGCACACAGATGTGAACTACTGTGAAGCAACAAAAGCAGGAAAGTGGCTTTGTTGGTTCTCCAATTCCTGACTAAGTACATAGGTACAGACTTTCGGTAACGCCTTTTCATCTTTGGTCAATCTTTTCATATTAACATAAGCACAGAAATTCATGACACAAAATGACCTTTAAAGCACGTCAGAGGAAGGGGGATAAAAGATGCCCAGGCGCAGTTCAAAACAGCTTAAGCAAAGTTCTTTCCGGAAGAGGTTTGAAGGGTAGATTGTTCTTTGCAGTAAAGCTTACTTGGGGATACTGGTTTCTGTTCTGTGGACACTGCTCTCCAAAAGCACATGTCAGCAGGTAAGCCGAAAAAGTCATCTTACTCCCAAAGAGCTGGGATGGACTAGGAGTGGGCGTTGGGAATAAGAATCAACATGCTCCAAGAACTCAAATGACCAACTTCTAGTCAGCTGGGAAAAGTCAGCAACCAGCTGATGATGAACAGGACAGAGGGGAAGAAAGGCTTTTCTGATCTCATTATACATTTTGATAAAGTGTTTTTTCCACTGAACTGAGTAATACTGTCATTTAAAATACTTTTCAGCAGATATTTTCCCAAGCAAAACTGACCAGTCAGCAAAAACCTCAAGCCTTTCTCCACCTCATTCTCCCCTGACACAGCACATCAGCCTTGGGGTATGGCAGGAACTGGCTCACATACAAGGTGAGCCGTGAGCCCTATCACCCACTGCTCTGGCAGAAGCAGCTTTGAGGGCTCCCTTCTAAGCTTCACATCAGGATTTGGCTTTTCAAAGGTGACCAGAAGATAGGAAGGAGAAGATAATTCAGCCTCTCTATTCATTTAAATCCTGGGTTTTTCTATACATCAGACCAGACAGGCCTGAGCCCAGCTGTGAGGTTGGTCTGGAACCCCTCAGTGTGCTGAGGCTGCTGTGGGAGCAGAGTGCCAAGAGGTGGCAGGGAGGATACAATGAACCTTGGCTTGTAAAAATCATATTCAATGTTGGCCAGGCTCTTGGTGATCAGTTGAGTGTTCACCTTCTTGTCGCAGGACAATCTGCATGCGAGGCTTCAGGTACAAGATATTGCAGTATGCCTGGGAGAGGGGACAGCATAACAGAAGAGGCAGGAGAATTCTAGTCACATGTAGTCTTTTCCAGGTGAACCCAAAATCTAGTTTGGATTTAATGTCTTTCATCCCCTGTGAGTCATGCACAGAACAAAGCTGGGGAAGGGCCATCCTGCTCCCTTTTCAGCTCTCACCAACTTACTCCATCTCCGGACCAGGAAACTCAGGAACCATCTTCTGAGAGTGCAGAACCTTTCTGCTGGGAATCTCCCCATTGTCTGCAAGGAAGTCTGCTATCCAAATATCATGCTCATCCGTATCAAAATCCAGCTCCAGCTTCCCGTCTTTATTTCTGAAAAAAACCAAGCACAAAAATAAAGAAAGTCTCCTCCAATCATCAGCACCCTGGTCTGCTCTTCTGTATCAGGATTCCAAGGGGAAGTTCTGCTCTGAGGAGCAGATAAAACAGCGTATTTCACACGCTCCATGGATCTCATTAGTCACTCATTTAATTACACGTATTTCTGTGCAAAACACCAAAGTAACAGAACACTTCGGAACAGTCTTGATAACACAGAAATATGGAAGTTCCATTGCACAGATGGGAAAAGGAAGTAAATGTATTAATTGGTTTCCTCTGAAAAAAAGAGCATGCCTGTAACAGACAGAACTAGACCCATCTCTCCTAACTCCCAGCATGGCACCCCAAGCACTCAGTCATACAGAGGGAGAAGGGAGAAATCCCTGCATTTGTTCCTCCAGTGGCCAGGGTGGATGACAGTGGGCTTATACCACCCAGGCCAGGCGCTGTCCTGAAGCTGTCTCTGCTTTTAGCTCTTGCCCATCCTCGGGGCACCGCTGCCTCACCGCACGCCCCAGCCCCATACCTGCGAATGTTCCAGATGAGGATGCGCATGCCCTTTTTACCTGGAACAGCATCGAACTGTGCCAGCAGCTCCTCCCTGGTGTTGAAGAGGGTATGCTCCAGAATGGCCTCCAGGCTAGGCACAGAGTCTTCAGTTACAATCACTTTCTCTAGAAGCCACAGAGTCAAGGAGAACAGGGTTGCCCTACCTCCCTTTTGCCACAGGGGCACAAAAAAATGCAGCTGCAAAGACCTGGCCACAGGCCTGACACTCCAGAGAAGTGTGACACAGGAGAGACTACAGGAGGATGGTCTCAGAGAAAGACTGAAGCAGGACAGACATGACAGTAGGATGCTTTGAAGAAAAACACTTAAAAGAATCAAGCTGAGTCGGGGGCAGCAACATCATGCCAGCTGATAATATACAAGTGGTGCCTGGCAGCTGTATATTCTCAACTCCCTTTGGCATGAAGGAAACACAGCCTGGAAGTATGCCAGCATGCCCAGGCAGCACCAAAGGCCATTACAGGTGCAGAAAAGCAGCAGAGAGCAGAGCTCCTGGGCCAGGGATGTGTACATGGGTCTGCATGGCAGGGGGAAAGGGACAGAAACAGGTAGCACATAGGTTGGTGGCATAACTGCAAAGGCTTTCCAGGAGCCAGGTTAGCAGAAGATGCCCCCAAGCAGATGCACAACAAGTTCTAGCCCCAGGAAAAGGGAATAATGCTGTATGGCAGTGTGTTAACAGCAAGGCCTGCCGCAAGGATTCTCCAGGTGCAGCACTGATGACAGTTATTCTCACCCTCTCCAAACATTGTGCTGTGCACACATGGGCAAGGGACAGCCACAGGCAGCCTGTGCCCTCAGCATCATGGCAGTGCCACTGCCCCCCATGTCCCTTTGGAGGAGGGTAGCAGCTCAGCCACTCGGGCAAAGGAGGATACCATTTTGCTGGTTGAATGACACCAGTGGGATAATCACTGTCTCAGCATGGACACAGTCCATATAGGTCTGGGAAAGCAGCCCCACGCTGAGAGCCCCTCCAGTCTTGGTGAAGATGATGGCATCCTTCCCCAGCCGCATGGAGCCAGACTTGAAGCCATACAATCCAACGGACGGGTGGTCTCTTTTCACAGCCTTCTCCATGAAACCGAAGCTGAAAGCAAGCAAAGCAGAAAGGGGCTGGAAATAGGGAGTGCCTGCCTCACTCCAGGCACAGGTCCACATTACCACTCTCAACTTTTGCAAAGGGAGCTTAGCTCCTGTTCAACAGAGAAGACTTGGGATGGCTGCAGTGCTGGTAAAGAAGCCAAATCCTGCCAGTCCTATACTGCCTTCACCATTGAAGAACCACATAAATGGTCAGGAAAAGTTACTCACAAGGAGGATTTCTTTAGCACCTAGGGAAGGACTCCAAACCCTAATTTACCCTAAGCACCTCCACAACATTTTTTACATTACAGACAGGGAAATGAAGAAGCAGAGGAGCAAGGCAATCTGTTTCCAGCACTGCATGCCCAGGCCAACAGCCAGCCCGGGAAACCCCCTGTGCCTGTTCTTCATAATTCTGCACCAAGCCCCACCTCTCACTGTCCCCTCTGGGATGGTTTGTACCAGCAAGGGGATAGCCCTCCTCCACTGCACACAATGACAGGGCAGGAAGGGGACAGGGCCTCTGTTTTTTATTTCCTGAACCCCACTCACTTTTCTGAAGTACTGTGTTTATGTGTCTTCTGCATTTAAAGAAACAATTTTCTCTGCTTTACTCCCCCGCATTTTGCTTATATCAAACAGAATGGTCGGACAGAAACAAAACCAAGCTCCAGCCCCTTCACCCCTGCAGATAAGCTATAGCAAAAGAGAAAGGACAGGAGTTTCATATCAAAAGACTCCTTCCTCCAGCCTTAAAAACCTCTAGTCCAAGAGGCAACCAAAGGAGCATCAAGAAGGCAGAGCTGCTTTGGCAAAAAAGCCTCATCCTGGCAAAGCCTTTCTGTGTTTGGGCTCAAAATGCCCTGGTAAAGTTATACCCTCTCTGTAAGACTCGCATCACTGATTGTTCAAGTAAAAGCTTGAAACCCATTTTCATTGAAGTTAGTTGTGCAATTAAAAGACAAGTCCTACTGAACTGAAATTCCTTATCAGACAATATCACGCTTTAAATCTCTTGCCATTAGCCTGCCTCATTCTCTCTCATTGCTATAGAAAAATACTTCACATAGAAAGATTAACATGATATAAACACGTCCTTTAAAGCCATGACTCATTTCAGCATCCATAGGGTAGGACAGACAAGAGGGGAAACTCCTCTGTAACATGAGTCTACAGAAAAGGACTCTTGGTTTGACTTCAGGCACGTATGTTCAGTTTTATGCGGACCTTCTCCATGTCCCAGCACAAAATTTTGCACCTCCTCTGCTTGTTACACAATTTGCACACCAAGGAGCCAAATAGCTTATGTTAGGGTGGTTAATGACAAGCAAAAGTTTGCTAGACCACCCATTACACATTGAGGCAGATTGTGTACATGTATAAGAGCAGTTATTTTGCACTGCTGCATACTGGGAAAGTAAAGAAGCAGGGAGAGGTTTATACATTAATGCTGGATGCTTACAATAGGAAGCCAAAGGCCAGTGGCAATGCTCGCAGGAGAGAGGAGAATCCAGCCCAGCAGTTGGGTGTGGGAGGGATCACAGCTCATTACCTGAGCATGCGGTAGAGTTTGTGAGGAGTCATTCCTGCCCCGTTATCCGTAAAGTTAGACAAAGGTGACCCTTAAGCTCTGCAACATCAATACGGAAAAGCTTAGCTGTCACACTGCGACACAAAGCATCGTCTAAGGAAAGAAGAAATCTGGGCAGTAAGAAATAACGATATTTCACCCTCGTTCCATCCCAAACCCTCTTTGCCCTCAGGTCAGTTCCAGGGAGCAAAAGCAGCTTCCCAAACCTCCTCTCTTCCAGAGGCCCATCCCGATCCGGCCCGCACTTACGGCGCGGAGGCAGATGCCCCCCTCGGTGCCGGCCATAGCCGCGCCCCGGCTCCCTCAGCCCGCTGCCTGCCACAGGACGGCAGCCCCTGCGCGGCACGCGCCCCACAGCACGGCAGCAGCTCCCACGCGGGTGGGCGGGCGGTTGAAAGCGTTAACGCCCCTCCCTCCCCCGCCGGGCGCGGCGACATGGCGGCGCCCGGTGCCGTGCAAGAAAATGGCGGCACCCCGGGCCGAGCCCGCCCTGGGGCGGGGTGGCG
>NW_008794951.1:8602033-8610859 GCF_000699145.1 Aptenodytes forsteri
CCGAGCAAGAAAATGGCGGCACCCGGTGCCGAGCCGCAGCTGGGGCGAGCTGGCAGCACCGGGGGAACAGCGTGGGGAGGCCCCAGCCTCTCCCCTCAGGGGGTGAAGGTGCCAGAAACCAGAGGCCGGCAGCGGTCCCGCTACTCAGGCTGGGCTTGCAGGGGTTGTGCCAGCAAACCCCAGCATGGGCAGGTGGCCGGCAGCAGCCTCAGCCCAGGGCACGGACCTCCAGGGGTGCATGAGTCCAGATAGGCCTGGGCAACTCTCCTGGGGATGGGGTTGAAAGCAGCTCCAGGGGCCTACCTCTGCCATGGCCCCGCTCTCCTGCAGGGACAGGGCAGGCAGAGTGTGGTCTGTTTACAGCTCTGGGGCACTGGGGCCCAGAACAACCCCGCAGTGACACTGGCTCCTCTGGAGCTTGGACAGGGCAAAGCCTGCCAGCACCAGGGCAAAGCTGGCGCTCAGCAACACCACAGCCCCTTTTCTCTTTCAATTTTTCAGTTTGCTCTGAACCAGAATTACTTCCTTGTAGATCCGGTGCAGCCTTGGCCAGATTGGTGTATCTGTGTGTTGTTGCAAGTGCATTTACCAGAAGGACAGTTGTAAGGGGAGTCATGCAGCCTGGAGGAGGAGATGGCAACAGCGAGAAAAACAACAGCTCTTGGGAACATTCCTCTTCTCCGCATGGCTGTATTTAGGTACACAGAGGAAGCCTGCAACTCGGCTCTGCTGGGAAAGCCTGGGTTCCCTCAGCCACCATCACCAAGAGCTTGGATGTTGCTCTCCCAGGAGCACTGGGTTACTGTGAGAAGCATATGACATTAGCTTGCCTCATTCACAGAAAGCACTAAAACAGGTCAGCAGATAAACCACGGCGTCTGCCACAATGGTACCCCACCAGAGCAACCATCCTCCATGCCACAGGGTTTTATCGGGATCAATAGTGAGGAGTCAAGATGTATTTGCGATCATAAAGCACCTGTGTAATTAGATACCTGTGCAGCCAAAGTGTCTGGAGGAAAAGGGACAGCCTTTTTTCTCGTCCTAAAGCAACATATCTGCTGCCACCAGAGACAGGGCAGCAGCCCCACCAGTCCCCCCATCAGTCAGGTACTCCAGCTCCCAGCACAGAGGCCAGGACTGAACTCTGCTGACACAGTCCTGCATCAGCAGAGTGCAGCACACTTGGCTCTAGATTTGTGCAGCGCAAAGGTGAATAAACACACACTAAGGAAATACCATAATAAATATATTTATTTACATGGTTTCCTCCCTCCCTCCTTGCCACAAAGGGCTGAGAAGGCAGACACGCATATAGAACAGGAGGAAAAAGCCAGTACACCCCAACAGTGTAAAGACAGTGCCCATCTCTCTCAAGGAAGAGCCTAGTCCCCCCAGTTCTCTTCCTTCCCCACTTTGAGATTTATGGAACTGCATGTTAACTCCCAACAGTCCTTCATTGTCCCAGTTACGACCAAGGAGTTCCCACGGCCCATGCAAATCCACAAGGTTCCCCATTATCCATCCCTTACTTGGCAGGGGGGTTCTCTCCAGCAGAGGAGCAGGGGATGGCAGAGTCAGCCTCTGGCAAATGCCCCTTGCTTTTCCCAAATTCAATCACCAGCGGCTTCCCCTGCAGATTGTACCCGTTCACCAACAGCATGGCGTCCTGGGCCAACTGAGTATCTGCAACAAGAGAGCAAAATGGGTACAGGTTACACGGCAAGTTCTGGCACAGACACATGTGGTGTTCACACAGATGTTCCTGGCTCACGGACCCTTAGCCTGCACCACGATCCAGTGTGGCGCTGGGATCCTCCAGCCAGTGATGTGCTGAATATAAATACGGCACGTAACACACTGCATCCCTTCTGTTTCAGTGAATCTTCCTCCAGTCCAGGGAAAAGACTATGACATGATAGGAAGAAGAGGGAACGAACTTCCCTTCTTCTCCTTGGAGAGCAGCTTGGCACCAGCCCAGTGCCCTGCAGGAAGATGTGGCACCTTCATGGGTCAGGGAAGAACTGAGAGGCACAAGGCAGCGACTCACCAGGGAAGGTGATGAAAGCCTGACCCCTCATCCGGCCACTCAGGAGGCGGAACTGGATCGGTGGGCTGTCCTCCTTCTGGAACCGAGCAAACAAGGACACTAGGTCCTTCATCATCACTCGAGGGCCCAGGTTCTTCAAATACAACACCTGTTCCAGAGAGACAGAGGGTCAGCTGGCCTGTGCCATGCAAACAGACACCTTTCAACCTGGTCCCAAGTCCATACACCTCAAAGGTATGAATGAGTTCAGTCCCTCTGCCATCCCACAGTCCTTCTCCCACACGGTGGAGTTTGGAAGACAGGTGGGCATACAGAGAAAGGCAGCTCTGGACTCAAGGCATCATCATGCTTGCCTGTGCCAAGTGCTGATAGCTCCAGTTATTTATAAAACACAACAAGCTCCAGCTACCAGTTAAGCACAGTTGAGTAAAATCACAGCTAGTCTGTCAGGCTGAAACAGGGAGAGGGCATCTTGACTAGTGACCTGCCAGAGCCAGGAAGGGCTGGGGTCTGAAGTACAGCTCTTTGCCAGGTCGGGCGACTTCCCAATAGATCCAAAGGTCCCCTTCCCTCCCAGAGTGGAGGCTGCTCTCACTTGGCCACGAGGATCAACCAAGCACCCTCCAGGCAACAGCCAGTCCATAGCAAAGAGGAGCTTCTGCCTGCTGAAGCAGCTTCAGGGCATGCTAGTGAGGAAGAAGAATAAATCCTGGTTCATCTCAACATACCTTGTTGGGCTCCCCAGGATGGTAGGATGAGAACCTGGGTATATTCCGGAGTTCTTCCTCTGAGAGACGGTTCTTGCAGATCTCCTCTTCAGGGACAAACTCTACAGGCTCTTTGATAATCACAAGCCTTGGAGGGGACTGGTGGGGCATTGTTGCAGGAAGGCTGGGACTTCTTGCCTGTTCTGCCTGCTTTTCCTGGTCTGGAAGTGATGACTCCTCAGCCACAGGTCCCTGCAGGGCCAGGGAAGGGTACAAGCATGGGTCACTCTTGGTAGGCTGGACTTCTTCAGGCCACTTCTTGCTCAGCAGCTCTTGGTAAACACTCTCCAGATGAACCATGGGGTCCTTTTCATCTGTTACCCTCTTCTGAGTGTCATCTAATCCACAACGGAGAAACATGGTAATGTGACTACCACCAAGAACCTGGAAAATGCACAGATTGCAGGAAGAGACACAGACAGGAGAAACCCTGTTCTGACCCAGCCTCCACGCATCTGCCAGGCAGGCCCTGCAGGTTATTTAAAACAAGAAGAGTAGCCCCAGCAGCCAGCAAGTGCTGATGTCCCAGCTCAGGATGAACATGCACAGAGCAGCAGCTTCACCAGTGCTCTGTACAGAGCTCATTTCTTCCAGAGATGTCCTCACGAGCTTATCTGCAGCCACATTTCAGCACATTCTAGTGACTCCTTCAACACACCTTTCTCCTCCTGCGTGCATGGCCAGGATGTGCCATGCTGCCTTTCTACACTGCTACATGGAATATAAACTTTTTGCTTCCAGGGACATCAGATTAAGCTCCTGGGTTTAAAGACGGTCCTTGGCATGGACTGACCAATGATATCTCCTTTACTCTATTTAATGGAAATGAGGACAGAAGTAAGAGGGGCATCTCCCAGCTTACAAGCCTCAACCTTGCTGCCTCTTGGGTTTGCTAAAGGCCGTAACACTGACACCAAAGGAGGGAGCAGGGGCCAGAGGACGCTGGGTCAGCTGGACATCATAGCTTGAACAGCATCAACACTGATCAGAGTGGTGTTTTCAGAGTTAGGAGTTGGTGTTTAGAAGTTCCTCCTCATCTTCTATTTAATAGTCTTACATACAAAAATCAGTCTGGGCTAGAGCTTTATGCCTGCATGTTCTCCAGCTAAAGCAGATTGGAGCAGTTTTTGCCATCTCTGGACAACACTTGACTCTCCATCCAGAAAAGTCACATTAAGCCAGAGGCTTGGGGACTACACTGCTGGGGCGAGAAGTGCTGTCATTCCATGGACACGGTACTGGGAATCAGCAGCTGGGCTCCATTTCCACTTCAGCTACTTGGTGGGGCCTTTAACAAGTCACTCCTACTCTTTCCTGCTCTGTGCCTTTGCTTCCCTCCCACCCTTGTTAGACTGCAGTTAAATCAGAGAAGGGATGATCTCTAGCCCCACACAGGCACCTCATGTCACTCAGTGCAACTCAGTGGGGACCTCTGGGCTCTACCAAAGCATAACGCCGGCTGCTCTTCCAACATAACAAGCTGGGCTCTGCAGTACATGCAGCACGTCAATGAGATCCATGCTCTCCAAACAGAGATGGACTTTACAAGCCTATTAAAGCCTTACAAGACTCTACAAGCCTATTAAACCCTTCAGAGCCCACTCTCTATCTGCTCATGTAAGAGAGGAAAACATCTCCTCCCACACAGTGCCAAAACGGAATCATGTCTTCAGGGACAGAAGGCCAGACAGAAATGTGTTGGACTCCCACACACCCTAGCTCTCCGTGCTGGAGCAAAGGCAGGAACAGCCTTGAGCCCACAAACCTTGGTGGTAGAGCGCCCGGAGGAAGGAGTGGCGGTCTGTCCCCTGAAAGAGGGCGTTTTCAATCTCCATCTCCCGCCGGCTCAGCTGCTTGCTGCCAGCAAACCTCTGGGGCAGAGCAAGTATGCGCTGACGCTCTTCCATCTTCTCCTGGATGGCATGGAGTCGGTCCTGCGTGGCCTCTGGGGCTGCTCCCAGCCCAGAGCCCTGGAAGACAGGCACAGCTTTGCTCAGATATGGCACATGCCTCCCTTTCGGAGACTTGGCCAGCAGTCAAACTTCACATCCTCCAGCCCTGGAGTGGGTGCAACTAGGAACCATACCCCAAAGAGGAAGTCACCAAGATGTCCTGTTACTGCAAGGGCAGGACAGAAATACAACCACTCAGCAAGCCTCAGTTCTTGAGAGAAGTGGAGAAACAGCCCCTTTCTCCTGACCTTTCTGTGCTGCTTTCCTTCCCCTGGCCTCACTGTCTGATGGTGCCTGCGTCCCTCTGTCCCAGCAGTCCCTGCCTCTGCCAGCTATAGCCATTTTCTAAGGCCACCTACAGTAACTCCACAAACCCCCTTTGGCATTTCTTTTGCCACGCCTATAGCATCCCTGAGCTCAAGTTTCCACCAAGCTTTTCATCTATGTCCCTGGCATCACTGACAGAACCTTATTTGCTGAAAAGTGAACCCCAAGATGCTGTTTGGCACCCGAGGGTAGGTTTATGCTGAGGACTAAACCCCTGACCGGTTTCACATGAGCCAGCTCCCAGAAACCACCCAGCTACTGCAGCACAGACCTCGTAGCTAAACTGGCTACAAGCAAGCATTCCTGTATAAATAAGCCTCACTGCACAGGGCCAGGGCACTGCTAAGATTCACCAGACTCGTGCTGCCAAAGCACAGAGCCATACCCCAACTTCTGGAGGGGCATTTCTGTTCCCCCATCCACCTCTATCAGAATCCAGAGAACATGCTTTTATGGGGCTGTAGGTGGATTTTCTCTTCTCAAATTCAGTTCAAGAATTACTGTGGCAGATCCTTCTGCCTCAGGCAAGAAACCAGGCTTTCTCCCTGCACTGAGCCCAATCTAACAAAGACTTTCCCATGGGTACCTCTCCCTTCCTGCCTGACTGCATGGGCTTACATCTGCATGGCTTCCATTCACCGTTTCACAGCTTCCCTGGGGCACAAAAGGCTGTGTATATATATACACACATTTATATACATACATATATATATACACACATATACATATACATACATATATATACATTCATATATATATATAAATATATTCCATTCATATATATATATGAAAAGCAATTCCGGGAAATCATTTGTAGTACTTTGTTTTCAAAAAAGATGCAACTTAGCAGCTGAAAATAACAGAAGCCTGCACTCAGTACTTTGCTGAGAGCTCCACAGGAAATGTGAACTCCTCTCTGTCTCAGCTGATTCCTCCTTGGTGGAATCTTTCCCTTGGGGCCTCTAGATACAAAGCTGCACATTGCTACCTGACCTGGGCTTTCTCTCTAAATATTCTTCTTCTCTCACAAGCCGGAGATGATGTACCCTAATGTCACTGGTTCTTTCTGTCAGAGTAGTGTTTTCCATGCTAATCTTTATTTCTAAACATCCCAGAACTGATTTCATACCAAATACAACAGCTGGTACTGTTGACATTCATTTTCGTTCTTAAATTAACACCACCCCTCTCTAACCCAAGCTTTAATGCAGGCCACACCAGGGCTGGGTTTGCATTTAAACACCAAAGCAAGTAATGACTTCAGCTGAAGAGAGGCAAACCCGTGATTACCACAGACGGCTTCCTCCTGCACACAGCTATTGCTCAGGAAGAGGAGGAGAGACAGAGGGAAGCCAAGGGTCAGCCCACATCCTGTTTTGCACCTTCTGGTTTACCAAATTAAGAGCAGGACACTCCAGTGCACCTGACACAGGACAACCCCAAAAGCTCCTTGTCTCTGGAAAGTGAAAGAAAAGGGTGAAGGTAGGGGAAGGAGAGAAACCTGCTTTGGCACTGCTCTGCTGCAAACTGCACCCAAAGAAGAGCATGTCATTGCAATCACACACTTGGTCTAACAGCTCTGCACTGCTATTTTTACGTGACTGTTTCAAGTCCCTTGAAGCATCTGCAAGGCCCTGAGGAGAATGTAGAAAACCCTCCCTACAGACAGCTATCCCAAGCCAGCCATGGGATCCAGGGATGTGTCAGAATGCAGAAAGATGAGGTTGAGGCACTTTGAAATGTTTCCTCCTTTTTCTCCTCCAGCCTTTAAATCCTTCTTATACAGGTATAAACAGGTGAAATTATTTGCTTGAGACCATCAAGGCAGAAGCAGGAATATAATCAGGCCCTGGTATGTTCCAAAGGACCAACTCTTCTCTCCACCATAGCTTTTAGCACAGACCATTCCACCAAAGAAAACAGGCCGGAAGAAATGTGGGATCATGCTGCCCTAAAGGCAAGAGATACATGGAACAGCCATTCTTTACCAGAGGGTTTACAAAGGACTTGAATTTTCTACCAGGGTGCCACAGGCCATGGGTTTAGAGGGACTTGACCACGTTCACATCAGAGCACAGCATGCCTACCTTCCCTGTTGAAGCCTGGTTCTTCCAGAGCAGAATCTCTGAGTCGGAGAGCCCCAGTTCCCGGAGAGAGGCAGTTTCTTTGTTGCTCTCCTGCAGGGCCTGGAACTGCGACAAGGTCAAAGCCCCCGCAGCCTCTTCCCCAAAAGGCTTGTAAAAAGCTGCAGGGGCAAAGCATCTCCGCTTTGATTTGCACCTGTACCCAAAGCAACAGAACAGCAGAAACAACTTAGTACTGAGAAACTGGGGGAATAGGAAGGGTCTGGCCTCTCCCCCCAACCACACTTGGTCCTGCTGCACATAGGCAGAGATGCCATGTTTCCAAAACACAATTGAGCTACGCTCTCCTGACCCTTTTCCAAGCCCATGAGATCCCACAGGGCAGGATACTGCCCCAACACAGGCAGGAGGCAGCTCATGACACTGTAACACCAAGCACCCTGCAGGTGCAAATGCTCGCCAGCCTAGAAACTCACTCCTGTGTCTGGCCCAGGCAAATCGATTCTTTTCACCTAACGGGTGAAAATAAGTTACCACCTGGAGCATTTGCTCCAGGAGACAAGAAGTGCTTATCTCCTGCTGGGGTGTCCAGGCAGGACAACAGCGTGCACCAAACATCTCCCCAGGGAAGAGGCCCCAGTGAGGCGACATTGCTGCTGCGCCTAACATGGCCAGACTCCACTCACCAGCCCCTCCAGCAGCCGCCCACAGGGGCCAGATCAGGACTTACTGCTCGATGGAGACAGTGGTATCAAGCTGGTGGTGAAGGAGGCTCTTCAGCTGCCTCTCTCCTTCTGTCTCCAAGTCTTCTAGGAGGAGCTCATCGCTGGACAGGCTGCTGTTGACCCTGGGGCACACAAGCACAGCATGGAGGTGGTCAGTAAGGCAACAGGGAAAACACTGCTTGAAACGCACCACTGCTACGGCCTCTCTACCTCCTTGACTGTTTTTACAGGATTTAAAGCACAACAAGGAACCAAAACTACTTGACCAAAGCTCCCATTAATGTTATACTAGAAAAGCCAACAGATTTGAGAGTACTTTGAGAACATTAGAAATGCCCCAGGGAGCTTTTATTTAAAAAAAAAAAAAAAAAAATCACATGCAATCTTATTTTTAGTACTGGAAAGTTGTTTTGTATGACTATCTAAACAGACATTGCTAGTTTCAAATGACTCAAAAAAGAAAGAAAACTGTGAGGGAGAAACAGTGATTTGAGCAGCACTCTCTGGAAAGCTCCCTTTTCCCTTCCTGGAGTCACCTGCTTCCACACAGAGGGACACTGCCTCCATCGTCACCCCACGGACAACACGCATTTTCACTTGGCAGTGGGGGCCCTGCTGACCCCTCTTTTGGAGGCAGCGCTCCTACACCGTGGGCTTCTGCCGAGCCGTTGGGTGCCCCAGAACCAGGCCATTAGCAGCAGCTTGGCTCAGCCTTTCTGTGGGCTGGAAGGAGAAGCCCACGCCTCTCCCGGGAAACTGTTTCGGGCCGACTCTGCACCGGCGAGGGGTGGGCACGCGGCCCAGTTTCAGGTGGAAGCTTTCACTGCCACTTTTGGGACCACGGCAGCTCCAGGAGGGTTTGAGGCCCCCGGCGGACCGCCCAGAAAGCAGCTTCCCAAGGCACCGCCGTCTCCACAGGAA
>NW_008794951.1:8611036-8626029 GCF_000699145.1 Aptenodytes forsteri
GCCCGCGACTCCAACTCCCAGCAGCGCCCGCGAGCGCCGCCCGGCCGCGGCGCAGGGGCCGCTGCGAGGCGTAGCGCTGAAGGGACGAGCGGGCCCGCCGCCGGGCAGCAGCCACGGGCTGCTCCGCGGGAAAACCGCGGCCGAACGCCGGGGTTAGCCTGACATTTCCGTCTTCCAGTTCACTGCAAGCCTCAAAGTTAAAATTCAGTTACTACTAGCAGCCGTTGAGGCAGCTGAACGGCTCCGCTCCCAGATGAAAACCCACCGTGAAGTGTCTGGAGCCCTCTGCAAGGGCCTCCCACATGTCCCTCAACAACAGTCTCATCTATAGCATCTGTGGGACTCCCCTCGGTCTCCTTTAAAGAGTAAGATAATTTTTAACTGCACAGAAATTCTGCTTACAGGTACCAGCACAAAAGCAGTTTATTGCCAAAAGTACAGAAAACAAGGCCCACTTTCACAAGTGGAAGCATACCTAATTTAAACACAAACTCCAGCTAGCAATGTGAAGAATTTGAGTCTCTCAGACTGCTGCAGCTCCTTCTGAGGACAGCTCTTCATTAAACCATCTCTGTAAAGACCTGAATAAAAGCTTATGAAGTCCCAATTGAACACATTCAAGTTACGTTTAAGTACTGGGCAGCATTTACTGTATATCTCACCAGTCTGCATGCAGTTATAAAGAACAGAGACGAAGAGCACATACTTTCTGCACAAACTTCATGCAGTCTCTCAGACTGGAGTGGGTGAATTCCAGTCAGACACTGCAAAGACTGCCTTTGGAACAAACAACAAATTTTATTGCAAGAAAAGAAACAAGCCCAGATCATAATTTGAGACCTACATCCCCAACAACCTCTGTTTTCTGTGGAGACTTCAGATTAATCCTTTAAACTTTGAGTCATTCAATCAAACGTGATCCGAAAACTGCGCTCTTGCTCCTTGCGGCGGCTCTCGCAAACCTTTGTCACCTCTTCTACCTTCCTCTGCAACACGGCTGTGGGAGAAACAAGTGATTAATCTTACAATCCCCCTAAAACACAACCCTGCACAGTTTAGCCTGCAGAAGGAGAAAGAAAAACATGTTAATTTTGACAGTCACTCAGATTTGACAGTGCACAAAGAAGGAGGGAAACCCAACACAAAGCACTGCTAACCCTCTGAGGCAGAGAAGATTGTCTAAAAAGTACTCTGAGGCATTCAGGGACTGGCAGGCAGAATCGGAAGAGTCCTGGGACACGTTGTTGACACTTTTTGCCATGCCACTTCATTGCAGTGTCAGGGCACTGCATCAGAGAGCAGAGCAAACCCTCCCTGAACAGGAACTGCAAGCTGGTCTGCAGCTTGAGAAAAAGCAATTGCTCTATAAACCAGTTTCCCCTACCCGCCACCTGCTAAACCAGCTTTGAGTTATGCAAATTACAGGTGAACCACACAACCCGTTAGAAGTATACACCTATTTTCTTGCAGGATATCACACAGCCGTAACAAGCTTTTAACTGTAAATACCGAAAAGAGCGTGGAATCGCACAGAAGAGGGGCCTGCGTGAAGACCTCTGCCTGCCCCCTCGGTGCCAGGCCTGAGCTGAGGCCTCCTGCTGCCCTCGCCCCGGCTGCAGTAGCTGCGAATCCACGTTGACATGGGGTCTGTTAGAGCTGATAGTCACTGTAAGGCTTGAGCTGTGATTGCAACTAATACCTGTGGGGCAAAAGAGTCTATAATCTCAGTACAGAGAGGAAAGGTTGATTATGTTCCATTATATATGTTTTGACATCACACATGTAAGAGTTTGGCTAAACTTTATCCTTCCAGAGCACACAGCAGGAAAATTGTGCTTTACAGACAGTATAGAACACATTTTGTTCTATCTTCATCTGTCCCTTTTTTTTTTCTGCATAGGTGAGCAGTGGGTATTGATATGGACAGTGTTTCCTCAGGCTCTTCTCTGCAGTTCCTTGCCAAACTGCTTCATGATGCTCAAGAAGAAGAAGATGATGATGATGATGAACATGGGGTGAGTCTTTCATAAGAAATGCTGCTTCTTTTACATGTTGTACCATAGCCTAACCTTGTAATCTGAGGAGAAACAGATCTCTCTTTTACCAGAGTGAGTAAAAAGAGAATGAAAACCTTAGAAGGTTTTGGACTGACTGAAACAGCTAGAAGTTATTTTTAGGGTAACAAGCTCTTGAAGGAGAGAATAAGGAAAATGCCCCAGGAAAACAAGGAGAGATTGTGACCACAAAATGGGAGGGAGATTTAAGTTTTCAGCCTGAAGGAAATAAGAACACATAGTTGAAAGAGCTTTAGATACTTTAGAGTTCCCCCTACTTTTCCCTGAAGTCTACCAGAGATGAAGGTAATTACAGCTAAATACTTCATATGAAGGGAAAAAAGTTGCTGCTCAACTTCTGAGTAAAGACTAAAATATCCAGAGGCGACTGAGTGTGCTAAATCTGTGTTAGGCATTGAAGAACTGTAGAGATAATTGACCCTTGAAGTACCATAGATATGTTGGTGATTGTAGAATAGGGAAGGTTGGGTAATCATTCTAAGGTGAATGATTTGAATGATTAATGAGAGAAATACCTTTCCGTTCTTCTATATAATTCATCTCGGGACTAGATGAAAATCACAGCTTTTGGAAAATATATGTTGTTCTTGCAATATGCAACTGCTTTTATCTAGGCACACGTGTGCTGAGGAGAAATATCCCCGGGGGCCACAGGTGGCAACAATCACAATGTAGAAGGCCTCTGTGAAGGCTCAAAACTTTGCCATGTCTCTTAGGATTTTCAACAAGTCATGTTATGACTTGGATGACAAAAATGGCAAATGCCTCAGTGCTCTTCCAAATCACTCCTCGACAAAGAGCCAGCTGGATGACCCAGCAGTTGTGCACTAGTAGTGGCAATGGTAGTAATATTTGGGATAAAAGGGGTGGAGAAATTAGTATGAGGGCAGTTCTGCTAAATATGGCATCATTCACTTCCCTCTATCAGTACAGATACATTGGAATGTGCATTATAATCACACTTTATCAAAAAGTAGTGATACAAGTCTGTCTCCTTAAAAGTCTTCGCAGTAGACTTGTTGACCATGTTCATTCCCACACCCTTGCGACTGAACAAGCTACACTGCACCAAATCACCACACAATTACCATTTTTCTACTGGCACATCTAATAATTTTTAATTGCATAGAAATTCTGCTTACAGGTACCAGCACAAAAGCAGTTTATTGCCAAAAGTACAGAAAACAAGGCCCACTTTCACAAGTGGAAGCATACCTAATTTAAACACAAACTCCAGCTAGCAATGTGAAGAATTTGAGTCTCTCAGACTGCTGCAGCTCCTTCTGAGGACAGCTCTTCATTAAACCATCTCTGTAAAGACCTGAATAAAAGCTTATGAAGTCCCAATTGAACACATTCAAGTTACGTTTAAGTACTGGGCAGCATTTACTGTATATCTCACCAGTCTGCATGCAGTTATAAAGAACAGAGACGAAGAGCACATACTTTCTGCACAAACTTCATGCAGTCTCTCAGACTGGAGTGGGTGAATTCCAGTCAGACACTGCAAAGACTGCCTTTGGAACAAACAACAAATTTTATTGCAAGAAAAGAAACAAGCCCAGATCATAATTTGAGACCTACATCCCCAACAACCTCTGTTTTCTGTGGAGACTTCAGATTAATCCTTTAAACTTTGAGTCATTCAATCAAACGTGATCCGAAAACTGCGCTCTTGCTCCTTGCGGCGGCTCTCGCAAACCTTTGTCACCTCTTCTACCTTCCTCTGCAACACGGCTGTGGGAGAAACAAGTGATTAATCTTACAATCCCCCTAAAACACAACCCTGCACAGTTTAGCCTGCAGAAGGAGAAAGAAAAACATGTTAATTTTGACAGTCACTCAGATTTGACAGTGCACAAAGAAGGAGGGAAACCCAACACAAAGCACTGCTAACCCTCTGAGGCAGAGAAGATTGTCTAAAAAGTACTCTGAGGCATTCAGGGACTGGCAGGCAGAATCGGAAGAGTCCTGGGACACGTTGTTGACACTTTTTGCCATGCCACTTCATTGCAGTGTCAGGGCACTGCATCAGAGAGCAGAGCAAACCCTCCCTGAACAGGAACTGCAAGCTGGTCTGCAGCTTGAGAAAAAGCAATTGCTCTATAAACCAGTTTCCCCTACCCGCCACCTGCTAAACCAGCTTTGAGTTATGCAAATTACAGGTGAACCACACAACCCGTTAGAAGTATACACCTATTTTCTTGCAGGATATCACACAGCCGTAACAAGCTTTTAACTGTAAATACAGAAAAGAGAGTGCAATCGCACAGAAGAGCTGCAGAGCACTTGCAGCCACAACACAGATCATCTGTTATTTGCAGATCACCCATTTGGAAACACATAAGCCACTGATTGATCATCAACTTCAAATGCAGCAGGCATTGCAATATACAAAAAAATCTTGGCACAAGCTAAAGCCATTTCTGATTTCATTCCATGAGAGCTTATCAGAAGCTATTCAACAGGGCTACGGCATCACGTCAGCCTCCATATTCCAGGTTAGGTTTTATTTCGTACAGCATGCCAAACCCAGAATCTTCCGGTAACATATTAAGCAGCACACTTCAGTTTGTCACTTTTCAAAAATTCACCATGCAAAAAATGATTACGGCATAAAACGGCAGTCTGCTTCACTGCCTCACCGATCTCTCTCGCTCAACTCGGAATTCAGTGGTAACTACGAAAGAGAAGACCCTGTGGTTCTCTCAGGAGGCGGCAGAAGGTCAGAACAAGGCTTTGTCCAAACACTCCTTTCACTTGGGGAAGCCGCACCGCCCTGCGTCCATGTTCAGCAAGTCCATTTAATTGTGGCAGTGTAGGTTAATAGTAATTCAAATAAAGTGCCACAGTTGCACATAATTGTTTAACAAGTCAGACAAGTTAATAGCCACTGTGTATGAGCATGCCTAGAAAAGATCACTGGCTGTTGTGAAACAGTCCTGGAGGTGTTCCACAGGAAGCAAAACTGATAACATTACCTACAGCACAGATGCCCTAGTTCTGGTTTGGGGGGGGGAGGTTTAGTACTTTTTTAATACAAAAAGAATGTTAAGGAATGTGTCCTTCCCAGGCCTACTCAATTACTAATTGCAAGGGCTGTGTGAAGGCTTACTTCAAAATTGCATCGTTTTTCCACCGTACCACTTCAGTGCACACAGTAACAGGAATTCTTCTCCTTGCTAAGGACCCCACAGAAACAAAGAAATACATTAACCTTTTTTAAAAACTGCAATTTCTTAGGCTTATTGCTTCTTTCTTGTTTGAAGGTGAACTGAAGATGAACTGTTTCTTTAGATGTACATTTCCCAGCAAAGAGAATGAATTGTTATTAACTGATAAGACAATTTCTTCGGTACTGAATCACAGAGGAAAAACTGGGTCTCCTTTCTAGGAAAATTTAAAGGTACCAGGTTGCTATTTTCACACACATTCTGTAAAGTCAGAATTCTGATGCCACAGGAGCTGCACCAGATTTCCCAATAAAGCCATGTTTGGAATGCAGAAGTTGGCATCCATGTTCTGGAAGAAAAAGCCAAATTAAATCCTGACCTAAGCCAATAATACTATTTAAACATGGACAGTAGTATGCCTGCTTTCACCCAAGAAGTACACCAGCTGTGAGCACTTTCACAGCACTGCAGCCAGACAGTGCAATTTGGTACTGGTGAGAGGAGCACTGCTTTATTCTGCCATGCCCTTGTGTGGCTGCTAACATCAGTTAAAATCAAAACCGTGTCAAATTCTCAAATCCCTCACAAGGAGGCACTCCCTGTGAGAAAAGTTCCTTTTTTCTGTTTTAGTATGGCATCATGGTATACTAGTTAAGGGTGAATCCAAGACAAGAAACAACAGTAACTACACTATCAGGTTTTCACTATTGAGTGCATCTTCTGCTCTGCACTACATCTCAAGTTATTGCTACCGTGAAAGTTCCACACTATTACTCCAGAGTTACCACGCCTGCAGATAAATGCATGCTGCTCAGTCTTACCTGGATTTGGCTTTCCCATTGCGGGGGAGAGGATGATAACATTAAACACACACACACCCCCCTCACCAATTGTCCTATTCCAAAGGGAAACCCCATAACATTTTAGAAGTTGAAATATTTAACCTTAGTTTCGCAGAACAATGCATAAGGTTTTCAAGTCCTCTGCTTTGCACTGATGCGTTGCACTGCTTGTGCTTTTTTGTAAAACACTAGCAGTTGCCAGGAATTACTTCTCAGCAGAGGCCTTTAATGCACATCAGGAGAATTCAAGCACAGAAGGGACTGTGTCATTGAAGGTGAGGAGCAGAAGATTCCTCAGGGATCTTCAGGAATTCATTTATGTTCAAGAAACACTGGCACACATGCTGCATGCTTTCCCAAAAAGCTGCAAGATGACACTCACCTGAGTTCTGGTCAATCCACTGCAATGAATCCATGTGCGCATTCAAAATTTTACAGATCTGCTGAAGCTGAGCAGAAAGAGAAGGAGCAAGTCATTTGTTACACTACATAGAAACTAAAGAGTAGTAAAAGACAGCCTGCCTGTCCCTGCCTTTGGAACATGATGCAATCAAATTTCTCATATGTACAGCTCCACTAACTTAGCACAGCCAGTTTCCCAGGGAAGTCTGTCTGTGCAGCAGCTGTGTTGCTTTGCTTCTCTTTACCATTAAGAAAACACTGGTTTAGAGTATATGCCTGTGGCTTAGGCTTATTCCAATTCAGACCTAGGAACCACCACAACATTAATCACCTTAGGCCCGAGGTGGCAAAAGTAAAAAGGAATGGGGAAAAAAGTCTGCAATACTGAAGGGAAATTTTACTGAAAAAAAAGCTTCTCGGAAAAGCCACAAGGAATATCAAGATCATTTTAATACATATCAGAAAGAGCTGGTAATTCAGATCTTGTTTTCATGAGGATACAAAAGTAGTATAAGGAAAAAATATCAGCAGTTACGGAGGGCATGCTGAACAAAATTTAGATTTGCCTCAAGAAAGATGCAAGCAGTGGAGCAGGTAGCTGGATCAACGTTAAGAAATACCTCTGAAACAAGTTGTAATCTAGGCAAAAATTAGACAACAAGTAAATAACCAGAGTTCCTACCAGAATGAGATACTTTGAAAACTATTATCAGAACTGCAGAGTAAGTATGTGAGTCAGGCTGGCTTGTGCTGTGTTATAATGCAAGTCTTACCAGAAGAGAACCAACCCAAGGACGAAACAAAAGACCCTTCCAAGGTTGAAACTACAAGCACCAGAGTATCCACGAGTGGAGAAATGAAGAGTTAGAACTGTTTAAATATCCTTTGCCTCTTTACCAACATACAAAAAAAGTAAAGCTTGGATTTACCGGGTCACTCGTGTCTGCTGGGCCTCTCGATGTATTCAAATGCTCAGTGATGTCCTTCAGATCTTGTGCCATACGCTTCAACTGAGCATCTATGTTTTCAGCCAGTTTATAGCTGCAAAATGCACGGGAACCAAGGTCAGAATATTTAAAGTGAACTTCTGACTGGGCAGAAGACCTGCTCCCAGTCACACCAACTTTGGGCAATCAGAATCAGCTTCTATGCCTTTCAACTAAGGCTGGCAGGTACGTGGGAACAGCACCATGAGAGGCATTCTGTCACACAGATGAAGTAATCCCTAACCTCTCTCTCTCTCGATAGATACAGGGAGACAGACAAGCAATGGAGGGCTTTTGGAAGGTTTTGTCAGAACTGAAGGAACCAGCTAGTCCAGATTCTTCAAGATTCCTATCTCTTGAACCAGACAAACACTTCTTTTAATTACCTTGCTACGATTCAACACTTAAGGCTTACAAGGATGCTTGAGCCACACATAGTGCATTCTGCTCTCATCACTTCTGTCACTAAATAACCATTATTTTTCAGAGATTATGCCAAAATCAGTAACCTTTTCCCAGACAGCTGATTAGACCAACATCCAAAGAGCTTTTCATGCTGATTCAAGGGCTTCCAGTTGCAATTCCCCTGTTTCTAACGTGTAAAATCTAAGTTGCCATGCATAAAACAGGATTACACGTTTGACAAAGGCCGTTGATAGATCAATATTGTCATGCATCCCAACTCTACTTCTTGCTGATTGATCATCACCACATTAGTCTGCTCATCACATGTTCAAAGCAGATTTTTGTCTTACGTCCTCTCCCGTTCTTCATCTGCATGCTGCAAGTAGATAGTTCCGCTCTGCTCCTTCACAGACTCCTCCAGAGGGGTCAACAAGTCTTCAAGCTCTTTCTGCTGTGACAGAATGAAGTCCAGTTCCTGATCCAGTCTGAAAAGAGAAAGTGTTAACTACTCCACTTAGAAGTTATATGCATTCTAGATCTGCCATAGAACAACGCAAGAAGACGCAAAAAAAGAAACAAAATCATCTCAAGTGTTCATAGTTTCGTACCTCTTCTGATCAAGCTTCACTTTCTCTACTTCTCTGTGTAATGAAGTAATCTGGAAACAGAAGACACTTAATTATACTACGAAAATTCAAAACTCAACTTATGAAAGAAGAGTGGTGGAACTGAGAAAGCCCGCACCATACAAATGTCTACTAGAAACAAGAAGCAGTTACATAAAGATTTACAGACCAAAAATTGAATAATGGAGGTTTGGCTTTGAAAGCTCCACCCTAAGATAACTTGTTATCATAGTGTAAACTCACAGAACAGATTTCCAAGCTCCAATGCCTACAGACCAGACCAGACATACAGTGAGTCTTTCACAAGCATCCAGATGTAATTCACATCTCTCTTTTTTACAACTAGGAAGTCCCACTAGATGGCTTGCTGCCTCTGTAACACTTAAAGCCTTTAAGGATCTAAGCAAGCAAAACCAGGTTACATTGCACGTCACCTTACCTTCTCTCCATTCTCTATCAGCGTCTGATCCCAGGCATTAACTTGTGTAGCTTGATGGAGAAAGTGTTTCTCTTGGTCTTCCAGTTCCAGACTCCACTTGTTTATCAAACTCTCCAGCTGGGCATACGTCATCACTGGAGGTGCACTGAGAGGAAGTGCGAGACAGTACAGAGCACAAGATTAAAAACCAAAATGTAAACATGACAACACTCATTTCCCCTTCCTCCACCAGATACCAGCATTAATACTGCCTCTTGCCCCAGTCGGGAAATAGTCGGTTATAACAAATTTCTCACCTGGTTGTGGTTGTTGTGCTTATGGCAGCTGTAGAAGTCCCAGCTCCAATGGCACCGGTCGTAGTTAATGGCTTAAGATTCAAAGCAAAGCCAGAAGCAGAAGTAGTGCCTGAAAGAAGAGGTTCAAGTCAAGCAACAGAAGAGGACACATCTGCCATCTAACAAACCGAGAACAGGTCCAATATACACTTCTAAGCACAGCGCTGTATGAGCTCAAATAGGTCCCTTTGAAGGAACAAAAAGCAAATCCCACGTCTGTCAAGAAGGGAACGAAGCACACCTTGACACAAAAGTAGTGGACTGTAAATGCCTGACTCGTAGTTCTAGTAAGAAGAGGAACTGTCAGCCTGCACTTAACCTGGGCATTATTCAAAGAAACACAGCATTAGCCCACACCCCTCTCAATCTCCTCATGTTTTAATATTAGGCCTAATAACTACCAGCACACCCAGTTCCTCTCCTGCGTCTTTGCAGAACATGAGATTTCTATGTTTTCACAAAGCTAAGAGCATCTATCAGATGGAACTGTCAGTCAGTCACGCGGCACTTCTAGGCACTGCGCTCAAATTCTTCACAGTCACTCCAGAAACAAGCTTTAGAAAGACCTTGAGAGCTGAGCAGCATCCATGTTATTACACTGAAAACTGACCAGTAACTGCATCCAGAAAAGGATGTTCAGTCCTGAATCCCAACACTGTGCAGCAGCAAATTCCACTGCAGGTTTTCACATGACGGTTGCCACTTAAACACAGCACTCATCTCTGCTTTTTTGTTTTGTTTTTGAAGAAAAGTTAATGAAATCCAACGCTTTGAACCTCACAATTAGGAAGAAACAGATTAACGGGGAAGAACTGAAACATAAAACATCTCTCCCTAACACTCCCGGCAAGTCTTTGGCCTCTCCCTTCCCCCATCAGGACACCTCTCCCTCACCTCTTAGAGCAATCTGCACCTACACAGGCAGGCTAGAGAAGGAGCAGCTCGTCTATTTACTTTACTTGCTCCAGACTAGAACATCAAAGCCTACGGGCCTTCCTTCACCCAAAGTCCCTTTGCTGTGGACAGGCTCTCAGAAGTCATAAGTAACTGTGCATTTGGGGAGATGGAAAAGGAGGATCAGAGAAAGAAATACTGTGTTATTCTCAGTTATGGGAGGGCATTAGAAATTAGAACTGCTGTGCTGCTACGCCAGCGTGGCCCTTTACGCTACTACAGAGCGCTGAAGTCAGGCTTCCTTCTCTGCAGTTACTTTCAGCATCTAGTTCTTACTAGTGGCAGTGCTTGTCGCAGCCGCTGTTGTTCCAGGAACTTTTAATCCAAACCCAAGCGTTCCAAGACTGGCTGTCCCAGTGGAAGGGGCACCAACTGCAAACAGAAGACAACATTAAGAGTTTGCGTAACCCATTAAATACAGTGCCCCTCTGAAAAGCTCTACCCTGCCTGCTCACCCATCTCCATCTGGTCTTTATTTGTATTAACCAGGATCACTGTTTAGGTGAAGGATCATCCAGACACAACGTGAAAAAAGGCAGGCTGAAGCCATAAAATAGCCAGAATGCTCTGCGATTCTTCCAGGAAACTTCATCAACCCAGGGTGCCAAGCTACTGTCACTTCCCTTTACCTATTTTCAATTATCTAACATTTAACTGCTATCAAATGCTAACATAAGCAAAGGGTGCTGGACACTGGCAGGCAGGAAACGTAATCTCTGCATGCGGCTACTTGCTAAAGCAATACAACTGCACATACTACAGGAAACACGCTGGTCACATCTCAGTTGCCTGTAAACAACCCACCTATTATCATCTAAGAACAAGGTTTCAGGCATCCTGAAAACAGAGAATGCCCATTAGCTTAAAAGCATTCTTAAACACCAAGATGAAGGTCAGCTTTGGAACTACAGTAGCAATGCAAGCATTGTAGAGCTACTAAAAATACAAGTTGTTAGGCTGGTATATACGGCGTCTACAAATTGCAGCTGATTAGTTAAAAGTAATCAGTGTGGCTTTAAAACTTGTGAAGGTCCTTGGGAGCAGCTGCCTAAATTTTCAGAAGTAGGTGTAAGACAGCACTACGTGTGGAATAGTTGTATTAAGTCTGGTAAACATTGGCATTTACTGTAGCTAGTCTCCATAATCAAAGGCAACTGAAGCATTAATGTCTCATTGCAGGCTGAGGAAGAAAGCTGTTAGGACTGTCTTCAAACCTGGGCTACTGCCTTAAAGCTATCAGAAAAGAGACACTATTTCCTGCCATAAAAATAACTTTGCAAGAGGAAACTTGCCAGTTATTACCAGAGGAACTTGCAAACATACAGCTGTGTGAATACTTGTTTTTAGCACGCTGCATCTCCACTGTCACAGGCCACTGTTCTTGAAGAAGCGTGAACACCTAATGCAAGAGTCAAAGGCAGACGTAACCAGACTCAAGGCACTGGGGTCTGGAAGACAGCAGCTAAAACATCACTAGAAAGCTCAGTTGTGGCGATACTACCCAGACAGAGAAACAAAAAATTCACATACAGCTACAACTGCCACGTGCTGCTTGCCCACTCTGAATCTAAAGCGTGTTTTGGTTTGAACAAAACCCTCCGTGCCTCACCACTGAAGAAAGTTTGCCAGAAATCACAAAGAGGGAGGGTGGCAAACAGCGAGAAGAGCTGGCCTTTTGAATGCTCCCGTATTACCCGAGCATCTGCAGCTCCACTACTGACAGGTAGCACCAACCATGCTGCTCATTTATTTCCCCAACAGTTAAAATCTGTACATTGTGACTTACGTGAGAGGCCCGTGGTGGTAGACGACGTCGGTGCTGAAGAACTCGCTATAGATGCAAACAACGTAGGCCCCGCTGAACCAAGAATGGAGGTTGTGGTGGTAGCGGCAGTTGTAGCAGCTGTGGATGTTACTACAAACAGAAAAAGCATAGATCTTGTACAGTCATGCTGAGAACGGGATACAAATTTGCCTATCTACACCAGTTTTTTATGGGTGTAAAAATTTTAAACGTTTTCCCTCTTATTCTACCTCAACTCTATCTCTTTACCAAAATACCCTTTAAACCTGTGGCTCCCTCCCACTATGCTCCAGCAAGAAGTACAGAACAGAATTTGGTATGTGGGACGCAATAAAAAGTACAGGATACCGAGTTCAATGGCTGCGTGAACTGCCACGGATTACTGATGCCATTGCAAATTCACAGCAACAAACACTTCTAGCCCATTTCCAGACTCCAGTTTAGAAAACTATTCCCAGAAGGACAGCAGATTCACAAAGTCTCGAGTAATTATTTCCTAAAATCACTTCCTACCTCCAAGTTTGGTTCCAAAGGACAGAGTGGGTCCCTGGCTGGTACTAGTGGTCAGCGTTGCCGCGGGTGCACTAGTGGCTGCTGTTGAAGGCAATGACCCAAAGTTTAGAACTGGAACAAGTAGCGTAAGTAAAAGGCGAACCTTTTACTACAGAGACATTGTGGTTTCTGCTGATCGCAGTAATAGTCAAGTTAGAAGCAGTAAGAGTGTAAGAAAAAACCTTAATATTCAGTGTAACAAATACTCTGCGTTATCCAGGAAATGAACGAGGGCTAACAAGCTCGTTACCTACAAAGACTTTCAAGAACGATTCTAACACAGATGAACATCACCCTCACCCCAGAGCTGATGACCTTCCCTCCGAGGCCTGCACTGTCACCAACAAGTAAATCAAAAGCTGCAAACTGAACTTTTACCAGACTCTGCAGGAGTGGGCAGGTTCCTGCTTCTGGGAAGGTGAACAGTGGTTTATCACAGAAATCAGCCAGACCAAGGTGCTGTCCTGAGAAAGTTCCCCAAATACATGCTTTGCTTGGCCAGACTGGCCTAGACAAGAGACAAACTCACTAGCTCATTTAAACACATATTCAAACTCTGCCAGTTACTGTAAGGTGAAGAAACAAATGGATTCAGCACACCTGCAGGGATCCTAATGGATGGGGTTTTCTGTCTGTATTACCTGCCGGCCTCAGGAAAACAAGTGATCAATACAAGTTCAATAACGCTTGAGGTTGGAGACATCTACTTCCCATGAAAACAGTGTGCCGAAGGCTAAATAGCACTTGTTACTCATCGCTGAAGACCCCGGGCAAGCATATCAGAAAAACCACTGATTCCAGCCACTTGCTTCATTTCACACCAGCAGAAGCAGGAGGCTGCAGAACCTCCACACCATCCCCAGTTGCCCTCCCTGCTGACAGGCTACCTGACTACAGCTGCCATGTCAAGCCCAGGCGCTCACCGGCAGACTGCCCCCCAAGGCAGAAGGGGGTTGTCGACTGGGTTGCAGCTCCTAAGGTGGCAGCAGTGGTGGCAGCAGCTGCAGGTGCTGTTCCAAAGGTCAACCCGGTGGGCGCTGCCTGTGGAGCTGCAGTGCCAATGTTGAAGCTGGGCGTTCCGGCCTGAGTTGTGGTACCACTGGAGAAAGTAAACGTTCCAGTTGTCCCAGACTGAGCGGTGGTGGTGGTGGTGGTGCCAGCAGATCCAAACACAAAGCCAGAAGGGGCAGCTGCTTGACTTGAGGGCACGCTGGTCGGTACAGAGCTACCAAATCCAAAGCCCCCTGTGATTCCAGTAGCTTGAGTTGCAGCGCTGCCTCCAAAGTTTAATTTTGGTGCGTTTGTCCTGGAGAAGAAAAGAAAAGAAGCCCATCTGTTTGAGACGTGCAGCCAGTCAAGTACTGAGTCGGCCTTCTTACAGACCATTTGCTGACAGCAGAAGCCACCTTTCAAAAAGACGCGCACTTGTCCAGCTTTATGCTTCAATTTTGACAAAGACTGTATCGCAACTCCTGTCACCTGCAATCCTCTGTCAAGTCTCTTTATACTGACTCCCCCTTAATTACCTCCACCCATCCAGGCACCAGAAGACATTTATGGCAGCGTAAGCAAAGTTGCTTATTCTCTCAGCTCCCGAGCACCCTTTTCACTTCCTCTACATAAGACTATTTTTTTCAACTAACTTTTGCTGCTAGTCCCCATTTGAGCTCCCTTCCCACTGCTCCCATCTGGCAAGCTTCAACAAGAGCAGTTCTGAAGAACCACCTCAAAGCTTACAGCCTTTCCTAAGGACAAAACGGTCCCACTTGGCTGAAGAAACATTCTGAGCGCTCCAGTTTCGGATCAGAAAAAACAAGACGTTTCATGCTCGGACGCAAAGTTTTGTAATTTCTTCACGCAAGCATCAATACCCCAATTACAGACTGAAGTGTGGAACAGCTTATTCTTAATACCCATCTGAAAAAGCCAGCATTGACAAATAACAGGTCTCACCGACCGCTTTCCCGAATGTGCCACAGTGCAGCGGGAATTCTAAGGCACAAGAGCAGCAGGTTTGCTCCCTCGAGAACTACTTGCAAAGCACTTCCAAAGCAACGAGGAGGACCTCATCCATTCACGCTCCCCAGTGGCCAGGGCCGCCCAGCAAAGCCAACAGCCCCACCCCGCGACCGGCCGACCCCCGGGCCTCTCACCCCAGCGGGAACACGTTTGCTGCCGGAGCCGCGGTGGCCGTGGCCGGCGTCCCGAAGCTGAAGCTGGCAGGCTGCGCGGCAGTGCCCGGCGTGCTGAAGGAGAAGAGCCCGGCGGGCTGGCTGCTGGCAGGCGTCTGGGCCGCGCTCCCGAAGCTGAAGCCCCCCGAGGCGGCAGGCGTGGAGAAGGAGAAGCCGGTCGTGGCCGTCGTGGCGGCCGTCTTCGGCGTGCCGAAAGTGAAGCCGCCGC
>NW_008794951.1:8627046-8675197 GCF_000699145.1 Aptenodytes forsteri
CGCTGCGCCGAGCCGGGCCGCGCCCGCTGCGTCCGTGGGAAGGTGGGCTGCCCCGGTGCCCGTACCGCGGGGCCGGGAGCCGCCGTGCAGCCTGAAAGCAGGGCCGTGGTGAGGGCGGGTTTTCCTGGCACTGTGTTTCCGTTTGCCCTCAGCTTGGGCCTGGAGCTGGGGCTGTCCTAAGCCTGCCTGGAGCAAGGCGGGTGGGCAGAGAACCTGCGTGAAGACCTCTGCCTGCCCCCTCGGTGCCAGGCCTGAGCTGAGGCCTCCTGCTGCCCTCGCCCCGGCTGCAGTAGCTGCGAATCCACGTTGACATGGGGTCTGTTAGAGCTGATAGTCACTGTAAGGCTTGAGCTGTGATTGCAACTAATACCTGTGGGGCAAAAGAGTCTATAATCTCAGTACAGAGAGGAAAGGTTGATTATGTTCCATTATATATGTTTTGACATCACACATGTAAGAGTTTGGCTAAACTTTATCCTTCCAGAGCACACAGCAGGAAAATTGTGCTTTACAGACAGTATAGAACACATTTTGTTCTATCTTCATCTGTCCCTTTTTTTTTTCTGCATAGGTGAGCAGTGGGTATTGATATGGACAGTGTTTCCTCAGGCTCTTCTCTGCAGTTCCTTGCCAAACTGCTTCATGATGCTCAAGAAGAAGAAGATGATGATGATGATGAACATGGGGTGAGTCTTTCATAAGAAATGCTGCTTCTTTTACATGTTGTACCATAGCCTAACCTTGTAATCTGAGGAGAAACAGATCTCTCTTTTACCAGAGTGAGTAAAAAGAGAATGAAAACCTTAGAAGGTTTTGGACTGACTGAAACAGCTAGAAGTTATTTTTAGGGTAACAAGCTCTTGAAGGAGAGAATAAGGAAAATGCCCCAGGAAAACAAGGAGAGATTGTGACCACAAAATGGGAGGGAGATTTAAGTTTTCAGCCTGAAGGAAATAAGAACACATAGTTGAAAGAGCTTTAGATACTTTAGAGTTCCCCCTACTTTTCCCTGAAGTCTACCAGAGATGAAGGTAATTACAGCTAAATACTTCATATGAAGGGAAAAAAGTTGCTGCTCAACTTCTGAGTAAAGACTAAAATATCCAGAGGCGACTGAGTGTGCTAAATCTGTGTTAGGCATTGAAGAACTGTAGAGATAATTGACCCTTGAAGTACCATAGATATGTTGGTGATTGTAGAATAGGGAAGGTTGGGTAATCATTCTAAGGTGAATGATTTGAATGATTAATGAGAGAAATACCTTTCCGTTCTTCTATATAATTCATCTCGGGACTAGATGAAAATCACAGCTTTTGGAAAATATATGTTGTTCTTGCAATATGCAACTGCTTTTATCTAGGCACACGTGTGCTGAGGAGAAATATCCCCGGGGGCCACAGGTGGCAACAATCACAATGTAGAAGGCCTCTGTGAAGGCTCAAAACTTTGCCATGTCTCTTAGGATTTTCAACAAGTCATGTTATGACTTGGATGACAAAAATGGCAAATGCCTCAGTGCTCTTCCAAATCACTCCTCGACAAAGAGCCAGCTGGATGACCCAGCAGTTGTGCACTAGTAGTGGCAATGGTAGTAATATTTGGGATAAAAGGGGTGTATATCCCTTGAAATTGCCTTTCAGTAGGCGGTAGATGTGGTCCTTCACACTAACTACCCTTCAGCTGTTTAATGCCTGCCTTTTAGAACTAGCATTATTGCTGTACATCTTTGCAGTAAACATCCTGATTTTAAAAGAATTTGTTTACATCTTATTAATAAAATGAATGACACTTCAGAGACAGAAATGGAAAATTGCCACAAGGGATGTCAATTAAATCTGAGTCAATCTGGTGAAATTGAAATCTTTAATTTGATTTAATTTAATGTTCTGTGCATATGAGGCACTTTTATCAAACCAAGGAATCTTCATATGTAGAGAAATGCCTCACATTTGCCTATTAGCACTAAATGGATTCATAATTAGAGGAAAATGTGGTTGCCTCATATGATCTCTACTGTCAAAAGGAATCCAAATGCTCTGATGGGGTTTTCATGTAGCACCCTTGGTTTCCTGCAATGTTTTCATGGCAGGCAACGCATGGAAATTTTGCCAAAATGCCATGGAAACTAATATTCAAAAAGCACATCTGTCTGTAATACTGTGCTTCTGGGAGTCCTGCTTAAACCCAGTGTGTCAAGGTCGCTTTCTGCTGTGTGAGAGTGAAGAAGAGAGAATGTTCAGTGGTTCGGTCATGAAATTGTGGGATAATATTTTTTGGATTCTAGCAGGGATTTGTTTGACCTCAGATAACATTTTATATTTATTGACATTCTTGTTGTTACTGAGCTGGGCTCTGTGAAAATTGATTGAAGTTCCATTTGCCTTTTTTGCAGCCACACTGTTCTGTTAGCGCCATGACTCCTGGTAGTATTGGGCCAGTAAAGAAAGAGACCACTGGTAAGGAGAAGTGTTTGTATGTTTTAGCATTCAGTCCCATGTTAGCAGACTATAACAGCTATAGTAAGTTACCACTGATCAGGTTTGCTTCAGTAAGAGAGTGGTCACTGACCTTTGAGATGGAAATAGCATTACATTTTTACAATTACACTGTAAAATTCTTCTTTTCCTGAAAGCTTAACTGCAAAATATACAAAGAGAAGCAGAAAGGGTGACTCCAGAGCACAGCAGCCTCAAGTGGTGATGATAAACAGAGTACAGAGCACAGCCTGGTCACGGGCTGAGGGGAATCATAACTGACCAGCAAAAAGCTCCATATAAGTACTCTCATGGAATTGTTAATGCTTAACTTAGAGCAAACAAGGAAGATGGACTTCTAAGTACTCACCTGAAAGGATCTTCATGGAGTAAACTGTGTGGAACTGAGCCTATGCCTATGAGGAGGAAGAGCTATGAAGTGTATTGTGAAATGCAGTCATACCATATTCCCCCCAAAAGTTTCACAACCCTATTTAGACCACATGGGAAGAAAAAGAAGCTTTGTTCAGTGCTGTCCTCAACAGACCAAGAGATTTTTTCAGTTATTCTCCTTCCTGCACCTAGTTCTTTGCCTGGAAACCCTGGACAATTACATGCTTTAACTGACTCCAGGTGTTCTGGCATCATATAGAAAGGCAGACTCTCAAACAATGAGAACAAATATCTTGAGAGTTCCTAAATTTGTGTCAACATCTTGGATTGTACTCAGGAAAGAAAGGAAGACGAGTTTAGTCTTGGCAAAGTTAAAGTTCTTCCTGGAGCTAATGCTGTCACATTATTGGGCAGCTTAGTTACGAGCCATAAGAAAGGTCAACAAGGACCAGGATGAGTGTAGCAGGAAAGGAACTGGGGCGAATATAACAAATAGAGTATTTTTGCTTGGGATTCCAACAATAACCAGCGATTCTATTATAAAAACCTTCAAGTTGCAGATTTACCAGCTCATCAGAAAATATGTTTTTCCATGTAGGCCAGGCATAAACCATCGTATTCTGCCTATGAACTTTCATGTGTCTTCAGTACTTTATCTGGGCTGTACTCAGTAATTAATGGGAAGAACTGGTTTTTTATGTGAGGAGGAGGTCCTTTTGTATATGACTGTGCTCGCTTAAAAATCTCATGTCAGGGGGCTTGGGGAAGATTGATTTTTCATCCTTCTACACTTTACCCATTTTGAAGTGCTTGACATTTTATGCCTGAAAGGAGGATTTCCTTGACATAGAGGCTGGGTGAAGGAGATTTAAGGGAAAGGAAGAGAAAACATCCTCCCTCTGCAAATTCTCATTCATAAGATACTGAGGTGAAGGAGACTGTAATCATTAACTAGAATGCTTTTAATACAAAGATTTTTCTAAAGCCCAGAAAAATCTAAGTTTTCAGCAAACCTAGAGGAACAGAGACATTCCAAAATATGACAGTGTGATTTTTCTCATCGCTTACAGGTACTTTTCAAGTGAAATCTGAAAACAGGAAAACTATTTGGAATACAGAGGAGGTCCCAGAAGGATCTGAATTTGATGATACCTGGGACCCTAGAGAACAGCCAGAGTAAGTGAGCTGCGACTGCCTGCATGGGATTTACATAGCATTAATGGAAATATGAGTTAAACAGCACCTACTGCATTTCAGTGAAACAGCCATTTGAAAAGCTTGTGTCATGGAAGGAGAAAGGAAGGATATTGGTGTTGCATCTAAAGCAACACGTGAGGAGTGATGTTAACCTCTCCCTTGGAAACCTTCTGATCTCATAACAGAAATGTAGAGTTGGTTTTTCTCATCATAAGATTACTTGCAGGTTGATACACTTGTATAAAGTGAGATTAGGAGGAGTAGTAGTCAAGCAAAATTATTTACTAGCTTTCAAATATGCCATTTGGGTGAAATACCTGTCTTTTCCCGCTGCAGCCGAGATGCATTCATTTTTCATACTCATAAATTCATAAAGTACTCCAACTTATATTTGCATTTCAAAGAATTAAGCTCTCTAGACACAAATAGTACTACAGGAAGGAAGGTTATATGCAGGCAGTTTTGAACTTTTAAATCTTGTCTTCAATCTTAATCTGTCAAGGGACAGCCTAAAATCAGTCTTTTCCCTTGCTTGTAGAAAAACAATAATAAAAACATTCTTGAAATAGCTACAATCAGGCATGTTAGTTGTAGTTTGTAGAGGTCAGAAAGCCTTCAGGGTCAATCCACAAAGCAGCCTTTGCATTTCTAATCATTGTGTTCTGATACCATATCCTGGACTGCTAAATGCTGGAGCAGATGGACTGAAGCCTATGAAGCTGCATATTGTACGCTAGTTTGTAGTCCAGAATCCTCATTTTTCTCTGCACGTAAGTCATGCCATTAGGTGTTCAATTTCCTGATCTAAACATGGAACTGAGACCCACTTGAACTTAGATTCAGCATTTCTGAAAATGATTTGGCATTCACCAATAGCCTCACATACAGTTGTTCTTGAAACCGTCACCTGTGAGGTATAGAACACGCTCTCTTTGTATTGTGGGCACAATGGAAGCTTTTCTCATGCCATCTTTTGACCCTTCCCCTCCATGCTCCATGCTGGGTAAAATGCAGTGTTCTCTAGCGTCAAGCAATTATGACCTGTGTTGCACAGATGAAGAGAGTATGAGTCTTTCTAAAAATTCATCAAATTGAATCAAGGAAAATGGCCCAAAAGGAAAACAGATGGCTAGAGAGGTGCATCCAGAGCTATTAGACAGAATTCTCATTGACTTAGGAATTATTACATACACATATGAACACTGGAGATGTGAAAAGACTTTCCATACACTTTTTCCAACAGCTTAGAGAAGTGACACACTCCACTTACTTTGCTCAATTTAGTAGGAGTAATGCATGTTCTAAATACAATCTTTAGTTTGTATTTCCTTATTCATTATCAAGAGCAAGGGAGTATGTGATTCTACATTTTGTAGATGTGGAGGGGTAGAAAATAAATGTTGGCCGAATGCAGAAGAATTAAAATTTGATAAAGGAGTGTTATGCTCAGGCTGCAAGAATATGTTGAATGACAGAACAGAACACATGTAATTGTGACAGCATCCTTTTCAAATCTGTTTCCCAATAGTTTGCGGTGTTTGACTAGTTGATAAGTATCATATTCACTTAGGATGCATTTCCTGATCCTGCAAAGGCTGGTTAGTGAAGTGGAGGCAGCAAAGTGAGTGCCTTGGAAGGTGGTGATCTTCACCTGTTTTCTAGCTAACTCAGTCACAGCTCTGAACGGAAACCCAGTGCATATGGATTGAAGACTTGAAGGGAGACTGAAAAGGAGGAGAGACAATGCGATGAGGATATTTATGGTCCTCTGAGAAATACAATCTCCTTTAGTCTCCTGCCCCTTCTGCAGTATTATGAGGCAACTACTTCTCTTTGTCAGGTATCAGATTTTATTCAAACAGTGTGTGGGAACAGAGGATGTCTTCTTTGGGATGAGCAGGAAAGACCCCTCCACAGCCTGCTGTGAAGAAATGGTGGTGAGCTGAACCTGTATCTCCCATCCCTTCTTTGTGCTCTTTCTCTGCCCTTTTTAATCTTGCCTCCTTCTTGAGGGACAGAATGTAAACACTAAACTGTATTGCTGCCTTTGGCCTCCTGGAGTATTTTCTTGTAGTTCTTCAAGCGTTTGTAGATGATATTTACACTTGCTAACCTAATGTGTATCTCCTCAAGGACCTAGTGTACTCAAGAGAATCTGTGCAAATGCATATGCCACATACAGACTTGAGGAAAATAAAAAGTAGCTCTAAGATGAAGTTTCATATTGGACACAATTTTGGAGGGGAGAGGGGCTGGGAAGGAGAAGGTTTTCATCTGCCTAAATTTATTACAAGCTATGTAAGTTAGCAGAATGCTACAATATTAACAGTCTTTAAAGTTACAGGTATCAGATCCTGTTCCATTATTATATGATCAAAGACCTCCCTGATTTCTGAACTTCAGGACAGGTAGAACTGCTGTGCAATTTTTCTAGTAGCAAGCTGTCCTTGGAATACACAAAGCCAGGGGGTTTTGCTGCATGTAGAATACCTGTCAAGTACATTATCAGCTCAGGATTTTGCAGAAAATAGGATATCAATACACATCACTAAGCTATTGAAAACAATGATTATCGCTGTCATATTTTCTCTGATACAAATTACCTACTCAGAATGTTGCTCTTTGACACTAGCATCAAAATATTGATGAAGATGAGATCTTTTATGGCTTGTAGGGCTACATATCTAATCACAGCTTTACCTCTGCTCATCATTTCAGATTAAAATCAAGCTGCCAGAGACAAACTACTCAGACATCGCATTAGATATCCAGGACAAGGTTCTTGACCTTCGAACTCCCAAAAAGTAAGTGAAACACAATTGATAGAAGTACAGTTAATATATTGTTTGAAAGGAGTTTTAACCAAGCCTTCAACTGAATGCTGTGTGGAAAGCAAAGCTAAAGATGAAGATCGGATTATTAATTGCACATGAGAAAGATAGAGACAAAAACAACCATAGTACATCCGTAGGTGTATAGTGTGCTAGCTTTGAATCTGTGCTACTGTTCTAGCAAAAATAGCTTTAAGACAGATTTTGGCTACTTAAACAGTAAGGCTTCAAAGGCCCAAAACGTCTGGCAAAAAACTGCCCACGGTCTTGAAGGACTTGTTGGGAGTTTGCTTTCTAAATACTAATTTGTACAAATATATAACAGGAGATGGTAAAAAATGTGCAGATACATTTTCAGAAGTTGAAAGCCAAATTGTGGACATATCCAGGCATGGATGCAGAGACAGAAATGTTACAAAGTTTCCCTAAAAAGATTTCCTTTGAGTTCTTTTTTTATAGGGCTATTTCAAACCTACAAAGATAATCAACTGACTGATATACTCTCAGACTTCTCAGTCTTCCTCCGTATTTCCCTCAGTGTGCAATTGCACTGCCTGAGATTTCCAGGTAATTCCCATGTCTGTTTTGCTTTAAGTCCTCCTTCACAGTAGAGCGCTTTCATAGGAAAGCTTAATCCTCTCTGGGCTGACTTGCTGCATTGAATGGGATGTGGGAAGATCCATGTGTGAATAGCTTCCTGCAAATAAATTCAAGGTGCAGGCCATGGATTAAGGCCCAAATAAGTTCTGTCTCTAGTGGACTAACTACAGAAAAGCTGCCTTTCTCACAGACAGAACCAAGCTGAGTTGGTTACCCCCTGCTTGGATTTAACCCAAGATGCAACAGGAGTGGAAGAATGTTTGGAAGTGCTAGCTCTGAAACTGGAAAATCAGGAGTAATTGCTAATAATCTGCTAATGACTTGCAGAACCTATAGGTAGTAAACAAAGTAGCTTAATGCAATAGTGCAGATGAAGGAAAACCTCAGCATCCTTTTTCTTTTGCAGTTCTATCTTTTTGGTGACTCAGATCTGCCATTATCTTCTTAGTATCCAGCTGTCTCTAGTCACAAGCCGAGAAAATAAAAAGTTTGCTGTAAATCTAATGGTTGCTTGGGTACAGCCTGAGCCAGTGCTACTTTCACAAATATAAGTGCAAGTCTTCTCAGTGTGAAAGAAACAAACAAGATTTCAAGTTCTACATACTGAAAAACACTGTACTCTCACAGATGCGTAGGAGGGCTCAAAGGAACTGTTTCCAACTCTGTAGTCCTGGGGCTGATTCTAAGCCAAGCTGATTTCAAGGACTTCTCCAAATTATAGCAGATGGCTGCCTTCAGTAGGTGTGGTGCAAAGGTGTTTTGACTGTACCTCTTTCAGTCATGGCTCCTACAAGACAGCTGAAAAGGTCTGAAAAAGAATCAGCATGACTTAAAACCCAAATTAAAGTAACCCCCATCAATGCTACCATGTTGTCTTGTTGGGCTTTATAGAGTTTGGCTGGGCAGATCTCTTGATTCTAAAGCGTCCTTGATTCTGTTTGCACTGTCAATAGAGTGGAGGTCCAAGACTGGCCTATCATTCATATTGTTAATATATAAGCCTGGGATAAGAGGGGAAAGAGTCCAGACTCTGCATGAGCAAGTAAGTTTGAACTGTTGTCAATGAGAAGAGTTGAATGGGTCCAGACTGAGACATCCTCATGAGGAGATACACTGGAAGGCTTGTCAGCCATTCCAGGAAAAGCCATCTGTCTAACATAGCGAGGGACTAGCAGAATAGCTCCTGAGTCTGAGATCCAGCCTTTTGTTGTGTATTATGTGCCTGAGCCACAGGTAGGGAATCATTGAATTAATCTTCAATGTGGGTTAAAAGCTCAGCAACTTCATAACTGTAAGTCCATTCTCATACCTGAACTGTGCTTTGCTGTGTAGACATATCCTTTGTGAAACTGGACTGGCCAGAATCTGATTAGGCTGTACCACTTATTTCTTTCTACTAGAGAAGACAAACTCCTGAAGACACATTCAGGCTTTAGGCATTATTCAGATTTTTATCACCAGGAGAGCATTACCAATGCAGCTCCTCCTTCCTCTGCATTTAAAATGCAGCACTGTGCAAAAGCAAGAACAGTGGGGAGAGCCTACAATCCATCATTGGAAACCCTTGTCATAGCCACAGCCAAAAGAAAGGAATAGTGTTGGAAATATGAGGGCCTGTATAGCTGTGCACCAGGTATTGCAGGAACGCCACAACCTGACATGAGAACGAGATATATGCAAAGAACATTCCTTGGTATACTGATTGGTCAATTGCAAGAGTAACTTGCAATGCCATCTCAATTGCTCACCTGGTCTGAGACATTGAAATTCACTGTGTCCTCTTTTACAGGAAGCTGCTGCTGCACCTCCCCTACCATGTAGACAGCAAGAATGGTAAAGCTTGTTTTCTCTCTGAAGAGGAGACCTTGGAAGTCACCTTGAGAGTATTGAGGAAGTTTGATTTCATAAATTTTGCCTGATGGATAGAGAAATAGAGAAAGTTTGCAAAAACTAGTATCTTAGTTTGAAGTCTTCCTGAAACCTAACTGGTCATGAAATAGTAGATTGTTTCCCTTGAACAGTCCAGGGGGAATATCCCTGGAGAAATTGAATGAGTCAGGAGGAACATAGCACCCATAGGTTCTATAAGCTGAGGCTGTCCAGCTCTTGTGCTGCTCTGGTTAATGTTCTGCTTCCTTCAGTCTTATACAGGCTCTGTGAATCAGAAAATAGATTCCAATTCTGTAAGCCAGAGAAAGTCTTTTTGTGGTCATGGCTGATAAGTAGCACAATGAGGCTCTGGCCAAGGTGTCTGGTGCTTAGTTACTGTTGCAAGACTTGCAAGTGGTAATATTCTTGCTTGGCCTCTAATGCTCGGACTGGGACCAGTTCAGAATCTCCTCTTAGCTACTTCTTGATGAGAAGATCAAAGCTCTTCAGGGATCCATATCCACATCTGAGGCTCCTTTACACTGGCAGAACAAGGTAACCAACTATAGTTGGATTGTTGAACAGCTCAGCTCTTTTGAACAATTTTTGACAATGTATCATTCAGTGTAATCTATTCACCAGCTATTTTTCTGATCTTTCTTGATTAATAAAAGAATGTGTTCTAATGAACAGTTCCAGTTACCTTTCACTCTGCCTTCTCTATATTATGTCCTGAGAGACTTCCTAAAAGTGAGATAAGAGGAATTTTGCATAACAAAGCATCACTTAAAGGGCTGAAATGTGGCAAAAGCTTTTCTTTGGCCTTCAGGTCCAATCTAGAGCTACAGAGATGGGTAACCACAATGTTTCTCTTACTAGCTGCTGGGCAAATATATTCATTTAACATTGTTAATCATGCAGGAAACAAAGTTTTTTGCTCAATGATCAAAGTGGAGAGGACAAGCTGGGCCTTGCATGTTGATGGACTTTAGGTACACTTAACCAAAAGCTTGTAAGCACTTTAAAAACAAAATGGCTTGGGTTCTGCATTCTTCTGGTGTAGAAGTAGGGGAAAATAATTGACCAGCTAGGTTGCAGACAGTACCCATGCAGCTAAATTTGTGGCAGGCTGTAATGAGAAGATGAATTCTCCATGATGGATTGAAGACACTGACAATGAGTTTCCAAGTATATTTTTTGTTTTGTCAGGAATTTTCAGAATTCACAGTATGTTTGTAATATACTGCATTATAACTCTAGGACAAATTAAGCTAGTTTCTAGACATTTCAACCACTTCTCTTAAAAGTGGACCCATTGCTTGGGTCAGAATAATACTACCCGACCTCTGCTTTAGTGTTAATGCACTGGAAAGCAGATGCCTCGGTTATGATTCATCACAAGCTGTCTAATATACTGATAACTCTAAGGGGCCACTCCAATTTGTATTTGCTTAAGTTTCCATAAATTGCATTTGAATGTCTCTTATTCCTACTCTACAAAGCTGTGGTGGAGGGGAACAATGCAGATGTATGAAAAGGCTGAGATCATTCCTCCTGACTCAGTTTGTACTGCCTGTGGCTGCCAAGAAGTTACAGTAAGGCTGTTTCTTGGAAAAAGGTTGTCTTTGTGGTCCCTAGACAATATGCTGCTTCATTTTTGCATTTCTTATACTGATTACAAGAAAAGTGGAAGATTGACCTGTATTTATATACATGTGAATATAACATTTGCCCAGATTCATTCAGTAAATCCACAGCAAAGCAGAGTATAACTCTGTTCTTCCTGAGCCCTATTACAGTGCTCTACCCACAAGGTAATGTTGCCTTTATAGTTGGCAGTAGTAATTTCCTAAGCCTTAAATCATCAAATTCTGCTTAATTTAATGTCAATGTTTGATACTGAAAACAATTATGAGTTTGGCTCATCATGCACCTCTCCAGTGTTGTAGTTTCCTATGGAAATGAGCATATCCACACTGGTATCCATGTCCTATTTCCTCCCTAAATATTTTTTAACCTGGGGGCATTTTATCTGCATTCAAGAGACAAAAATCTGAGGTAAGTGTGTTTTATAAGAAGGTTGGCTGCTGAATAGAAAAGGGAAATAGAAATTAGTACTGCCTAAGGGGGCAGTTCTAGTGTGATTTCTTGCACCTGCTGGCCAGTCACTCTGTACACCCATACTCCAGGCTACAGTAGGGCATCCACACCACTCCGTGAGGGGAAGCTGGCAAGTTGGTGACATAGCAGGATAGGGAAGATATTGCAGGGAAAGGGAGATAGCCTGGTGGGGGGAAGCAGAAATCACGGTGTTAGGGTATATGAACACAGGGGACAAACTCATAGGAAGCCAGGCTTTGTGTTTTCCACTGCTCAGAAGGACAAGCTCTACTGCTGTTTTCAATAGAGTAGAAACATTGGTCTGGGGGTGGGCAATTTGCTGTTCTGATCAGGTCCATTGCCTGAATGCACCATCATCACCTGGAGATCCTCTCACTTTCTTACTTTCTTCCTATCAAGGAGACAGAGGCTGCCCTAGGCAAAAGGTTGGAGTTTGTTTGGGTTTTTTTTTCCATAGATCATCACAAGAGGAGACTGGTGAAAAGGACATGCAGGCTTGCTAAGCTTCCCAGAAACCTGGGGGCTACTGCCAGCTGCAAGAGAGTTAACTTTTCTGCAAGGGCTTGAAGGCAGTTTTTCTTTGCTGAACTAGCACTGGCAGAAATCCTTTTGAAGGGGATACGAAACCCCCTTTGCCTCTGAACATCAAAGCTGTTGCCTAAGTACCACTCCAACACCTGCAGGCATCTTAATTAATCAAAATGATGAGCCCAGTTAAACAACCCAGCCATTAAGCCCCAGCCATTAAACATCATCAAGCTTTATTTGGTTCCCTAAGAAACATCTTGATTAAATGTATTGCAGTTGAGGGTACTGTAGCTATGGAAATGAGATAGACGTTGTTTACAGTAGTATCCCAATAAACTGCAGGTTGTCATCTCACCTTGTTCATGCATTCTATCCTCCAGTTGTGGTGGTAGAGCCACCATTCCTATTTTGACTTGTTCCTGTCTTCTGTCAGAACTATGGTGGTCTGCTAAAGTACACAGCTCAGCTTGCTCTGTGTGTTTCACCTCTCTTCATATTCCCCTTTGTCCACATACTGACCTTCTGAGGCAAAGATACTTTCCTCATTCTACAGCCTGAGAAAGAGAAAACCCAGAAGAGTTGCTCCATATAAACACCTGAAACAGAGCAAGGACTTAAATTTAGATTTTCCCCTTAAACATCCAGTCTAGCTTCTGGGCTGCTCTCATTCCCATCTTCCTCCAGGTCTGTTGTTGGTATTATTGTATACCCCTTGTATTTGTTTTAAAAGGAAGACTACTTCATTTTTCTACTGTTCAGTTTAAAGTTTGTATCCAAAATTTCTATGTACTTCTTTCATTGTGTGAAACTCCACTTTATTGGTATCTGTTTCCCTCCAGATAAAGTTTATCTAAAATAACTAAGCTGTATCTATGTGTACAGAAAGATCTCTCCCCTACAGCCTACAGAGTAAGTAAGGAGACAGGACTGATATTGCTTCTGTCTTTCTCATCTAACCTTGGGCCCTGATGCTCAGCGCATGAGACTGGACTTCTGTGGGCAAAATGGAGCTCTGCAGCATCCCTTGCAGGCTGCCGTGCACACTGACACTCAGAGGAGTGCAAATACACAAAGGAAACTCTCAGTGAAGTAACCTCTGTCCCCAAGGCCTCCCAGATTTTCTCATTCAGGTAGCAGGTGACTGCTTTTAGCAGTATCTACTCTGGATGTTTGGCAGCACGGGCTACTGGATATACTGCAAAACAGACCGATGGGCAAGGGCATGCACCAATGCCAAGCCATGCAGGCAGTGCCTCGAATACGTTCATCAGGCTCACTGCACACTCACATATCCATTGCTCGTGCACCTCCTCATGCTGGAACGGGTGCCTTTGAACCTGCTGGTGTTGGCAGACCTTTACCCTCTTCTCTGCAGCGCCTGCAGCTTGGATTCATCCTTATTCTCTGAGATCCCCTTCAAGAGCTGCTGCCATGGACAGTCAATCACTGTTGTCTGCCTATGGTCTCGGCTCCAGGGAAGGTGCCTGGAATCTGCTGGGGGTTGGGTTATTTCTTTCCTGTAATCTTCACAAACAGGAGACAATTTCTCTCTTTCTGTCTCTCTTCGCTCTCTTTGTCTTCTCCTTCAGGTAGATTTTACTTTCAGATTGTGATGCAGAACAGCCAGTCCCTGTTTTTCCTTTTCCCTCCCGACTGTTTGTTCCATGCTTGTTTCAGGGGACTCTGATCTCTCCTTTCCTAAGTAAGTGCTTTATCTCACTTCCCTCAGTCACTCTCACATTAGGACCTTTCTCACCAGAGTGTCTTCACAGGTAGCTGTTGACATATCTGACCCTTGCTGGATGTGCCAAATGTTGGTGAAGTGTGTGATTCATCTCCCCTCACTCAGCTTAATGCTGGGTGAAGCACTTTGTTCTTCCTTGTTATGCGTCCAGTCTGTGTGCATGGGAAGGGGACACAAGCAGGAGCACCACGGGCAGAACCAGGATTGCATTAAGGCAGTTATATTGAAGGACCACGGCACAAAAGCAGCAGATGCTGCAGGTCAAGGCAGAGCTGTGTGAGGAGTGTTGACAGAATTGAGGAGGGACCTTTTGGCACGGGCACAACCTGCTTGAGTCTATGCTTCAAACATAGCCAGCCCCACAGCTGCCTGGTGCAAATAGGGCTGGTTATGAAGGAATGGGTCAATTCAGAAAAAGTCAGAAACGTTCAGAATTTCAGCCCTTCCCAAGGCCTGAAAAAATTTCTTTCTCCTTCCCAATGTCTCTGTGTCCCAGATGAGTACTTAAAGAAGTTTTTGAGATCCAGTCCAGGGCAACAGTGACACAGACAACAGAGGAGTGCCTTTGGTTTTGGAGTATTTCTCTCAATCCATTGAAATCTTTGACCACTTTGGGGTTACTCATCTCAAGGTCTCCTTTTCATCTCTTTTCTCTGTCTTCACACACTGATTTCTGGAGAGAAGATCATGAGAAGATGCCAGCATGGTAGCAGATACTGTACACCTACAATCCTTAGAGACCATCTCTCTTTAATTGTGAGCCTCCTTTGTGGATCCCAGCAGCCTGGCAGCTCACTTCTGATGCTGATCAGCACTTTTTTTAATCCATGCCATTTTTACTTGGTTAACTCGGTTTTAACTGAGTGGTATCACAACCCAGCAAAGACTGCCAAGGCAGCTAGGTTGTATTTGGCAACCTATCTCCTGCAGCTGCTCAGCAGAGAAGCAGAGAAGAAAAGAGCCATAGACGTCTTCTGGAAAATTCTTTTCCTGTTGGAAAGCTGCATAAAAAGGAAGAGGATAGGAATGGAGATGGTCACAACTGATTTTGTTAACTCATAAGGAGATGATGTGGACAAGCCAGACATTTCCCAGACAGCAGCAGACTAGGAACTGTAACAGATGTAAGCATCAATGCTTGAGCTTAACAGTGCTGTGAGCTTTGGGTGGGTTCCACCCCTCACACATGCCCAAATAATGAGAGTCTACCACCCCGTGTTTTTTTCTGGCTGGGGACCCAGGTGATGGGATCTCCTGACCAATAACTTTCTTCCTGGAGGACTCAGACTCCTGTAGCCATATCCCTGAAGCACAGCCTTGGGTGGCACTGTGGCAAGCTGGCAACTATATAGAGGGGAGCGAGGGGTTGACTTCACCTGGGATAGTCAGCTCTACCTTGTCTCACCTGAGCTGATCCCAGACACCTGGGAGCCAGAGGGCTCCACTCAGGAGGAGTTAAATGGTTGCAGAACAGCACTGGGAAAAGCTAAATAAGCAGGGGAGCTAGCAGGGGCAGTATATGCTATGTTTGTGGTGTTCCTGGGGCAGGGAGGAGTGGAGGGAAAGTTGTACGACTATTATCCAAGAAACAGTAAGGTAGCTGGAAGATGCATGATTTGTCTTGGCTTACGGGACTATCTGTGCTGTGCCTGGGAGATTCAGGAGGCAATTGTCTAACGGCTGGATGTGGGAAGCTCTGACAAGGTGAGAAACGTTTCTGGTTTTGTTCTGGGTTGCAGGCATTGTATGAAGGCTGGAGTGTCAGTGTGACTTAGCTGGATATATGGCTCTTGGTCAGCAGCAGCTCTCAGAAGTGTAACAAGCTTCTGGGGGGAACCTGAGGTGCTGAGAGGAGCTACAGGAGGTCACAGGAAAACACTGAAAATACCACCCTGGCCTCAAGTACAACTTGCATTGTGATTTGCCTTTAACTTGCTGCCAGACCTGGATGATGGTGTATCTGTGGAGCTGCTTGGAGGCCAGTGACTAATGTGGGTGAAGGTGTTGCAGGCTGTTGCTGATGTGTGTGGTGGAGAGCTGGGCAAAGGGTCTGAGCCTTGGTACGGACAGCACCATGGGAATTCAGGGCTAGGGGTGTAGGGAGTCACATAGGACTGGAGCTGTGTTGTAAGGCAGTGAGCAACAGGCTAAATGGTATATGTGGTGATGGAGTGAGACAGTGAAAGTGGGGGAGTGATGTGCATTGGGCAAAAGCACAACTGGGAGGAGAAAGAGATTATCAATGTTTCTTTAAAACTACTGTGCTGAAGGGAAAGGTCAGAGCAGGCGGTTGATCACCCTGAGCTCAGGACAGATGAGATACCTTTGTTAGAATGTCACTAGTGCTGGAAATCCTGTGCCAAAAGAAGCTGTGGGAAGGGGACTGCTCCTGGAATAGCTATGAGGCCTCCAAGAGGACCTGAGTGCTAAGGTCACATAGATCTATTGAGCTGGGAACCCTGTCTCGCTCCAGGGGTCAGCCCAAGGTGGTACATGGCAATTACTTTTACCAACAGTGGATGAAAGAGGAATCAGTGTGGGAGGAGTGGGAAATGCGGCTGCAGTTCATGAACCCTCTCAAATGCTTACAGCAGCCTGACTCTCTGTGTTTTCCTTGCTGCACCTTGTTTCAGGGTAAGCAGAGTTAGTGTGTAAAGTGCCTGGGTGACAGACTGCTGTGCCCTGGCCTGGAATGGTGGATGTCACATCTAGTTTTAGGCCCACATGCATATGCCTTCTTGCCTCTATCCTTTTACCTATTTAGAGCAGGCCTTGTTTACTTTAAAAAAAAAAAAAAAAAAAAAAACAAGCCTTTGCTCTAAGAACAGTAGGTGAATGAGGGGATTAGAATTGTTCTTATTCTGCAGCAGATGCTACCTTCAGACCAGGGGCAGGGCATCTCTTGGATGAAGAGAAGGGTTTCATCATCTAGAAAGATCCCACAAGATTGTCCTGAACCAGCACTCAGATGAGAGAGAGGAAGGTGATCAACTGTTTACTGTGATATGGGTCCTGAATGAAGAGAATAGCTGAAGTAATACAAAACCCCATTCCTGTTGTTGTCTTTAACTATGAATTCCCCAGCTTATGCTCTGTGAGTTTATTTAAATTGGACCTCTGCTTCTATTTGGAAGTAATTTTTTTGTTTTCTTGAATAAAACATCTTTTCCAATGCTGTTGCCCCTCCCCAAGCCACAGTCAAGCAGCATCTCAGCCTAGTTCCTTAAATCAAGAGAATTGTTTATGCCCTTGGAGGCTGGAATAATAACAACTGAAGAAAGCCATGGGACACAGCAGGAATTCATTTGTAAGTTAATGAAGGCTGTGCAGTGCAGCGGAAGGATGATTGGGGCTGTTCCTGGGCAGCATTTACCAAGCTAGATTTCTTTCTGTTGGTATTGTTCTCCCTGGAAGCATCATGGACCAGCCTGAATCCCACTTGCATATGAGTTTATTATAGTATTTCTTGGTACAAAGAGGTATGCTGTGTAATAGAGCAGTGTACATGACAAAAATAGGAGAAAGTGTGATATGGATCAAAAGAGAGAATCTACTTGCTTATATGCCCTACCAAAAGGAAAAAAAAAGACCATTGGGTAGTGGGGTTTTTTTCATGTAATAATTTGTCACCCAGAAGCAGACTAATACTTTGGTACTCACTGGAGGGGTTAGGACTGAAGTGGAGATGGGGCTGACCTGTGCACTGTGTTTCAGGCATTAGCCTGCTACATGAAGTCCAGAACCACTTGGAGGAAACTGTCAGTGATCTGCATGGGACTGAAATCAGAGCACCTGTGGGGTGAACTGCTGAGCAAGATGGGGTGGTGGACTGCAGGAAGCAATCTGTTGAGCAGCTCTTTCCACTTGGTGCTTGATTTGGAGGAGTCCTGGTGGGCATTCTTCTATTGGAGACACTCTAACTTGCAGGACTCTCTACTGCCCAGTTACTCATTGTACCTACAGGCATAGAAGTGGTGAGGGCCATGTCTTCCCTCAGAGGGATGCTGCCAAGAGATTCATGGAGAAGGCTGCTTCTGTGATAGGCATTACATGCTGTGGACACTTGAGCTGGTGGGACTTGAGGCCTCTGTACAGAGAATATCTACTGAGAACAAGTTAACTCGTAGGCCTACTGTGCACCATGCTGTTCAGCCCCTGCAGATCAACAGCCCTGCAGTGGTGTTTTGATCTTTATAAAATAAATGCTGTCAGTCAAACTGGAGGGGGAGAAAGGGTGTACTGTCAACCTTTAACACAATACAACATTGGAACGTATGGTGGGGAGACAGTTGTCCCCTGCATGTGAGCCTTGATGCAGCCTGTGTGATCAGCTTGCTTAGTGCTAGAAGGTAGAGAAACTTAATTCCAGATTTGCGGGCACAGAGGCAGGAGATATCACTGCAGAGGACAGGGAAGAGGGTGTGCCATATTCAACCCATCTTCAGGAAAGCGAGTTCCCTGACTTAGAGGTGGCAGAGCATTCAAGTGCTGCTGGGTGACAGCTTTGCCTTCTCTAGGTAGAGCATGCAATGCCCGGTGAAATGAGAGCTGGCGTACTGCATCATGCCACCAGAGAGAGCCAGGCTGCTTGTTCTCTCCCAAACCGTTCCTGCTAGGCATGCAGGTATCGCTTTCATCTGTGCAGTGGAGATTCTGCTATTGGAAGCTGCAGAATAACTGAGTCCTCTCTTTGGGCTGGGGAGGACAACTTCCCCAAGGCTGCAGAACGGGTCTGCAGCAAAGCCAAAATCAGTGGCCCACTGATCTGGAGGGGTTCCCAAAAGGATGGAGAGCAGCTTATTCCTCATCATGCAGCCGGCTTCTGGCACTTGCTGTTGACTGATAGATGATGGTGGTCGTGGCTTTCAGGACCTGGATATCTTTCCAAGTACGAATGGGCTATTCACTGGCTGATATGAAACAAGTCATCAGACAGTAAATTGGGCTTTGCAAATAATTATTTCCCGCCCCCCCACACCCTTCAAGACCAGCAGCACAACTGAAAAATTCAACTTAGATCAAAGCTGGGTGGAGGAAGACTATGAGTTCCTCTTTCCTTGCCAAAAGAAGTTTTCTGTTGTTTCCCACAACTTGAAATCCTTCTTTTGGTCTGAAGGAAAATCAGCTGGTTTGGGGTTTCTTCAAGGAAAGCAAGGGAATTTGGAGACTAGACTCTTGAGACTGGTAGCAACTGCTTTTCCACCAGCTAGTGTGCAACTGGGTAGTCAGAGAGATGGGAGATGTATGTGTGCTGTCGCCTGCTAATGTTGAGCTGTACATTTCACGTGTACGTACATACACAGACAACAGCACTCTTTTCACTCATTCTTTTACTCAAAAAATAAGTTCCAGTACCTACCTACCCACTTTCTGAGCAAGCGTATTAACTACAGACTACTGGAAGAAACAGGGGCTAATGGCAACTGCATTCCCACCTAGCGAAGCCAGAGTGCAGCTTTGAAACCCCAAAACGTATACTTTTCCAGCAAACATGCAATATACTGGAACAGCCCAACTCCGGTTTGCGTTTAGTGAGTTTAGGAATCAGCCATCGCAGTACACAGCTTGCGATGAGAATCTGCTCGGGACCTTCCTGAGGCAGTGAGACCTTGCTACCGCCCAAGTCTAGGGTGGGGTTCATCAAACCTGTACAGATTTTTGCAATGTTTATTGGAAGTATCAGTCAGCTCAGGTGACCTGCCTCAGTGTAAAACAGTGCCACTGCATGGATTTTGCTGCTTTTGTTGTTAATGCAGTCCCCGCTTTCAAAGGGAGTGTGCAGAGAGAGCTACTAGGGTTGCTCCTGTGACGATGCCACTGTGCTTGTGTCTGGGCTTATTGGAGTTGGACATTGGAATTTTCTGGAGCATGCTAATGCTAGTTATTCTTACTCAAACACCTGATAAAACCAAAGCACACAGAAAGCCCAAGCACAACTGAAGAAACACTGGCAATATTTCCCTGAGAGAGATGGGAATGAGTTTGTGTGCGAGATCTTAATCAGAAGACAAGCTGCTACAGTAAGCAAGGATAAGTCTTCCCCCCCTTAGATTTGGGATTGCTCTTGTGGTGGGAAAATGGGGTTCTACAGTAAATATAGACATGAATGCTAAAGCTCTGCCTCAGTGCTCGGGTGGATGGAGCAGGCCAGTGGTGGTATATTACAGCATCCCTTGGGCTATGAGTCAGATCCAGACTCGTCAACATCATGTGGCTTTCTAGTCACAAGGACATGTTTGTCCCCTCTCATACTTGCATTGCTGTGTGCCTTGAAGGAAAAGGAAACAGAACTCAGTTCTGTGACTTACTCTGCCACGGGTCTGCAGCAAGACATTCAGCACCCAAAGGAACAGATCTGCTTCCATTTTCTCTTTCTGCAAACCCAAGTGGCCAGTGTGTGGACTGAGATGCAGGCAGCCCGTGGCCAGCTGCCCTCCTGAGTCACAGGCTGGAAGACACCCTGGGGTTGTTAGCAGTGCTTTCTCACCCGGAGAGGGTCCTGTGCTCCTTCCTGGCTATGGGTGCCTGGGAAAAGACCTTCAAAACATATTTCAGGTACAGTTAAATTGAGTCAACTTTGCATGTGCGGACAACTTGCCTCAAATGAGAGCAATGAGCTGAGTTAACAAGGCCTAGTTTCTATGGATTTGTCTTGCAGGGGACATAGGAGAACCTACTACGGACCTTGGTGATCAGAGCTCTCTTGCAGAGCAGGATGTGCCTGTCGTCCACGCGGATTCAGATGCCTGATAGAGCCTGAATCAGCATGCTGGTTTCCCCAACAGTGGGAGCATCAGTAGATTTATTTTCCATCTAGTTGCTTATTGATATGCAAGGTGTAAAAACATCATTCCAGCTAACACTGATAGAGGCATAGAGGTCTCATAGTAATTAACCACCAGGCTCAGAAATTGCTGAGAGTGGGAGGGGAGAGGAGCTGTAAACAGCACAATGGTATCAGCTGCCTCTTTCTTGGCGGGGGGGGGGGAAGAAACAAAACAACAAAAGAAACCCAAAAACCTGTCAAACAAATTTAAATTGCTTAGAGAGCTCTGCGTGTGGGGAAACAAAACTGAAATTGCTTGGGGAGAGGAAGAGAGAGGTAGATTTGTGTAACAGCTGCGAAGAACACAGATCAGAGTAGTTAGAGGTGATGTACATCATGCTTGCAGTGACTTCACAGACTTGAAGGGGTTAACCATTCTGTTAACCTTTCCATTCCCAGCACCTTAGGCTACATGATAAAGTTGGTTTCCCAGGAAACACCCATATCTCCAAATACAGGTAAGGAAGCTGTAGGCTGCAGCTCTTGTTTGGTTAGAGGCTAATCCTTGAAAACCCAAGTGCCTGTACTCCCAAGGCTGATCATGAGTTTGAGCCTCAAGGGAAAGACAAACATCCAGCACCTGAAGCCCCTGTACTAACAGGTAAACAGGAGATACCAGCTTTTACATTCACTGCAATACCACTTTTTTTTTTTGAGTTAGTGGATTTGCTTGGGTCAAACTTGACAGATAGTGGGGTGGCCAGTTTGGACACTCTTCCCCAGAACTGGGTTGCAATGCAAGTGGGAGTGGCATGGTGGTAATTTAACTGCCATCTTCACTGATCCAGAGCATCCTCACTGGTCTCAGTCCTGCAGACTCTCAAGATGCAGCTACACCTAGCACAACAAGTTAGGCATCCTAAAACTTGAATGTTTTAGTTTTCCATCTCTGTTTATCTTGCTGAGATCTGGTCTCCTGACTTCTGGCCTGACACTTGCTGCAGGCTCATTCAGGTTGCTAAGGGAGGCAGAAATTCCTCCCGAAGTCTTAGCTCCCCGTTTGCTGCTGATGTCTGAACTCTGAAGCAGCATTCGATTAAGATAACGGACTAGCTGAGCAAGGACCACGGCTGCCCTCTTGTTGATGCAACGCCAAGCGGGCTGTGAGCTTTCAATAAAAAGTAATTAATGGTAAAGCAGACTCCTGCAATCCTGCAGAGTCTCTTCTATTTCTGTTACTTAGGCTTTTAAAGGCAACAGGATCACAGTGACTTGACTTTCTTCTCTAGCCAAAAAAGGAAAAGCACTTAATCTAGTGACCTCGCATTTATCTTCTGCCCTTCATTAGCGCCATCTGTCTCCCTCTGCCTGTTGAAAGGCCACTGTGCCTATCCTCATTGCTGGGACAATACAAATATTGCTCAATTACAGCAATGCTCTAAATGCAATTACTCAATTGCGATGTTAATTGAATTATTTGAGTTTAATTATTCCATTAGGAATTCTGTCAGTACAGCCTAAGCTGCTTGCTTTCTCTCTGGGCTAGCGGCACAATGCAGCATCTGGCCACACAGGGAAGGACTGGTTTTACTCAGACTCAGACAGCCCTAATTAGGCTGAGGAAAGTCTGGCACTGTTCAGAAATAGTGCTCTCAAGCTCAGGGACAGGTGTCGAGGCTGCAGGGACCTTCTTTCCTTCAGTCAACAAGTTTCCAGGCACAAAAATACTTGCAAGCAGAGAACAGTGACTATTTACACAGAAATAATTTTGCGGGAGATCTAGTGTCAGAACTACTTGTGAGTGAAGGAATCTGTCCTAAGAGATACTTGGCAGAAACTAAAAGGACCAGTTGCACAACATGAGCCTGTAGTTAAGACTACATGTAGTCAGTGAGACAGTTGCTAAGGGCTGCTCCCAGGCCACGTAGGGGCTGAGACAAGACTGCAGAGCAAAGCTTGACAGCTCTTGTGGTAAATTCACCTGGGCAAACAGAAGAGCTATTTGGGGTTTGTTCCTGATTCATTCCTAGGAGAATTAGGATGAAAACAGTTAGGATTAGGAAGACGTGGACCTGTATGTCCTTAACCCCCTTTGAAATTCCCAAGCCATATGCATGCAATACTGGAAGCTGCTTTCCTGCCTCCCTGAGGCAAGGACAGCTGCTGCCTCTGTCCAGGGAAGCCTGGATCTCCTATCCCAATATCCTGCCACTATCATTGGTTTTTCCTCAATCTCAACATCATCAGGAGCCCTTGTCTTTTGACTCGTGGGGCACACTATGATTAAGAAGGGTACTTAAATCTTTCCCTCCTTTCAACCATGTGAAGGTTGAAGACCTGCAGCACCAGTTTACAGCCGTGACAGTCAGACTGGAAATAACCCTGCCTATCCCGGCAGGAGCTCTTCATCCACAGCCTCTTCTCCTGTTAGCAGAGCTCAAGCTGTAACACATCTGTTCTGCAGCAGCCTAGAACTCTGACTGCCATAGACAGCCCTGGGCTTTGTACTTAATGTCTGCGCTGCACTTTGTAGATGTCTTCACTTAATATCTACATTGTGCTAAAGCCCCTGTCCTTGCAGCTCTGAGAGCAGTAGCTCCTGAGATTTGCAGGTTGAGATATCGCCCTTCCAAGAGACAGCAGTATGCAAGGCAGAGATCTCTGAAGCAGGGCGGTGGGTTTCTTGGTGTCATGCATCAGATGGACCTTTCCTGCTGGGATAGCATCCCCGGCACTGTGGAACCCTGTGGGGTCCAAGCTGCTGAGACAGCACTTGCTCAATCCTTGGTGACTGGTGATCCCAGGAACTCCTTTTGTCTGCTTGGCCCCCTGCACCCCTCCCTGTGCCTGCCCCCTCCCACTCACCTGTCTGCTACAGTGCGAGTGCTGCATGGTAAGTTTTATGGACCCATCAGGGCATAGGAGAGGAAATCAGGGTTTGGGTGTGAAATGGCAATTTTGCGGTGACTTCAGGTAAAATGCTCTGACCTAGAGACTAGGAGTACCAAGGGATCTTGGTTCAACACAGATCTAGGGGGATTAAGTGGTAAAATAGTTGTGCTTTAAATATTTTTTGCAAACATGGTCTTCATCTGCCATGTTCATCATTAACAGAGTAGAGATGTTGGCACTTTCACCCTGGCTGGTATGTTGGGAGCAGTTGGAGTTTGAAGGTGGCAGGATCTCCTGTTGTTGTCACTTCAGTCCCACTTTGCAAACATCCCTCCCTCCCCTTCTGAAGGAGAGGCTGTTTCCTTTACAACATATCAGATCTTACCCAGCTTTGGTGAGCACTGACTCCACCAGACCCTCCCGGTGAGGTTCACGCCCTTTGAGGCTGGGGTGCTTGGCTGCCGGCATGGATGTGCCTTCATGTGCCTCAGCACAGGACTTCCCTGGCCCTACCAGACTGCTGATGGAGCTGGCCCCAACACAAAGCTGGGGCTGAGCAGCTGTGCTGGCCCGGGAAGCTGCCATACCAGGGGAGGCAGCTTCACATGGCACTCAAGGGCATGACAAACATCGTACCTAGCCAAAGCACCCGAGAGACTTCACAGAGCAGACTGTAATTACAGCTCCCAGCTCTCTGCCATCATCTCTCTCCATCATCCATGCTGATGGATAATGGCTCTATGCTCCCACCATAACAACATGGCAGTGGGGTTGTGAATAACAGCATTGTAGGATGGGACTGGTGGGGCAGTGCTGGAGCAGCAGCTGCAGGGCTGGTGCAGCTGGTGTACAGAGGATCCTGCCCTTATCCTCTGGGATGAGATTGGAGACGTGCTTCTAGGTCTCCTTGGGCTCTGCTGCTGTGAGGAGCTGGCTGAAGATCTGAGGCCAGGAAACCTGCCCTCCTGATGGCTGTGTGATCCAGGCCTCCATCTTCCACCTCAAACAAATGGAGAGGTTATGCCAAGAGAAAAGGATGAGCCTCTCTGGGGAAGGGTCGGGGCTGAACATCCTGCAAGAATAACTGCATAGAATTGCAAAAATAGCTCCTAAAAAGCCTCAAACTGAGTGATCCTAACGGCTGCTCCCGATGTCTTGGGTGTCACATCTCCCTCATGTAGCTGCAGAGCACTTGGCAGCTTGCCGCTCAAGATGCATTCAGCCCATCGCGTGGCACTGGTTATTTGAATTTCCCAGGCTGTTTTCTGTGTTAATTTCCATATTCTCCAGTTTTACACTTATGGGATCTCTCAATCATCTTCCTCTACGTGCCCATGTGTACACACGAGTGCCTTTCTGTATCTCCAACCTGCAGCCTCATCTCTGTTTGAGAGATGTTACCCTATCAGCATTATCTTCAAAGCCCTGACTTTTTCCAATTTAACAAGGAATTGGATTTCCATGCCTGCAGTATCTCAGCATCTCTCCCCTCTGTACCTGGTCTGTTTTCCTGCCTGCTCTCCAGGATGTCTCTGCCATTCTGGCAGAGCCTCCTTATTTCATTTCTGTCAGATCAGGTCTGTGAAGCTCAATCTTGCAAAGCTGCTTCGGTGCCAGTGGATGTACCAAGGCACTGACTAGGGCTTTTTACAAGCACCTACAGCAGCCTCCTGCTGAGGCTTGCTAGCTATTCCTGAGGCAAAATGGAATGGACTTATGGGGAAAGCAATAGCCTGGCACTGGGGAGCCTTCATCCATCACCCTCCTCTGCCTCAGACTCCTTGGGGAACTCTGAGCCTTGAAAGCCCCACCTCCTGTTTGAAACAGGAAGGAGCTAGGGGGGCTTTGAGCATCACCGGGGACCTGGCATTAGCAAGGGGCAGTGCAGCAGGATACCTAACATGGGGCTGGAGTTTGTGGATGTGCACTGGCTTCCGGCAGGCGTTAGATGCGGGCTTTCAGGGACCAAGCAGGAGCCACCTCCTGTTCCTTGCCAGCACTGGCGCCCATGCTGGGGCAGGTTTGCTATAAATCCATACCCGTTTTACATCACAGGCACAGAGCCAAATCCTGAGGGTATTGTAAAGTGGCCTTCAGATGCGTAATTTTGTTCTCTTGACTCTAATGCCTCATTTAATATTTCACAATCTTGGCAATGCATTACTGTGCCAGAGATGCCCACAAAGGCCAGCTGGAGGTTCAGCAACTGACACGTTATTAGGCTGGGGCTCCAGAGGTTGTGCTCAGCGAGGTGAACAGGGCTCTTCCTTCACTCCTAGCTGGAAATACGGGGTTTGCAAAAGCTTTCGGCACTGGCTTTTAGCGCTGATCCAGCTGATGGTTATGGAGGGCAGAGAGGAATCAGGACAATGCTGCTTTTGGAAATCTTGCCCAAGGTTTTCTTTAAATGGAAAGTCTGGACTAGGGTGAAACCATCAAGAAACATGTTGGGCCCTTGATAAACACGATCCTGAGTCAGAAGCTGTTCCCCAGCGCTCCTGTTCTGAACTGCTTCCAGATCCTCTAAAGACACCGGTTTAAATAATTGCCCTTCAGTTTGGAAATATTGGCTCTTCTCTTGTATCAAATAACACCTAATGTCACTGTTGCTGAAAGTGAGTAGGATAAAATTGCCTGCCTTATTTTTCCCAGTGTGTTGGCTTTATGCATTTGGCAGCATTTGGAGTCAAATCAATCTTACTTTCTTCTCCTGGATAGGTACTTAGTTTTGCTGATGTCAGGGTACAGCTTTCATGAGGGGAGAGGAGGTAAACCATGGCTGATAACACAAGGAAGAGGTCTGCAAAGCCCCACAGGCTGAGAGGGAAGCTTGAGGCTAGTGTATGCATCTGGCATTCGCTATATCTGCCTCCAGCTCTTGCCTTGGCTGTGAGCTTCCCCTGGGCAAGCTGCCCTGTTCAAGCTGCTTATATGCTCTAAGACCCCAATCCCACTCACAAGTCACTTTCAAATTTTCAAGGGGATCTAGATGCCTACAGAGGTATCTGCCTGCTATCCAGGCTTCATGGTATCTGGCCCGGCTTTCAAATTGTTTCAGCTTCTTTATGTACCTTGGGATGGGAGGGACTGAGGTGACACTTGTGTTTGAAAATCCCTGGGCCAGGGGTGAGCAGTCATTCCTGCTCTCCAAGGTAGCAACCCAACACCCTGTGTGGCCAGAGCACCAAGGCAATGCCCCCTCCCCTGGAGATCCCAGGGAGGGGAGCAGGGCTGGGGGGAGAAAATGCTGGTGGTTGGGGGTTGCTGCTTCCCTGTGGTGGGTGGGGTTGGAGCTAGGCATGCTGCCGCAGCACCGCCTCCTCATCAGCAGGTCCCAGCCACTGCTGGATGTGTAACGCAGACCTCCAGCAGTATGCTCAGACCCCTTGCATGTCACAGCCGCTCTGGAGCTGCGGGCTTTTCGTGCCCACCGGGAGCATCCCTGCTGCTGTAACTGCCTTTATGTGTTTTGTCCCTTTGCTGCTCTAGACTCCTTTGATCTCGCTTTTGAGGTTTTCTTTTTTTTTTTTTTTTTTTAAATCCTGGAGCTGTTCTGTGCCTCAGTTTCCCCAGCTGTGAAGCAGGGACAACACTGCTACCTTCTGCAGAAGAGGGCTAGCAGAGGTTGAGAGACCTCAGTTTTGTGAGTACTGAGGTCCTGTCATGCTTGGGGATGTGTACCCACTGCAACCAATAAGGTGTTTCTCACCCCACGTGAAGAAGCCATCCCTATGTCAAAGCTGACTGGTTTTAGTCCTGGAGGTTCTGTGCCTCAGTTTCCCCAGCTGTGAAGCAGGGACAACACTGCTACCTTCTGCAGAAAAGGGCTAGCAGAAGACCTCAGTTTTGTGAGTACTGAGGTCCTGTCATGCTTGATGCTTGGTACCCACTGCAACCAATAAGGTGTTTCTCACCCCACGTGAAGAAGCCATCCCTATGTCAAAGCTGACTGGTTTTCAAGTAAAGGGCACCAGATGTCCTGAAAAGGAGTTGCAGGGGACCTTAGGACCTGTGTGGACTCTTGACCTGCAGATGGGGTTGGAAGATCATCTTTGAAGGAGGCTAACTTCTCAGGCAGATGTGCTCCATTTGTGTCAACTGTTCTGTGCCTCAGTTTCCCCAGCTGTGAAGCAGGGACAACACTGCTACCTTCTGCAGAAGAGGGCTAGCAGAGGTTGAGAGACCTCAGTTTTGTGAGTACTGAGGTCCTGTCATGCTTGGGGATGTGTACCCACTGCAACCAATAAGGTGTTTCTCACCCCACGTGAAGAAGCCATCCCTATGTCAAAGCTGACTGGTTTTCAAGTAAAGGGCACCAGATGTCCTGAAAAGGAGTTGCAGGGGACCTTAGGACCTGTGTGGACTCTTGACCTGCAGATGGGGTTGGAAGATCATCTTTGAAGGAGGCTAACTTCTCAGGCAGATGTGCTCCATTTGTGTCAAGCTGCAGGACTCCTACTGCTGCCAGCGCAACTCTGGCACGTGAAACAGGTGCACAGCATCCCCTGTGCTGCAAGTGTCTAACTAGCACTGTGGCTCGCTGCTTGTCAGAGCTTTCCTTTCCTTACCCATTCAGGCACTGTCTCTTCTCTCCGTCGCTGTAAATGATTCTTTTCATTCTCTTTTAAGAGGCAGCAGGAGGCCTCTTAAATCTTTTCAGTTCACCTCATTTAAATACTGCAGCCCACTCCAAAACCTGATAAGGCTGAGTGAGCACAGTGAAGATTACATCTTCAAGAAATGCTTTCCCTCTTGGCTGGGAGGCTGGGGATTGTTCTCCATGTGGGGGTGCTGGGACTGGTGAAGGACAGGTGGGTGGAAGCTGGATGGTGCCGCTGCCCATTGGCTGGGGCCCTGCCATGGGTGCTTGGGGTGGCTGGTGAATGACCTCCCAGGGCACGCAGATCCTTAGGAGGCTGCTGTGTTGTTCAGCTGGCACTGATGTGAGCCTTTTTCACCCTTTTGGACAAAATCGGCTTTTTCTAGGTGGCACTTGGGTCCCCCTCTGGGGGACCCACGCCTGTGGGTGAGGCTGCCAGCACTGGATTCCTGGTCTCCTTCCAGCTGCAGCATCTGTATTTCTCCCCTTCTCCTGCGTGGCTGCTCCTTGGGCTGGCTCACTGTCCCGTGAGCAACGATGGAGAGAAATCTTCCTCTCCAATTAGTGCTTTCAGTGCAATTGCAGCCGGGTACTCCCTCCGATGCCCAGCTGCCGAAGAGTGCTGGTTTTAGAGTCACAGCAGGGGGAGTGTAATCTCCATTCATCGCTTTATTAGTGCTGTAACTGCTTTGGGCTACAGTTACCTTTAATTACTGGCTCTGCTGGAGCTGGTTGTGCCTCTTCCAGTGAACAGTTTGGAGGTCCTTGCTCCCAAACAATGAAACTACTTACCACACTTATCTTTTAAATCAGAGTTTATATTTAGCTGGTGCCTTCCATTCAGTCTGCTTCTCAACACCTGCATGGAGAAAAGCTGTGCAATCATGCTGTTCACAGAAGCCCTGCCACTGCAGCTGAGTTGGGACACAGTGTCTAGAACGTCATGTCCCATAGCATTTGTCTTGCTGTTGAGCTTGGTTATGATACTTCCTTCGCTTTGTGCATCGTTATAGAGTGGAAAAAGTCTTCCAAGCACATACAAAGTCATTAAGGCACACATAACCACTGAGCAGAGGAGGGAGCAGCTGAGAGTCCCCTTTACTATGTGAGAGTGAGATGAGCTCTGCATCTCTCGTTCATGGGGAGTGAAAGGCAGAGCTCAGTGAGGGGAGAAAGTGTCTGCTCAAGATCCCAAAAAGCTGGAGATGACTTCTGAAAATGAGTGCTGTAAACCAGGAAATGGGATTGTTTGCCCTGAAATCATTATTCCTTGGATTTAACACCAGCTGAAGGGAACTGGGAGCAGCCCCGGCATGTCCTGGCCTGTTGTTTCTCTTTACACGCAGCCTCTCAGGAACAGAAACTGCTGCAACAAGTTGTCTTCAGTGAATGGTGGCTCTGCCACCAAGAGCTGTGCTCTCACTAGCACTGCAGAGACTGAGGCAGTGGGCAGGGAAATTGTCCTTCCTGCTCATCCTCTCCCAATGACCATGGCTTTGGGATGGCCGTCTAGAGAGACAGTGTTTGGAGGACACAATGCCTTAAAACAAGACACAGCACCATCGCCCCCGGTCGCTCTTTTGACCCTGAGTGACCTGCATCTAGCAGAGAGGATGCTTTTCCCCCTTGGCCAGCCCAGCCGTGCTGCATCTTGTTGGAGCTGGCGGGTGACTGAAGCCATTTTACACCATTTCCCACATGGGAGGAGTGTTTTGGGCTGCAGCAGGAGAACATGTGCCCAGAAGATGCTCTACAGCTGACTGCCTGGCATGGCCGGCTGAGTCTACAGAGGACCACATGCTGTGCCGTCTGCCTGAGCGTGCTCTGTGCAGAATGAGACGCTGGTGAGAGGGCAAAGAGCCCTCATCTAATTATTGCTGCTATATTTATACATGAGACAGGGGAAGTGAGCAAGAGACACACACTGGTGCTGGGAGCTTGATGGCCTTAGGTGGGTGAATTGAGAGACAGGGCACTCCAGTTAAGTTTTTTCCTTTTGCACATAATTACTATCCTTTCACTTGCCTGCCTGGAAGGCTGGACTACCTGCAGTGCTCCCCGTGGCAGGAGGCGGCTGTAGGGGAGCAGGGATGTGCATCCCTGGACAGGGAGAAGGAGGGACCCAGTGCGATACGGGAGGGGTGCAGGGACCAGCAGGCAGGGCCGGAGGGCAGCGGGGACAGCCCGTCCCACCATGGGGGTTTACAATAACAACCTTTTGGCGCTTGCCATGCATGGAGCAAAATGAAATGCACCATTCTCTTGACCGGGGTTTCAAAATGCCATTAAGGGATCAGAGTGTGCTCCAGCCCTGCATGCCTGGGTGCTGGCAGCAGGCAGGGGAATGAAATAATTGATTGCTTTCTCCCTGCGATCCAAAATGGTTTCGATGTCAGGCCATTCATTGCGGTAGCTGGAATACTAACACAATTCATTTGGGCTGCAGCCCTGCAATAGATGGCTTTACTAATCGCTAATTCGGGATGATGGATGAGCTCGGGGGGGATGCTACTGCTGAGTAAGCAGAAGGCAGTGAGAGGGAGGCAGCAACAGGCTGGGACCCAGCAGGCACTGTCCCAACTGCCCCCCAGCCAGCATGGGAGCTTGAGGGGGAGGCAGTGGGCAAGCAGGTTGGGCAAGTATCCGTGTCCCGGTTCCCTCTGCTCAGGGCGGTCACGTGAGAGGTAACATCAGAATTTAGCCACCTGATTTTTGCCAGGTCTGGACTACAGATTAACAAAGACATGACAAGTCTTCTCTCCATCCTTCCTGCAGCCCTTCTTAAAAATTAGATTTATTTATTTGTTTTTAATTAAAAGTGCCCTGGGGTTGCCAACATCCTCAGGTAAATGAAAGGCAAACCTGAATGCGAAAGAGAGGGCAGCAAGAAACAATAAGATTAGTGATCCCAGGGGAGAGCAGTTGTGCTAATTAGCAGCAGGCAGGGGCTGGAGTGTTCCCCAGCACGCCAACCCAAGCTTCCCATGGATCCAGTGACTGGTCCCCCCTCCCCAAGCAGAAGCACATCACCGTGTTTCAGAAGTGTTGCTCCTGATTTATGCTGGGCTGAGTGGGAGGAGAGGTGGTGACCATGGTCTCCCTGTCCTGCTTCAAGGCAGGGGAAGGGGATGCCCACTGGGGAAGGTTTGACTGCATCCCACCCCCAAACCATGGCTCGTGCTGAGGATTCAGTTCATGGCTCAGGGAGGATGACTCCTGGGAAGAGGACTGAGGCTTGTCAGACCCCTGGTTTGATCTGCATGGAGGGGACCGTGCTGGGCTCTCATGACAGCACCTTTCCACCCAAAAAGCAGCTTCCATGCCTGCATGCACGTGAACAGATTGACTTTAAATGGTTGCAGATCAAGAAGGAGCCTCTCTCAGTTATTGATCACCTACTGATTACTCCAGCATTTGGTATTCAGCTTGTAAATAAGATTACAGGGTAAATCCAAAAAGGAAGCAGGCGGATGATAAGATTCTGCTCATTTACAATAAGCTCAAAGAACTTTTCCCCCTCTGCCCCCCCCTCCAGCTTTATTACGAAGTCCAATAAAATACCCTGGGGACGAGAAGGAAGAGAGAGGAGCAACTCAAAGGGAACATCAAAAGGCACCTCTATCCATTTTAGCGTGTCAAGTAACAGGCACGGAGAGATGCTCCCAGCCAAACATGGCGCTGCTCCAAGCGCAGCAGCACGGTGCCCTCCCTGCCACCCCCGGGTCAGCTCTGCTCGGCCCAGGGCTTCACCTCCTCCGTGCTGGAAAGATAGACCCAACCTCATGCATTTTTGGAAGATCTCAGATAAGTTTCTATTTTGATGGCAAGCATTTGAAGTGTTAGATGGAGAGTTCAATGCAATAGGCTGTTCTCACTGTTTTCAGCCCATCTCTGCAAAAGAGGAAAAAAACAAATGCTTTGCAGCTAAAAATAATATATTCCTCTTCTTTCTCCGTGCTGCTGCAGTGCTCTGCTTTGGGCTCCTAGCAGTGCCAAGTGCCCTGGATCTACCAGGACAAGCTGAAGGAGACTGTGATTTAATGGCAGGACATTTAAGAGCTATGCACACCTTTGCCAGCCCTGGAAGCATCAGTCTTGTGATATCAAGTGGCTGAAGTAAGACCCAGCTCCTAGAGTCATGGAAATTACTGGGAATTTTTAAATCTGGAAGAAACATAGTCTCTTCCACTAGTCAGCCATGGGAGGTTTCTCCCAGCTCCATCCTCCGAGGACAGGGAAAGTATCTCCCTCTTCTGAGCAGCAGCCAGGACATCGCCACAAGGAGTTGTGGAGGCACTGTCCAAAAAGCAAGGATCCTCTGGACCTTCTTTATGGCTGCCACTGCCTTAAGGAAGGGAACAATCTCCTTGTTTTGAGTTAATTTAGGATCTGGCACCATCCAGCTCCAGGTGCCCCAGCAACATGGTTCAGGAGTCCTTCGCAAAAGGATGGGTTGCTCTGGCTTTCCCGTGTAGGGTCTCGAGAATTGAGAACATTTGGTCTAAATTTTGCTTTTCCCCACAAACCTTTGCAGTGATCTGCCCTTGGCAGGAATTATGCCAAGTTATTATCCTTAAGTGCCGTGTCAGGGAAAGCTGTAACCTCCACCCCAGCCCTCCCCTGGAAAGATTTGGACCCCCCAGCATTTACAGCAGCTCATGTCCTCGCTGCTGGCAGTGGGGCATCTGTTTCACACCACGTGCCAGCACCGACACCAAGCATGGAGTGCTTTTGCAGCAAGCAGTGGTCCTTCAAGAATCAGGCTTTTAAATATAGCAGGATTGACTTGAAAACCCTGATTCATTCATTTTTAAATACCAGCTCTTGGATTCTTATCCTCTGCTTCTAGGTGTGTATCCCCAAGCCTCTCTGGGTGTTTATGAGATCTTGAAATTTAATCCTTAAAGAATACATTAAAAATTCAGTTCCTCATGCAGTCCTGTGGTTTTGGAGGCTGATGTCTGAAGGAAAAAACAAACATCATGAGATGTGTGGTTTGACAGTGAAAACTGGCAGCGTTTCATGCCGGTGGGATTGGGGTGTGGGGAGCCCCGTGCTGATCACTCTGAGGCAGCAATGGCCTGTGCCAGCCTGGGGCATTTATAATGTTGATTGAAAGCGCACACTGCCGAGTGGTTTTGCTGCAGGAGGAGCTGGGGTGGGCACAAGGTCAGTGCTGTGTGGGAGCTGGACTGGGTGGCAGGGTTGGCACCCTGCTGCCCACCCTGGCAGGGCAAAGCCAGCCTCCACAGCATCTGCGCTCCAGCGACGCACACTCTGGTCTTGACCTCTATGCATGTCATGGTTTAACCCCAGTCAGCAACTCAGCACCACCCAGCCACTCGCTTACCCTCCCCCCCACCCCAGTGGGATGGGGGAGAGAATTGGAAGAACAAAAGTAAGAAAACTCGTAGGTTGAGATAAGAACAGTTTAATACTTGAAATAATAGAATAATAGTAGTAGTAGTGATAATAATAATAAATTGTAATGGAAAGTAAAACAACGAGAGAGAGAAACAAAAACCCAAGGAGAAAAAAAAACCACAAGTGATGCAACAGCTCACCACCTGCTGACCGATGCCCAGTCAGTCCCCGAGCAGCGATTGCTGCCCCCCGGCCAACTCCCCCCAGTTTATGTACTGAGCATGATGTCATATGGTATGGAATATCCCTTTGGCCAGGTTGGGTCAGCTGTCCTGGCTGTGCCCCCTCCCAGCTTCTTGTGCACCTCCTCGCTGGCAGAGTATGGGAAGCTGAAGAGTCCTTGACTTAGTATAAACACTGCTTAGCAACAACTAAAACATTGGTGTGTTATCACATTATTCGCATACTAAATCCAAAACATAGCACTGTACCAGCTACTAGGAAGAAAATTAACTCTATCCCAGCCAAAACCAGGACAATGCATTAGAGACTGCCACAAGCCCTGAAGCACGAGTTGTGGAATCCCCTCGATTTTTGGGACCTGTTATCAGTGACATTAGTGCACATGTATGCCCCTGCTTGGGACCCGCAGTAGTGCCAGCCACGTGCTTCCCACAGACCTCACACTTTCCACTGCATGAACTGATGGACCTTGTGCTTTCATGGCCTTTGAGTAGCTACTGACGTTCACCTTTTTCCCATGTTAAGAGGAGGCAAGCGCCTCCACTTTCTTCAGGGCAAGGACTTCTGCTTGTGATCCACAGACCCAGGGCATCCATGGATTACTGCTTGGGGTAAGGAAAAAGATTAAGTGTCTGAAGTCTGTACATGTGTGAGGTGAACTTCAGGAGGGGATTGTGCCTCCTGGGGAAAATTCAAAGGCATCTACAAAGCCTCTTGTGTGCAGTTTCTGGCTGCCAAGGGATGGGGCAGCCCCTGAGCCATGGAATCATTGGCATGAAGCTTCCAGATATTTGCAAGACCAGCTGAATGTCCCTTCCCCCTTCGTACGTTTTCAAGCCCACAGCCTCATCCAGCTGCTGGGAAATCTGTGGGTTTTCAGCAGACCACCCAAAAGCCCACCCGCCACCCAAGTAATACCTGTCACACTCCACAGTCCCGCTGTTTGCTGCTGCTGGGCTGGAGCTGTTGGGGAGGAAAGCCTGCAGTCACATTTCCCCAGCAAGAGAAGTCCTCTCCAGTCTTCCAAAAGGCACGAACTGCCCACAAGAATTCACACCCATGCTGAGGAAAAAATGCCACCTCCTATCCAAAAAGGTGAAAAGACAGGAAAAAAGTTATAAACAATTCCAAAAATGACTGCTGAGAATAGAAATACGTGTGTAACCATGGCTTCCTCTCTGGAGTGCATGCCTGAAATGCAGATGCCTACTGCTGGCCCCACTGTGCTGGAGCCAGAGCCTGGGAAATGGCCCAGAAAAATGCTCCGCTCCTGGGGCTGGGGACGATGTTGGGGATGGCAGCATCCTGAGCCCAGGGTGGGAGTCCCTGTGCCAAAAGTGGGGAGTGCTTGAGCGAGGGACAGAGAGGCAAAAGCCCAGGAACACTAATGACCCCCTGTCCCAGAGCTGCTTGCATGAGCGTAAGCCTCTCCTGGGGTCTGCCAGAGCCAGCCCCCTTCCCTGTCCTCAGTGAAGGGGCCTTCCTGCGTGATGTTACTCCTACCAGCCCCCTGAGAACACAGCTATAGTCCTCCTGAGACAGGCAAAGGCCACTTCTGACCCCAGATACATCCTTCCTTTCAGCCTGCTGCCCGACGGGTGCCCTTCAACTCATGTTGGCAGAGAGCGCCCAGGACTAGAGGCTCATTGCACATACCAGACCCACGCATCCCGCTGCCACCAGTGCTCCCACCCCTGCAGGGTCCACACCATAGAGGGATTTATAATGTAGGCAGGGAACTGGGGCACGGACGCACGCCAAGACTAAGAATGCCAATAGCTGAATGCCTTCAGTTCCTTCCTCCAAATAAATCCCCGCACGACTCTAATTATTGCGCTTGCCCTGGGTACACACCGGCTTAATACGGAAAATGAGTGTGGAAGATTTATTACTGCTGATCCTTGATCTTTCATTTTTTATATTAAAACATGTTTAATTCATTGCAACATAGATTAAAATAAGGAAGGCCACAGGCAGCCTCTGGTTTCGCTTGGGGAGAATTTGGTTGCCGGGGCTCCGGCGGCACTGCCCGTGTCAGGAGCTGGACTGTGCTGGTTCCTGCGCCCTTCCATGCCAACTGCAAGTCCAGGTCTGGCTAAATCATATTCGATTTCACCACCACACTTTCTCTGGCTGTGGATTTGTGGTTGTTTAGACACCAACACTAGAGAGACGGTGTTGTAAATGTGTTATTTTCCCTGGACAGGCAGGTTACAGCAGAGCTTACAACCCTGTTAGATGCAACAGGAGTGAGAGGTTTCTGAAGTTTTAAGCTTTCCTAAATAAATGGCCGTCTCTGTCAGTGTGAATCAGCTCTTGCTTTCAGAAAATGTCTTTTTTATGCTACAAGAGCCTTTGGCCTTCAGTACCCAGTTTACATTGAATCTTCAGCTATCATGAAAGCATTTCTTGCACAGCCTGGGAGCATGCTGCAGAGCCGAAACATTTTTTGCCTGTTTTGCTTTTAAAGACAGCAGCACGGTATGGCTTCTGCAGGGTGATGGCACCCTGGCCATTTATGCAGGGCCTTGGCAGCTGCTCTGGTGTGAGCAGGATGCTCAACAGGCACAGGAGCCAAGCTAACAGCCCCCGCCACCCATGGCTATGTCAGAGACACACAGGAGCATCAGTATCTGCCGTGAAGGCAAAGACACATCCAAAGGGGGGGAAGCGCACACACATATCTGAACACCTGGACTGGCAATGCATGTGCATCCTGGCAGAGCATCTCCCAGGACCGCTGCAGCCCTCGGCTGTGGGGTCCCAAAGGTATGTGTGGGGCAGTGGAGGGAGCAGAGAGGGTCCAGGGATGAGAAGACATGGGGCAGGCACGTGTCCACTGCGATTATCGTTCCCCCCCAGCCAGGGTAGCACAGGCCAGATGGGGAAAAGGCTGAGCATAGGAGAAGGCAAAACCAAGGCAAGGAAGCCCCAGGCAGGAGGGCTCCCTGGTTGCACCAGTGCCGTTCCACGCAGCACTGCCCCAGGCCGGGCAGCCTGGCTTCTTGCACACACACCTTCCATGACCACACCAAGCTGGGCACCGGGGGTGAACCAGGCATACGCTGGCAGCATCTGCTCCTCTGGTGTTACAGGAGGGATCCACATCAGCTCCATCCATCCATCCAAGTGCTTTTCCCATTTCGTCTGATGTGAAGGTGCTGAATACATCCCTGGCTGCAGCTCGGGCATACGTGAAGTGCGGCTCATGTGGAGCAAGTCAACCGGGAGGCAGCGGCTACGCTGAATAATTCATCACCCCCAGGAACCCAGTGTCCCCCTCCCACGAGCAGGTGGTGCACCATGTCACTACAGCCCAGGGCCAAGGAGGGGGATGTCACCTCGGGCTGCGTGTTGCCCCTGCCTCTGGCTGGGGGAGGAAGGAGGGTCTGCATTCCCCGCTTCACCAGGGCATGTCCAGCCCTGTGGCGTTGGGCCACCCCTCCTGAGGCAGCTGCGTGCAGCTCCGCAGGTCAGATGCCCTCTAAACCACCCATGAAATACAGAGGATGGGATCCATTCCTCTGATCGCATCTGGCCAGGACGTGTCTGCGTTTTGGGGCACACAAGGAGGGGGGACTCCTGGAGGAAACCCTCCTTGTTAACCAGCTGGAGGGAGAAAGCATGGGTAGCATGAGCAGCAGCCCAGCTGCTCTCTCTTCCAGCCAATGGCTTGCCTCTCGCTTCCTCCCATCTCAGCTCAAACAGAAATTGCTTCCTGGTGCATGAGAGCATTTTGTCTTCCTGGGCCTCATCCATGGCTCTGCAAAGCCCGCTCTCCTCCTGGTGACACTGATGCACATCTGATGGGAGCAGAGATGGTCCAGCCGCTGGGCTGGGAAGGGCAAGAAAGGGGAAGAGAAAAGCATGGAAAGGAAAGGAAGGGAAATGGAGAGAAACCACTTGGCTCACCCTAGCACCTCCTTCCCCCACCTCTCCAGTTCCAGTGGCTCCCTGAACTGGGAGCGAGGCCAGCCAGCGCTGAGCCCTCGCTTGCGGCTGTGCTGGCGGGACGGAGGACGTGGGATGCGCCCCAGAGCTGTGTGACGGGAGGCACGCCGAGCCCCAAACCTGCCCCAACCTGTGCTGTCCTGCGGCAGGGACAGGGATAGGGAGGTGGCAGTGCTTCACATCACCATGGCAACCTGTGGAGGACGGCTCCACCGTGCGCATCCTGTATCTCAAGGATGAGCCTTGGCAAATCAATAACCCCGGCAGGGACAGTGACTGGCTGAGACAGGGTTGGGCTGAGGATCTCCTCCTGCAGGGTTGGGGACAGGGGTGTCTCTGCCCTCTGAGCACCAGTTTGCTAATCTGCTCAGGAACAGTTTTGCCCCAAATGGCTGAGCCAGAGGTGCTGTTTCTGTGGCCACAGCAGCCCAGCTCCGATGGGGGCACCAGTGTTTCTCTGTACCCGTATTTCTTCCCCGACTCTATTGGGAAGTTTCTCTCCTGATGAGGCTCTCAGTGGAGCCTTGGTTAGTGCATGGGAATTGAGAGATGTGTCATACCAAACTGATGGGGAGCTGGCATCCCCCACGCTGATGAAGCTGGCTGATTAGGAAAATGCTCTTGCATTTCTAACACTGTAGAGGTTTGGGCCAAGAAGCTCCTCAGAGGAAATCAGCAGCCTCGAGATGCTCTTGCAAAATGCAGCATTTTTGCCCCGGCGGGCAGCTCTGGTGGGATGCGCTCCCATCCTCACGCCATGGTGTGACACGCGTGTGCCTGCCTCACAGTGCCTGCCGGTGATTCAGTGCCTCTTTGCACCTCCACTTTCCTGTCTCATCATCATGGCCCCGTGTGGGACCAGAGCATGGGTGGGAGAGTGGGGCTGCCCAGCTTTACCCCTGCCTTTTCTGAAGCTGCAGATCCATTCTCACCTCCTGGAAAAGGAGGTTTCAATGAGACCCATTTTGGGAAAAAGCCCTGAGGGCTGGGTACAGGTAGCATTGCCTGTCAAGTTTTCCACCATCCTGGCATCTGCCTGGGGGTGAGGTCCTGCCTGGTCAGCCTTGCCTGGCCCCCGGGAGCCACTCTGCCCCGACATGTCCCTGGGACATAGTGCATATCCCAGGGCTTCCCAGCTACCTGGCATGGACACAGTGCTGTGGCTGAGGCTTCCCCAAAGCAACAGCCAGCAGTGAGCCCATGTGTGATGCATCTGTCTGTGCTCAGCGTGGAGCAGCAGCCCCCATCCCTGCTGGTGTCTGCCGGTGGTTGCCCTTCAGTCCCAGCTGAACCATGGGACCATTTAAAACATAGATGAATGTGCCATCACTCGCCAGCAGCAGCTGAAGCCTGTGGCCACCCTGCCGAGCTCACTGTCCCTTGCTCAGGGCCAGACCTTTGCCTGTGGGTGCCAGCCAGACCCCTGGCCACCCCTGCCCTCCCCTTCCCTGTCTCTGCCCCAGCCACCACTTACAGCCTCCCCCCAGCGCCCATGTTTATTTGGCGTTGATTTGTGCTGTGGCAGAAAAGCCATTAAGGCGCTCTTGTTAGTACAGAAAGAAAGAGGTCTGCTGTATGCCCACGGCCACTTTAGAAAGCTGGGATGAGGGCAGTAAATAAGGTTTCACTCTATTACGATGATTGGAAGGTCTTGAACGAGAGCAGAGGGCCGGCAGAGCTGCAGAGAAGGTGTCCTCCAAGGGGCAATTGCCGAGCAGCAATCTGCCAGTGCGGCGCTTTGCTCTCCATTTATCTTTCTGCAGAGCCACAAGAAGGTTTCAAGCTCCTTGTGCTGCCCGGGGTGTCTGAGATGGCTGCGGGTGGCCCTGGGGTCCTCCTGTGGGACAGGGCAGGGTGGAGGTCTCCTCTAGCAGCAGAGGTCTGGCATTTGGCTGGGTTATGGGCAGCAAATCTGCTTCCCAGGGATCATGAAGCAATGTAAAACATGGGAAGGGTCTGTCCTGCCACAGGTGGCGTGGAGCCAGAGCAGTGCTGTCCCCATCTGGGATGCAAAGGGTGGTGGAGGTCTCTGCTCCTGCTATCTCCCTTCCTGACCTCACTACCTCTGTGTGCCAGCTTCATCCCCGGCACAACAGCAGCTCAGCTTTCCTCTTCTCACTGGGTGTTGGGAGACTTAATTCATTAGCATTAATGAAGCGTGCCTGGCTCTGCTGCAGGGGCATGGTGGTATGGCTCAGCTGAAGGTGCCTCCAGCCCCAGGGAGCTGCTCAATGGAGGGGATGTGCTGTCAGTGCCGGGTGGTTATAGCCCTCGGTTTCCCCTGCTGCTGAGTCACAGCCAGGCTCAGTCGCAAAACAGGCTGTAAAGTTGCTGTTTAGGGTTTATGGAGTCCCCGGACCGTTACAGCATGTCTGAGCAGCTCCAGTGCCCCTGCAATGGGCCAGGCTGGCAGCAAGGGCTGATCTCAGTAGGGTGCTGCCCCAACTCCAGAGACACAGGCTCTCTCCCACAGCATTAGGAAAGGAGCAATGCACACCCAAACCCTTGCAGTGCTTAATTCATCACTCTGAAGGGCAATGCCAGGTGCCTGAAATTAGACTCCTACCTCCTAATTTAGGTACTTCAATAAATAGACTGATTTGCTTCTTCCTTTCTCCTCCCTGGCACTGCTCAGCACCCAGAGGCTTCCAGGGAGGTGCTCTGTTTTTAGGCATGTTGGACCAATCCAACACCACCAGGTTTAAGAAGCCCAAATCCTCCTGTATCCCTGATTTACCCTAGTAGAAGTCAGGGCCTGGAAAAGGAGGAGCTGCAGCAGTTCCCCCATCCCTGGAGGGGAGAGCCCTCCTGGTGCTGCAGGAGCCTGGTGGCTGGCAAGTGGCTGCTCCAGAAGCTATTAATTAACATTATAAATAAGCAGCCTGATACCCAGCCTCAGCATCCCCAGGGTGGGCTGGGGGATGCACCTCAGCCTGGTTATGCCTCAGAGGGTTTCTGATATCCCAACGTAATGCCTCTGTAGCACCTTCCTGCTGCTTCTGGCCTCCCCAGCCTCCAGGAGGGATCGAGGCGGTTTGACCCCTCTCGATCCCATGACAGGTAACCGATGCAGTAGGAATGTGTTGGACACAGCCAGCAGTGTGAAGACCTAGCTGGGGCCATAGCCCTGCATAAAGGGAGCCACAGGGGCAAAGCGATGCCATCCTGGTCCCTGCCCAGGGGTGCTCACTGTGGTGGGAGCCACTGCTCCCTCCCGTGCCTGGAGAGACAGGCAACCGCCCGGCAGCTCCCCACGCGAGGCTGCGGCTGGAGCGATCTGCCTGTGCACATTTCATAGCACACGTGTCCCATTAAGAAAAAGATCAGAGTTCCCAGGAGCTAAAAATAACACCAGGCAGCGGAGTTTGGCCAGGAGACGGTAAGGGAATGCGGAGGTGTGGAGCAGAAGGCGTAATTTCACTGCTGGCTCCTCCAGTAACAGGGCACAGGGAGAAGGGTAATGAATCAAGCCTATCCATCGCGGAGGTAAATCGCTGCTGAATGAGCAGCGTGCATGCTGTGGTAATTCAGCTCCGTGCTGCATCGCTCCTTGTCTGACCCGTGGTGGGTGCAGAGTGCTGGGGGAGGAGCACAGCTGGGTCTCAGGCGTGTCCTGGGGCTGTGCCGGGGTGCAGCGAGGAAGAGGCAGAGCTGCCTGGCCGCTGGAGGCTGTGTGCTGCCAGGTGACAGGGAGGATGCAGTAGGAATGTGTTGGACACAGCCAGCAGTGTGAAGACCTAGCTGGGGCCATAGCCCTGCATAAAGGGAGCCACAGGGGCAAAGCGATGCCATCCTGGTCCCTGCCCAGGGGTGCTCACTGTGGTGGGAGCCACTGCTCCCTCCCGTGCCTGGAGAGACAGGCAACCGCCCGGCAGCTCCCCACGCGAGGCTGCGGCTGGAGCGATCTGCCTGTGCACATTTCATAGCACACGTGTCCCATTAAGAAAAAGATCAGAGTTCCCAGGAGCTAAAAATAACACCAGGCAGCGGAGTTTGGCCAGGAGACGGTAAGGGAATGCGGAGGTGTGGAGCAGAAGGCGTAATTTCACTGCTGGCTCCTCCAGTAACAGGGCACAGGGAGAAGGGTAATGAATCAAGCCTATCCATCGCGGAGGTAAATCGCTGCTGAATGAGCAGTGTGCATGCTGTGGTAATTCAGCTCCGTGCTGCATCGCTCCTTGTCTGACCCGTGGTGGGTGCAGAGTGTTGGGGGAGGAGCACAGCTGGGTCTCAGGCGTGTCCTGGGGCTGTGCCGGGGTGCAGCGAGGAAGAGGCAGAGCTGCCTGGCCGCTGGAGGCTGTGTGCTGCCAGGATGCCTCCCAGCAGACAGCGGTGTTAAGATGCTGTGGCAGCAGCATCTCGGCAAGACAGGGTGTGAGCTGTAGGACCCTGTAATCTAGTAGTGACAGGGCTGCTTTCGAGTATGGCAACCTCTGGTGCTAAGTGAAAGAGTGAGTGCAAACACAGACTCTAATTACCACAGTTCCTCCAGAGCCAGCTCTGCCTGCTCTTCCCAAGCTGTCAGATGCTCTCTAGCAAATGCCTCCATCTCCTTTCTGTGGCCAAATCAAAGCTATTTATTCTCTCCTCAAGATCCAGCCACTTCTGTTTTACCACTAGTTGAACAGCAGGGAGAAAGAGCAGGAGGAGCGAGGAGGGGAGAAGCCCCTGTAGCTCCTTGTAGCAGGATCAGTAGCGCCATGAGGTCCAAGCCCCATGTGACACGGAAGGGACAGAGGCCACTGACCCTCCCTGCCAAGGGAGCACCTGGCCTGCAGCGAGCCTTGCTGGGGGAATGATCTGCATTCCACATCAGTGGCATGGGGAAAGGGTTGGGCAAAGAAATTTGCTCTTCAAGATAATTTAACACCTTGCACTCCAGGTCTTGCACCCCAGCATGGGTGAGAGCAGCTGGCAGGTCCCCGATAACCCCAGCAGGCTCCTACCACAGCCTGGAAGGAAAACAACAACAAAAAAAAGCCATGGTAACAGGTCTAATTAGCAAAGGCATTTAGCTTGCCAGCACCACTCCCCATCATCCCTGGCTTTTGGAGAGGGCTGGGCGAGATGACTGGCAGCCCCAGCAGCTCTGTGCAGATGGACCAATTTAGTCAGGTGAGGAGCTGGAGAGCTGCCATCTCCCTGGCCAGCTCTGGTGTTTCTCTGCTCTTTAATTGCTACTGCAGGTGGGAGCAGACGGCTCCGTCACCTCTCCTGCACCCAGCCTGATCCTGCCGTGGCCTCCCAGTGGGTCAGCATCCATGGCAGCACCACAGAGGTGGTGGGTGGGTGGGTGCTGCATCCCTGCATCCCTGCAGGGGCTGGGTTTGGAGCCCCAGCTGAGCAGCTTGCTCTGCCCCGGGGCTTTGGGCTGTGAGTGCTCCTGGTTTTGGTGGTTCATGCTCTCTCAGCCTGGCTTCCCCAGCTGGGTGTGTTGCCTGCGCATGCTTGGCCCCCTGGCCTGCCCTCAGTGTTGGGGTGAAACAGATACCAGGTTAAATCTGAGATGCCAAAGATGAAATCTGACAGGTTTCTTGAAAATCAGCAACTGAGTGGAAGTCAGAAACTCCTTTTCCTGCCCTCCATGGTGGGGAAAAAATCTGCTGTGTAAGATTCATGACTCCTTAATAATACCAGGTGGGAGACTTTGAGTGTCCTGTCCCAAATAAGCTTCACTTCAGGCTGACATCTTCAAGGGAGGTTGATTTCAGGTCTGAGAGAGAAATCTACAGGGTACCGCCTTCCTTGGTACCTGCCAAACCTGTCTTCCTACTCTCTACTTCCTACTCTGTTCATTTGGCCCAGAAGTGAGCGACTCCAGCACCCTGGTACAGAGCATCCCCGTCCTGGGAGGAGCATGAGATGTGAATCCAGGGCTGTCCCAGTCTGTCTGGACCAGAAAGGCTCCCTAGCACACCTATAGCAATAGCACCGAGCTGACAACTACTGTATAGACCCAGCCAAAAACATCCACCTTGCTGTGATGGCCAGAAGTGAGTGTCCATTGCCTTGCACCCAAAGCTGTGCCACAGTCGCATGTAAAAGCAGCCTTGTGGCACCTGTGTGGCAGTGTCTGGGCTGCTGTAGATGCTTCCCCACAAGGAGCAATGTGAGGCCAGGTACAGCTCCCGGGGCAGGAGTCAGCCCCCAGCTGGGCTGTAGTCCTGCCAAACAGGAAAATAACTCTTTACAGACAAAATCACCCATCTTCTGCTGAAAACATTGGGCTTTGCCTCCGCTGAGCTCCTGTGGGCATGCAAACTTGCACTCATCTAGCTAAACTGCTGTGTGAAGAACACTCTTTTTTTCCAGTTTGAAGAGTTCTTTTGCTGTAATTGGAATGCATTTCTAATTGCATGTTTAATTGAGGCCTTTGGGGACTGAAGAGGAAAAGGCTGGACTGAGGAATGTGTTGTGGAAGACGGGCTTTGGGCACACGGAGAGACAAATCTGGGAGAGGCAGGAAAACGATGACCTGGAGGCTGGCGGTCCTTATGCCGTGGCCACTGTTGGACTTTCCTCCCCAGGCCTGGACTGGGCACCTCACTCCTGTGAGTGGGGCAGATGCTACTACCAAACATCCCCGTGACTCTTCAGGAGTTACTATGTCACCCTGGGGACTCCCAGTCCCCAGCTTGTGTGGGGTGCCTGTGCCCACCCTGCGGGTCCCTTCAGCCTGGCTCTGTGCATGCCCCAGGTTCCCTGGCTGTGAAAGCTGTGGAGTGGGTGTCTTGAAAGCTTCATGCCCTCTCTGCCTGTCAGTGACCCTGAGCAGAGGGAAGGAGAGGGGAGAAGCCTCCTCACAGCTGCAGCTTTGAAATTGCCAGTTCTGGGCTGCCTGGGGCTTGCTGCTCTCCTTGGCATTCTGTGCAAAGGAGCATCTCCACAGTCCCATGAAATAATTGCAGGTGCTGGTGTGCCCTGCCCGCTGATGACAAACCCTCTGGAAAAGGCAATGGCCTCCCCCTGCTCCTAGCTCTGCTCCCTTGTGCTGCTGCTCTCCTCTCAGCTGGTGAGCCTGTTGCTTATTTAAACTGCTTATTCTCAGGCACTGATAGAGCTGTTTGCTTCCCACCCCACTGGGCTCTGCAAGCTCATTTTATTTTTTTCTTGGCTTAATGGGATGTTTACTCCACAACAGCCTTTCCTCAACACCCGGCAGGAGGGACTCTGAACCATCACCCCAACAACACTCTGACTTTCCCACTGAGCCAGGAGCAGACATGAGCTCCCTCCTGCTGTAGCTCCCAGTGCTGCCGGGGTTGAGTGCTGGTCCCCACATCCCACCGAGAGGGCTTGTGCTCAGCTGAGCTCATTTCTGCCCAGGGAAGAAGCTCCTCATTTGGTTTGGAGTCTGAAGACTCTTCAGCCTTGAGCAGGTAGGGCTGAGGCTGGGACATGCGCCAGGCTGGGACATCCTGCCATGTCATGACAGTGCAGCTATAACCAGGCGACAAGGATCTGGCTTGACAACTGTCAGGCTTGTTTCACGACAACTGCCAAACAGCCATCAGGTAGTCGTGATTTCTCCTACTCGCTCTGGCTTGGAGCGAGGGACAGAGTAGGAGGGGGCTGCTCTGCTTTTCTTGTAGAAGAGAGAAAACCCAGGTATGCATAGATCCCTTTTTCATCTGTCCCCCTTACACAAGTGTGACACTTGCTGTGCTCCCCACCTTCTGTCCTCATCTGATCCCCCGCTGTGTGGTGCTCCCGGCGCAGTGAGGGTTGTACCAGGGCAGGTGTTCTTACAACAGCAATTGGTACCACCAGCATCACTGGTTTGATCAGTGGCTGTGCACTGATTTGCTCCATGATACCTCTGCCACATGCTGGTGTCATCTTCCTTTGCCTGAGCCTCCACTGCTGGGGTAGCCGTGCCTGCCGGTATGCAGTTTCTTTGGAGAACAAGAGCCCCCTTGAAGTTTGCTTCTTGCTTTCCATGAGCTCTGTGGTGTACATTTGTTGTCTTGGTCTCACCTCCATTCTGCTGTTCTTTCTGACCATCAAAAGCCCCAACAGAGTCTCATCTGAGGTTCCTCCAGTATTGTGCTCCATGGTGAAACCCCTCATCTTGTTATCACGGACAGTGAGAGTCCCTGGGGGGAGAGCAATAAAGCAGCTAATTAATGAGAGGCTAATCCAGCACTAAGCAGAAGCATGGAAGAACAGCAAGTGTTGCAGTGCGGACCCAGTGGTCTTTGTCTCGTCCTGCAGCAGGGAGCTGGGGACATGCGGCGCAGGGCGCTATACCAGCACTGCCAGCGAGACCACAGCATCCATGGGAAGCATGGGCTAAGAAATGGATAACGTGTGTGGTGGTCACATTGTGAGGTTAGGAGATGCCAGAGGAGGGTGTCTGAATTAACTGTACCTGGCAATGAGCCTTAAAACCTTTGAAGAGGGCAGAGAATACTCCCGGAGCAATTATTCAGGCACCCAAGGAAGAGAAATAACTTTGTTTCACTCGCAGGCAGTGCACAGGACAGGGAGCAAGTTGCATGTGTTAGAGTTTCCCACTGCTTCCCAACTCTCACCTAACACCAACTGCAGAACAGCCTTCTGGAAAATAAGCTGTGCAAAAATAAGGAAGCTTGGCCAAAGCAGCAGCTGAAAGAGTAAAATTCTCACAGATGATACTGCTGCTCTGAGGCACTTAGCTCCTGCTTTTAAGCAGGCTCTATACCAGCATCCAAACTGAAAGAAGAAAAAGTGACAGGTGTATATAAGCAGGTGGGTGCAAACAAACAAATCCTAATACTCTGCAATGAACAGCTTATGTTTTGTGAGGGATGTCTTCATGTACAGGCAGGCAGAGAGAGGGCATGTTTTTTTATGGAAGAAATTCTGATATTAAATCTAGAAAACCATCTGAGCTTTGTTATATCTTCTTCTCAATCTTCATTGAGAAATGGAAATATTTTTTCATAGCTGTAAAGGGCCAAAAAATGACAACAGGTTTAAAATAGCCATGTAAAGGAGACAATCAGATGTCAACAGAGAGCCTTCAGAAGGTGCATGTTGTGTTCAAATAAGGAAAATAGGAGAGGACATAAATTTGGGTGAGGTAAATGTAAACCTCTAGGACAAGATAAGTTTTAAGGTGGGACATGCCAAAAGCATAAAAACGTGTGATGAAGACTGTGCCAACATCATTAGAAGGAAGGCAGTCAGTGCTGTGCTGGCTTGTTGGGTTTCTGTGGCTGCAAAAAGCTCTGAGATAAGGGCATTGCATAAAACCAAAATTCATTTCTTTACATCGGTATCTGCCATGTAGGATGTTGGAAAATTCACATAGTGTGCCTTTTCCTATGGCAGATACATCTGAAGAATTCAAACCAAAATGTCAAAAGACATTTTTTGAAAATACCAATGAAATGGAGAGCAAGGGATTGCCAGGATCAGGCAGGATTTCCCTAAGGGCTCTGGAAGAAGAGCAGCATGGAACTACTGAGCTACCAACGGGGCCGAGTACCCTGCTGCTGAGATGAGCACTGGTATCATACAAATGGGAGGCAGCAAGCGTGACTGCAATTTTTGTAAAAATTTAGAGCCAGGAAACTATAGACAAGTCCAACTTCTGCACAGAGAAAATGAGTTGCTTGAAGCTCTGATAAAGAATAGAACAGGGAGATTTGGAAAATGATATGATGGAAGTCAGTCAGATATTCAAAGGAGGAATTTGTGGCTTGCGAATCTGTTAACATTCTTTCTTGAGGATGTTAGCCAGCTAATGGTGTACTTGAATTCCCCAAATCCGCGGTAACCTCTCTCCCAGCCCTCGTTTCCCAATCTTCTAATAAGAAATGCACACAAACATCCTTCTATGCGTTGATAACGTAGTTTCCTTAAGAGCTTTTGTTGATATTTTTTTTTTCCAGATTGGGAGGGAGGTTACCATGGAGTTACCTATGGATGGGTGAGCAGACAATCCCATGCATTTGGAAAAGAGGATGAAGAGTAAGGTGTCAACGTTTGCACATCATACATAATGTCTAAAGGTAACAAAAGAAAAAGCTAATGGAGCACTGCAGAAGGGTCTAATGATGTTGAGTGAGAGGATAACAAGATGGCAAGTGGCATTCAAGGAAGAGTGCCACGGGCAGAGGGGCTTGCAGGGGGAGCAGAGCAGGCACAGCAGTGGCCCTGAAACGGGCTGGTGCTCAGGGAAGGAGCCTCCGCTGGTGCAGACAGGTGCCTGGGCAGGCTGGCTCAGCACCCAGCAGCGGTGGGAAAGGCACCCAGGCTGCTTGGAAGGGGAAAGGGAGCAGAGTGGAGGTTTGTGGTGACTGCCTGCCGCTCTGCCTGCAGGACTGCCTGGGCTGTCTCCAGCGGTGCGGGGCTGGAGCGGGGAGACCCAGCAGGAGGGATCGGAGAGATGCTTCGGCTGGGGATGGAGCTGGCGGCGGGCAGGAGCGCACGCCGCGGAGGGCGTGAGGAGGTGGGCGAGGGGCTCCTTCGGTGACCGCTGATGGAGTCCCTGTCCTTCGGTACCCACCGAAGGCGACCGTCCAGGTGCGTCCGGAAGGGAAAGGGGGGCAATACCCGCCGGCATCCCCCAAAAGGGGGGCTGCGGGGTCC
>NW_008794951.1:8676026-8684704 GCF_000699145.1 Aptenodytes forsteri
ACCCAGGTGAGCCCTTCTCCCGGCGGGCGAGGGGTGCCTGCTGGGATGCTGCGGGGCACGGCGGCAGGGAGACCCGTCGGTCTTGCGCTCCGTCTGGGGTGCTGCCAGTTCGCGGGAGTTAGCTGGCTTCCCCCTCCGGGGATGCGCTGGCTGGAGCAAGGTGATTGCGAGGAGGCAGGAGGCCTGCCGTCTCCTCCCCGGCACTTTCTAACACCCTAATGCCAGGCGGCTCCGTGTTTCCCATGGCATGTCGGGGGGGATGCCCAGCTCCCCGGACTCTGGGTACCCAGAAGCCGCCGGTAGCGTGGAGGTGCTGGAGCAGGGCTCTGCCTCATCCTTCTGCAAGAGTCCAGGCCGCAGGGTCAGCTGAAGATGTGCATGTGGCCATCTGCAGGCGCCAGGGCGGTGATGGGGTATCCCCTTCCCAGCCATCCCACTGCCTCATCTCCCTGTTGCAGCCTCGGTGGCCCCCAACGGTGTATCTGCAGGAGGTGCGCGCCATGATGCATGGGAGGAGGAATCTGGTTTGAGGGGCTCACATGGTCTGAATCGGATCAGTGCTGCTGAGCACCGCTCTCACCTGAGATGGCTTTCCCCATCCTGGGGGGGCCTGGGCAGGGCAAGGCTGAGCAGAGAAAGTGGGGCGCAGGGCAGGGAGCTCCACCGCTGCCCCCCAGGTCACCTTGGCACTCTCCCGGGTGGCGACATTCTCGGTGTTAGTCCAGTATCATGGCAGTCGCCGTCATGGATCATGGCTGACTGAGCTGAAAGAACAGAGGCGAATGCACTTGGATCCTGCCTTGGGGCTTGTTTGGGTTTTTTTCCCTCATTTCCCTGTTCTAGAGCAATTTGGATGGGATGAGTTTTCCTCCTTGTCAGCAGCAGGACTGGTAGAGAGACGTGGCTTGCTTTTGGGGAAGAGCGATTTGAAAACATTCGCGTCTTTCTCTTCTCATGACTAGTGAGCTGTGTGCTGCCTTTCACCTTCCTGTGCCCCAGTTTCCCCATGTCTACAAGGGAACAGTGGAGAAGAGAAAAGCTGATTTGCACCAGGGCGGGCTGGGATGTGTGTTCTCGTGCGTGACACGAGACTGCCTCGAGGGCAAGACCGGTTCTGGGTCAGGCCCAAGGGAGGCTGAGCCTGTGGCCTGTGCTAAGGGCAGAGGAGGGCTGGTACTGCCTCCGTTCTGGGCAGAGACCCAGGCAGGGTGCTTCTTTATGCTTAGCAGCCCTCCATACTCATACATGCCCCTGTGTCAGCAGCAGCTCTCTGGCTGCTTGTTGAGGACCTGCTGCTGTGCTCACCCCCCTGATGCTGAACTTTCCCTTGCATTTGCTGACACGCTGTCTGCCTCCTTCCAGCACAGCTATCGCCACGCAGCCGCCGGAGCGGTGGGGACGAGCCGGCGCTCGTGTCTATAAACAGTTACTGGCTGGAGCCGGGGTGCAACAGTGCAGGGTTGCAGTGAGGCGGGGAGTGGGCTCCAGGGGCTGCGGTGGGATGAGGAGCGGGCTCCAGGGGCTGTGTGCACCTAGGAGTGCCTGGCACTTGGTGAGGGCATCGGCCAAGAGCAGCTGAGCTCCTCGGGCTGTGCGATGCTGCTGCAGGAGCCCTCGAGGAAACGCAGCCCCCCAGGGCACCCTGGCGTGGGTCCATCTCCAGTAGTGTGGCTGCTTTCCTGGTTTGGTAGTTCAATGTGCCACTTGATTGGCATGTCAACAGCCACCATTGTGCTGCAGCACCGCTTCAAAGCCCCAACTTCAGCATTGTTGCGGGCAGTCGCCGCAGGACCCACCCATGAAGGGGGCATGGGGTGCTGCTGGCTGGGTGCTCCCACGTGGTTAGCACCAAGCTGCTGGCGCCCCATGGTCGGAGCATGTCTGCCTCTTCCCGGGGCTTTGGCACTGCTGGCACCAAGGGCTGTCCCTGCAGCAGCCCCGGCTGTTGCAGCTTGTCCCAGTGTGAACTCCCCAATCCCATCCTGGGGGCCAATGCCACTGGCTGCCAGCAGCTGACTTGGCTTCCTGGGAGGCTTTCCCAGCACAGGGGAACTGGCATCGCTTGTTAAGGAAGGGGCTGTGGAGCAGATGCAAAACCATATTCTCTTTGTACAGTGGCGGGTGGGGGGAGCACATTGGGGATGCAACTGAAACGGGCTCAGGCTTCGTCTCTCTCTCTGTAAGCCGGGGAGCAGGGTGCTAGAGATAAGGCCGGGGAAGGGAAGAGGTGCCTCCCGACAAGTTAAGGTGGACAGGGACCCATTGGCCTCAAGCTTCCTGAGGCAGGAGGGTGGCCTGATGCTTGCAGTGAACAACAGTGTGCTTGTAGCGAGCTCTTGGAGCTCATTTCTGTCTTGAAGTAAGCTAGTTCGAGCTTTGAGCTGAAGCCTAAAAGCATAAAGCCCAGTCTAGCACAGGAGAAGCCCCCGAGCGGGAAGCAGTTGGGAGATAAGGCACTGTTTGCACCAGCCGCCTTCATGTTTTGCTTGACCGCCTGAGCTCGTGGGAGCTAACCTGTGCACTGGGAGTGAGCAAGAAGCTGGGCTCTGGGACTTGCCCGCAGGTCTGCAGAGCTGGGATTTTGCCTCCGATCGCAGCCCTGTGATACCAGGAAGATGCTTTTATCATTTGCTTGGCGTCTGCTCCCTGGCACTGAAGGACAAAGCCTCAAGTCCCCAGCTCTGCTTTAGCGCTGGTCCTTCCCCGCCTCCTGCTGAAATCAGCAGCAAGCCTCTCTCCTGATACATACCCATGAGTTCAGTATCATTTGCCAGGGCAGCTCCAACCCACAAGCACCATGTTTCTGTAGTGCAAAAGGTGTTTATATAACAGCCAAGTCGGCTGCTGCCTTGAAGAGCCTCCAGCCTGGCTGGAACAAGGCTCAGATCATCTGGGGGTCTTCCACCGAATGAGCCCCCCACCATTGCTGAGGCCTGGGGCAGCAGGACAGCTCCCATCTCTCCTGCCGTGGGGCAGAAAGCAGCCCAAATCTCCCCAGGCTGAGATGCTTTTCAATGCTGCCTTCCCCTCCCAGGGCTCAGCTGTGACATCGCCGGGTGATGTCTCAGAGCCTGCGATGGGAGGGGGGAGATGAGCTGATGTAATGGGGCCTTTTGCTCCCTGGCAGAAGCAAGGCTTGTTTGGACGTGCTCCTTCCCATCCGGCAGCCATCTGCCACACCAGTGCTGTTGGTTTGCTCTGGCTTTGAAATTAGGGGACAGAGACACGGATCCACATCAGCCAGGGAGAAACGCTTGGGAACATGGAAGGGAACCATCCATCCTCAATTCATGCAGCTCAGGGAAGTGGTGGCCTCAGGCACTGCGGGCTGGAAGATGCTCCTGTGTTGCTGAAGGACACATCTTTTTCCGATTGATCCAGCCTACCTAAAACAGTCTTTCTTCTTCTGTGGCTCCTGCTGGGAGTCTGTTCAGATCCTTGCTGCTTGGAGGGCTGTAAATCTCTGATCTGGCTAAATACTATCTCTGGGCAGTGCAGTGGCAGTCTATTGGCATGGCAGATCCTTTGGGTTCAGTGGTGCTTCCCCTTCTGTCGTTCTCCCTCAAATGCTTGTAAGGGATGGCTGTCCTCCACAGGGAGGAGAGGGGTGGCTCCTTCACAGCCTTCCCCTGCGAGACTGGGTGAGCTCTGTTGTTCATTCCCTGCTCTGACCTGTTCTGGTGGGAATTGTCCTTTCCTGAAAATGGAGGGCTGGAGGTGTGTTGCGGGAGGCCCTACATGCACCACAGCAGAGACTTCTGCAGCCAGGACAGAGTCATGGTGGCCAGGAGCCGCCTTTGAGGACTTGGCAGCCAACAAGCCCCTTCAACCCACTCGAAGTTATGATCAAAACACCAAGGCTGGGTGTGGGATGGCAGAGGAGCCTCAAATCCGGCACAGCCACAGCTGGACTCAGGGAACGCAATGTCCGGTTTTAATTTGTGCATGGCACAGCTAGTGCTTGCACGCATTCACAGATGGGCCTTTTCTTTCCCAAGGGTGCACGGATCCTCAACTGTGTAAAAATCAGCATGTCTCTGCCTAGCTGTACGTTGTGGTCCCTGCTGGGTTTAAAGAGACCTGAGGCTCTGGTCTCAGGTCACGGAGGTGTTTGGCATGGAGTTGCATCCCCCTTAGAAGATGGGTCCCTGCACGGCCCTGTCCTGTTGTAACCCAGAGATAGGTGGCCTAGTCCATCCCTGGCCCAATCCATCCCCACCTGCACAGACTGAGCATGCAGGACTGATGCCCAGTGATGTTGAGAACACTTCTGAGCTCCCTTGCCATTCTCTCTCTCTCTCTCTCTTTTAAATTAATCAGGAGCTGGCCTCTGCAGCCAGTCAATAGTGAGATTTATCTCTTAAATAGCATTATTGATTGCCTAGGAAGCCTGGTTTTGTATTGATAGATACGTACACATGCAGACAAGCCCCGTGCCAGGTCCCGGTGGTGAAAGGCACAGTGTAATGTGTGGAAATGGCTTGTCGCAGGTGGGGACATGTGTGTGTGTCCGCGTGAGGAAGATGCAGCTCCCCATCGGAGAGCAAGGTGAGGCACCCCAGGGTCTTTGGGTATGAACCCTTTCACGTCTATCCAGCACTATTGTGCTGCCTTGACCACTCTTGAGCTTCTGCCCCTTTCTTCCTAATACGTGACGTTGCGATGCGAACACCTCTGTCAACTTGCATTGCCTCTTGGTTTGCAGGTAGGATGCTGTATCCTTCCTTAGGAGAAGATGTGCAGATGTCTGCCCACAAATTTGGTGTCTCCTCAAAGGTCACTGACCCTGCAGGGATTCTTCACATGGGAGACTTGGGATAGATGGGCAAAACGAAGTCTGCTGTAGCATTGCCCGGAGGGGCCAGCTGGAGAGGAGGATGGATGAGATGAGCTGGACCTGTCCTGCCAGGGAGGATTTTGCTTTGTGTCGCTCCCCGGGCTGGCGGTACAGGCTGTGAGCTGACACGTGCGGGAAGCGCGGTGGGACTAGGCTCAGCTCCAAGCAGGTGGAGCTGTGGGAGTGTGACAGGGGAGATCACTCACTGCCGTGTCTGCTCGGGAAAAGACAAAGTGTGCTGCTGCTCTCGAGCTGTCTCCCTCCAGGTAATGGGGAGCGGGTGGAAGAGGGCTCCTGTGGGCTGTGGGGGCTTCGCTGGCTTCGTCTCCTCAGGGCTCAGAGTGGCTCTTGTCTCTCAAAGGTGGCAGAGTGCTTGCAGCAGCTGGAGTCATGGCACTCTGCTCAAGGTCCCCATTGCCTAGCTGCCTGCACTGCACGCACCTTTGTAGTGCAGGCAGCACAGCGTGGAGGCAGGCCCTAATGTGGGGGGGAGTGGGTGTTGGTAGCACTGTAGGAGAGGGGCTGGGGACTGGAGCTGAGTGTGAACCAAGTTGTTGTCCTTTTAGTTTTGGGCCATGCCACTAGACTCTCCCTGAAGCAGCACCGTGTGCTGGGAGCCTGGCTGCTCTGTCCTCCAGGGTCATGGAGCACAGCCAAGGTGCAGTGGTGCTCGTGAGAGGAATTGCAAAACCTCTTGCCAGGTTTGCGGTAGCAAAGTTCAGGCTGTGGCCATTTTGCATTGCTGCTGCAGAGCCCCACTCCCCAGCCTTGCCTGGGGCTGGGAGCCCTGTGGCTGCCACAGCAGCAAGACTTGCTTGTCTCGCCATGTGTGTTAACTCACGCTTGCTCCATGTGGCATGACAGAGCATGGCCCCATGTCCCATACTTTGCATCCAGCCTTGCTTCGGACCACGGTGCCTGACGCTCTGCTCTCTCCTGGCATTAGCTAAGGCTGAGGAAAGCATCAGCTGCATTGGCACAGGCAGCTGAAATGGCACAGATGATCTGTAGGGTCAGATCACCGAAGCCCAGCGGACAGGGGCTTGGAAGGTCTGTGTGTGTGTGTCACTGTTTAGTTAATCAATGGGCATGGGAAGTTCTTGGGTGCTGTCATGCCCATGTGTATGTGCACATATATGTGTGTGTGTGTATATGTATATATATATATGTAGCACTATAGCATCTTGCTACTGTTTGGACCCCGTAAGTGTTTTTCTAGACAATGCTTGCCCGCAGCGAGCGTCCAGTCACCTGATCTCAGCAAGCCAATCTATGCAGGGATCTCAGGAAAGAACAGTTGGGGTTTTATGAAGCTGGCATAATTTACAGCTAAAATAGCACACCAGAAATATGTCCAATCCAATCTCCTTTGTAATCTTGTTTTCATTTAAGCCTCCACGGTGGCGATGGGGGGAGTAAGGAAAGCAAACTGTGAAGGGAGTTTATTACCCATGCCAGGGAGATTTGCGTGATACTCTGTACAGAATGACCTCAATTTGCAGAGGTAAAACTGGCTGTGGTGCTCCCCACAGACACCCCAGCTTGAAAGGGTGTCTCTTGCCTGTGCTGGGGGCCTTGGCTGCAAATCCTTTTTCAGGTGGCTGTGTGATGTGCTCGGGACCATCCATGCCGTGGAGCCATCCCAATGCCTGCTCCCGTGACTGGGCAGAAAGAGCAATGGCGATACATCAGTGACCATTGTGTTTGTGTTGGCCTGGCCTGCTCACCAGGAAAAGGAATGAAATTATCTCACTGCCGCTGCCATTGCGGGTTGCATTTCTCTTTAGTTTTCAAACCACATATTGTCCCAGATCTCCTGCCAATAGCAGGGAGCGAACTGATAATGCAGCTGCTATTAATAAAGCAGCGTTGTTACATATTCATATCAATCAGACTTCTAATTCCACAATATTTTTTTAAAAAAAAAAGGCAGTGCTTCACCGGAGCGATGGAGGAAGGTGTCACGGTGGGATGGTGTTGGGAGATGCATTTTACCAGCATTGGCAGAACCTGCTCCCCTCACATTTCTTCTCCTGGGGATTCCCGCGCTGAGCTGGCCCTGGGGTCCTTGCCCATGTCCCCCTCGGCCTTCCAAGCGGCCAGCAGCGCTGAGCTAAAAGGTGGGATCCCAAAGGTGGTTGCGGGATTCCCGGAGCACTGTCACCGCGGGGAAACGGAAGCGGTGCGAGACGGGGGAGCACTGAATTCAAGCGGGTGGGTTGGCAGGAACAGCTCAGTGCCTCCCGCGCTGAGCTGGCCCTGGGGTCCTTGCCCATGTCCCCCTCGGCCTTCCAAGCGGCCAGCAGCGCTGAGCTAAAAGGTGGGATCCCAAAGGTGGTTGCGGGATTCCCGGAGCACTGTCACCGCGGGGAAACGGAAGCGGTGCGAGACGGGGGAGCACTGAATTCAAGCGGGTGGGTTGGCAGGAACAGCTCAGTGCTCTTCTCCATTTTATGTAGAAAATTTCACATATTATGTAAATTAAAAAGCAAAGTATGGAAAATCTGGATATAAATCTGGGATGTATATATGTTTGTACAGCCATTAGAGAGGAAAGTATACTACAGAATCCTGGCCAATGGATAAATATACTTATGCTGCCATTCCGGCAATAAAATATGCTTTTTGTCATTGCTACAGTATAAAAAAAAGCAGTCTCCAAAACTGTAGCAGCATTTTATGGTAAACCATAAATTGGAAAAGATACCTAATTATTCACAGAGTATTACAGAGGTGTCGGTAAATGACTTCACCATTAAGGCCGCACCGACACTTGCCCGTAAAGCAAAACCCTCTCTCTCAGTTCTTAATGATTGAATTCTATGTCCAGATTTGGCCAAATAAATCTTGCGAGGCCGAGCATGTTTTCTGTGAACACTGGTCTGGAAGCTCGCCCTTACCTTCTGGCCAGGAACATTTTGAAACGCAGCCGTGGGATCTCTGAGTCCTCTGACAAGCTCTGCGGTCCCCGAGCCTTTCCTGGCTCTCTCATCCCCGGTGCGTGTCAGAGCTGCTCCCATCTTATCTCTGCTTCCTCTGGCTCCCAGTGCATATCAGGAAAGGGAGCATGGTTGTTCTGCCAGGTTCCCAGCGCTGGCAGCCCCGGGAAGCGGGCTGGCATTGAGCCCTCCCGACAGTGGCTTTCGGTCACTGCAGCAAACAGTTTCCAAGCAACTCAGAGACTGCTGGTCTAAAAGGACTCTTGGTAGAGGCATGTAATATTAACTGCAGTTATTAAAAGGAGCAACGCTAAAAAGGATGCGGGAAGGGCAGCCAATGGTGTAGCCAATATCCTTCTGCCATCACTCATATCATAAGTGCTTTAACAAATCTGGAGGCATGTCTTAGCTGAAATGCCTATAGATGCCCAGCAAGGCTGCAGGCAGCTCTGGTTCCAAGCCTGCTCCTATGAGTGCTGCAGGCAGGCTGGGTACAGGGCACTGCTGTCCTGCCAGCTTTTCAGCTGGGCACTGGGACAGATGCAGAGGATGCAAAGGATGTGGTCCCTGCCCCAAAGAACTCGCGTCTCGGGACTCCATCCAGCTCTGAGACCTTTTTTGAGCAGATCTGTTCCCTGGCATTGCCCAGCTGTGGCATAGCCTACAGCAAGTGCTCCTCTTATCTGGGAACAGGTGGGTCCATCTCCCTGTGTGGATATCCAGCCTCGGTCCATGCCCTGCCATACGTTTCATAGAATCATAGAATCATAGAATCATTGAGGTTGGAAAAGACCTCTAAGATCATCGAGTCCAACCATCGACCCCACACCACCATGCCCACTAAACCATGTCCCTAAGTGCCGCATCTACACATCTTTTAAATCCCGCCAGGGATGGGGACT
>NW_008794951.1:8685680-8707772 GCF_000699145.1 Aptenodytes forsteri
GGCCCCAAAACTGAGCCCTGGGGAACACCGCTCGTGACCGGCCGCCAACTGGATTGAACTCCATTCACCACAACTCTCTGGGCCCGGCCGTCCAGCCAGTTTTTGACCCAGCGCAGAGTACACCTGTCTAAGCCATGAGCCGCCAGCTTCTCTAGGAGAATGCTGTGGGAGACGGTGTCAAAGGCCTTACTGAAGTCCAGGCAGACCACATCCTCCAGAGTTTCCTCTCTGGAGGCTTAACTGCTTCTTTCAGATCATATTTCCTTGCTCTGCCTCTCTTTATTTCCAGTGTTTTGATGCTCCCTTGCATCCTGCACCTGCTTCCGTCACTGTCTGCAGCCACCTTTGAGAATCCATCCCCCTCTCTTCATCTTGGTTGTTGCTTGCTCCTGTTGACTTTGGGCTGCAATGGTGGGGCATGCCCATGCAAAGACCATGGACTGGTCAGTACTGAGAATTACCCCATAGCGCTGCGTTCGGGTGGAGAAAGCAGCGGGAAGGCACTGCCCGCAGGCACTTGAAGCAATCTGTCCCTCCATGGGGAGTGGTTTGGAGGTTGCTCCCTCCATTCCTTTACAAGCACGAGCTGGAAATGCTCCTGCTGCTGCCCACGGTCCCAGGAGGCTGACGCGGTGCTGGTGGGAGGTGGGCCAGGAGGTTGGCAGGAGCGTGCTGCCATCAGCGTGTACAACCAGCCCACCTTGGCTGTCACATCCCTCCTCCCAGCTGCTGGGGTTGGACCCAGGTCTCTCTGGGAAAGACTTGAGATGGTGTCTGGGTGGTATCTACCAGGGCTGGCTGCTCTCCAGCCCCGTGCAAGCCTCTCCCATCCCAAGGGCAAACAGAGATCCCAGCGCTGTGCTCTGGCCAGGGACTGGGAGTGATCTAGTGGCTCTTTGTCATATGAGTGATGGGTGTCTCTAAGTGGGCTGGCAGCAAAAATCCCAAAACATCTCCAGAGGACCACGATGGTGCCTGGAAAAGTTCAGATACAACTCAGGGGAATATTACTGCCTGGATGCCTGAGCTGTTTTTCCTGAGGGCAGTGAAAATACAGGCTGCAGCTTGTTGGCCTGGGGAGATGGGTGGTGTGTGGGCAGCTGAGGGGTTTGGCTGTCTGCAGAAAGCCCCTGTAGCATTGCTGTATGTTCATAGGAGGCACAGCAGGATCTCTGCCTTCATCCCCGTCAGCAAAAGCATGGGGAGGAGTGCCGGGACGCTTCCCTGTGGCCAGCTGGCGTCAGTGGGAGAGGCCAGCAGCATCAGCAGGGCTCCTTCCAGGTCTTCTGAGCTCCCAGGAGCCTGAGCCCAAGGGAGGAAAGACCCCATGGCAGGGCTCACCAGGATGTGACCTCTGATCCCCAAAGCTAAGCCCTTTCTTTGGCGGAGTGAGTGAGTGTGGCTGGGAGGTGACAGGCAGCTGGGAACAAGTCCACCTTGTTCACACCGGACACTGGAGCTTCGATCCCACCAGACAGACCTGCACACTCCTCCATAAGCCATCTCTGGTGTGAAGCCACACAGTGCCAGTGTGCCGGAGCAGTGTCCTGCTCTCACAGCACCAGCAATGCTGTGAGCGGATCTGCCACCCTCCCTGCCTCCAGCCATCCACAGTTGTTGTTAAGACTCCGTGTTAAGATAAAAGGCTCGGCAACTCCTCAAACCAATCCCTTGGTTTGGATGCAGGGATGCCACAGCAGCGGGGCTGGGGTGCTGGGGGTGGCCTAGCGGGGTTGCTGGGGGGAAGGAAGGTGGTGGAGCAGCTTGCGGGATGCTGAAGCAGGCAGGAGTGGGGTGCTGAATGGGAGGGAGGACCAGGCGCTGCCACCTGGTCACTTGGTCCCCAGCATCGTGTAGCAGTCAAAGCCAGGCTTGTTCCACCTGAAGTGGGTAGAAACTGAGGTTAGTCCTGCTGGGTGGACTGGCACCTCCAGCAAGCCCCTTGCTCCCCCCGCAGAGCACAGGATGCTCGATTTTGGGAAAGAGTAAGAGAGTTAGAGCTAATTGAGAGAAGTAAGGAGCTGTATTGGTAGCAGGTGGGATTACTGGTGTCACAGGGGATCTGCAAAGTGCCTGTGCTGTTTGCTGTGGTTATACGTAGCAGGAGGCATCTGGCTTTTCTCACCTTGTCCACGAATTTAACTTTCTGTCTCTCCTGAGGTAGTGTGAGCTCAGAATGGAGGGGAGATAAGGAGGAGGTGTTTTTTGCTGATCAAAAGCAAATCCAACGCATATGTTATTGTGAGCAAACACTGGCACTGCAGGAGTGCCAAGAGGCCAAACATGGCTTTCTGTGCTGGAGGAGACCTGCCCGAGGGCAAGGCAGGGTTGGGAAGGGGCTGGGCAGCCAGGTAGAGGCTTGCAGAGCAGGTGGACATGAGATCCATCTCTCCCTGGGCGTGGGAAGAAACTCCTTGATTCTGGAAATATCACTGAGGCACTCAAATCCAGAGATGGATTTGAAGAGGCAGCTGCTGTCATGGTCCAAGTGGGCAAAGTCCTGGTCCTCAGGCAGGCATTTCACCCTGGAAATGGAAAAGGCTCAGCTGACTTTGCAGCTCTTCCCGATGCTGGTTTGGGTGGGGCTCTGTCCTGCCCTGCTGCCTCAGACCCCAGGGCAGCAACCTGCACCAGGGCAGCAGCCGGAGGAGCCACGTACCTCCTGGGCAAGCGATGCCACCGGTCTACATGTGGCACCACCTACGTGTGCGATAGCTGCACCAGGCTGTTTACAAACAGGCTGTGCTGGAAAGGTGCCCAAAGAGAGGCTGTGACAAGAGGAGGGAGGGCAGGGTCTTCCCGCAGGACCGGGAGCACAAAGGGCTGCCTTGCAGCGTGGGGTCCCACGTGCCGGGACAGCTGGGCCATCGGGAACAGCCAAGCGGGGTGCTGTCTACTGCAGTCCAGCATCTCCTCCGGTGCTCTAGGGCGGGTGGGGACCCATGAAGTGGACTGTGCAAAATCTGGGTCCCCACCCGCCCTGGAGCACCAGAGGAGATGCTTCACCATCTCTGGCCTGACAGTGCTGGCAGTGGGAGGGGGTCACCATTGCTGCCCACGGAGACACTCGCACTGGGGACATGCTCATGCCACTGGCTGCAGGAGGGGATGTTGGGCTGCTGGACCGGCGCGGCAGCGCCTGCGCTGCTACCATAAATCTGCCTGGCATCAGTGGTGGGGACGATGCAAAAAGCATTCCCGCTAACTTATGGCTTCTCTGCTTTATAGGGATAGGAAATAGCATCACGCGGCTGGCTCTGCTGGCATTTACTGCGTCATGAGTTGTCCTTCCTCCCTGTGCAACATCAGTGGGACTCAGCGAGTGACTACTGCCAGTCAGGCGAGCATGCGTAGAGCAGGGACTGGTGTGCCAGGAGCTCAGACCTGTATGAGGGTCTGGTGGCTCCAGCGACATTGTGAGAAGTGGTTGTTCCCACTCAGGGATGCTGCATGGTTATGGCACAGCAGTATCTTATCAGCTGTCCCAGTTAGACCCACCTTGCACTGGGGGAAATGTGGTGGACAGGCGTGAAACAGTGCCACCACTGCTGCCCTTGTCTCACATGTGTCACCCTCCATCCTTCCAAATCAGCACTTGATCCTTCCAAAGCTGCCTAGCTTGCAAGGCTGAAACAGCTGTCAGGGTCCTCCACCGCCACCGAGGATGGCACCACGCTTGCGGCCCGTGCTGCCCTCAGCAGCAGGGTAGCCATGCTCACCATTGTGGCTCTGGCACCAGCTACGCAGCCCATTCAAGGGCTTGGGGTTGCAAAACTGACCCACTGTGGCGGCGGATGAGGGTAGAAGAAACCCAGAGCAGAGGAGCATGGCCAGGGCTGTGCAGCAGTGGGTGGCACCCTAAGCCCCGCTCCTCTCGAGCCCGTAACATCAGGCTTTGGGAACACCATTGCCTCCATGTCAGGGAGCATGTGCTGAGGCAGGGCAGTCCCTGCCTGTTGAATCAAGACTCACAGGTCCCCCCTTAGCCCTCCCCTAACCAGCCTCCTGCCTGCCGTGATGGCTGCTGCCACCATCCCAGCCCATCCCAAGTAGCCCACATAGTTTTTTTTTCCCCAGCCCTGTGCTCTTGTTGCCTCTCTCAACACCTCTGCTCCACGCGAAGCCAACTGCGGCAAGTCCAACCCGTCATGCCACAGCAGCAAACGCCAGCTGCCCAGGAGCGCTCACAGAGGAATGTGAAGCAGCAGTGTGCCCCACTCTGTGCCCGGCTTGAGGCATCCTGGCAGCAGCACCTTAACCTCTTCTCTGTCTCCACACGCTGGGTCTTGATGGCCAAGTGCCTTCTCCTTATGTGCCTCGGTTTCCTCATTCTTCCAAGGGGAGCAATAGTAATGGCTCTGAAGTGCTTTGGGAGGAAAGGGAAACACTGAGCGCTGTCTCTGTCCCTGCTGTGACAGTCAGTGGGATGTGGTGGCCTCCTAAAGGCCCTCTGCCCAAGGAGGCCCCTCTCCACCTCTCGGTGCTTTGAAGAGATGTGATGCAGCTCTTGGCTAAACGAATTTTCGTTCTCCGTGGCTCTTTTCTTTCCTACTCAGCATTCAGGGAGCATCACTTTGGTAACCAAGGTATTTGCATAATCTGTATTTTGTGGTAATTGCTCCCTTTCAGAAGAGGTGCTTATCATCCCATCGGTTTTTGGGGAGCTTGTGCTATCTTTGAGGCCAGGTGAGGAGGTAGTCCCCAAAGTGGGGTGGCTGGGCTGCTACCCTGTGGCTCAGGGGATGCCTCCCCCAGGGCAAGGAGGCTCAGGGGAGCCTTTTGCCCACAGGCTTCTGCACCATCAGTGATCTCCTGCTGCAAGTCTCTTCCTCACCCCGTGCCTTCCCCTTAGCCCCAGAGCCTCCAAGCTGCGGGGGAGGATTTTCTCATGCCACGTGCCTCCATGCAGCGGGACACAGGGTGTCCGTCTCTGCAGGAGCTGCCTTCCCAGGGCTGCTCTCTCTCTCTCCCTGATGCCGTGGCATGGAAAAGCAGCCGCTGGGAAATGCTTCACAGCACTTTAGCAGCTAGCGGAGCAGTGGAGTGGGGCAGGAGGCGTGGGGCTGTCACCCAGCTGCAGGAGATGCTCCATGGGGACACCATGGCTTTCTGCCCTGTGCCACCGCAGCACAGCACCTGGGGGAGCGGGGGGTCTCAGGGGGCAAGCAGTGGCCGGTGCCTGGTGTGTCCACCTGCCGCCCTCGCCGGCCCAGCAGCGTGACTCACTCCCCGCGCGGCAGCTCCCACGCGGCAGTGTTTCCAAGAGACTGAGGAGATGTCTCCAAATGGCAACAGCTGAAGAGGGAGCCTGGGTCCTTGTCCCCGGGGCCTGGATAGGGCATGTGCGCTCCCTGCCCTCCAAGGAGAGCTGGGAAGCGGCTGGCTGGGGGGCAGGACCCCCGCGCCTGGGGTGGCAAACCGGGCAGCCTGCGTTGGAGTGGAAAGCAGCAAAGCCTGGTCTTGCCCAGTGTTGGCAAAGGTTGGAAAGGCTGTGAGGAGGCGGCTGCTTGACGGCTGGGATGTGGCAGCAAGCAAGGGAAATGCCCAGCTCCGAGGGCTCAGCCATCCACAGCCCTGGAGAAGGAGAGGCAGGCAGCCAGCTTTCCACAGGCTTGCAAGCTGGCTCTCGGGTTTGCTGTCCATTAAGCGTGGGGAAGCAGAGCCTGTTCTGGTCTTGAATTATTTCTGTGTCTTGCTCTTGCGAAGCCCACATGTGTTGTCCGCAGGTCCTGGGATGCCTGTGGGTCTGGGACAGGCAGCAATGCAGAAACCAGCCTGGCCCATGGTGCAGAGGTTAAACCATCCCTGTGCTCTCTGACTACAAGAGAAAAAAAACAGCACGTCCTCTTCCAGGTGCCCAGGCGGTGTTGGTGCTGCCTGACCTGACTACTAAGCAAGGGCTGAGGTTTCTCGCAGTACCAATCCCAGTGCATGCCGAGCCGTGCCGTCCCCCATCCTTCTCTGGGCAGGAGCAGGGCGCTGCGTCTGTCCCTGTTCCCCTGCGCCGGCATCGCTCCCAGCATGGCTCTGCCATGCAAACACAGCTCATCTTTATTGCCTGCTCTAGCCTCCAGGCCTTGCTTCTGTGCTGCCATCAGCCAGATAGTGGAGGCTGCTCCTGCCCTGGCACCAATCGTCTCCCCGGCTGTATTAAGTCTTGGTTTATCTGTATAAAATTTCATGTCATTTATCTTCCTAAAGGCTGGCAGGTAATTCTGTAATTGCCATTCCTCCTATGGTGCTGGCCTCTCCTCTCTCCCTGCTAGTTTGATGACCTCTTCAGGTTTAATCTCCCAGGAGTTTACATCGTCTTTGCAATCCCCAAGGAGTGATGCTGCTAAATCCGGATCCCAGCGCCGGTCTCTCTGGGAAGCCCTTAATTCCCTTTCCCATTAGCGGGATGCCTGGTTAACAACCCCTTGTGGCTCCTCTTCTGGTCCTTCTCCCCACGGAAGTGCTCTGGCCTCAGGGGCTGGCTGCGTGGAGCGCAGGGGTTTGGCTGTGGTGGAGTCCATGCCCTCTCCTCCTGGCAGCTCTCACCTGGCCCCAGCGCTCAGCTTTGGCGGAGGGTCCCCCCCATCCCCAGGCAGCCAAACCCGGGGCTGGATGAGCCTGGGGCACTGGGATGCTGTGGCAGTGTTTGCCCCACACCCTGCAGACCCCCTCTTTGATTCCTTCCAGAGGGAGGCGGGTGATACCTCCCATACGAGGTAGGGCTTCAAAGCACTTTGCACCCAATGCCTTGCCTCAGAGACCCCATGGACCCCACAGACCCCATGGAAGTTTCTCTCTGCAGCCCCCCTGGGAGGCAGCTCGTTACCATCTCACAAGCAGGGTAGGTGGTGGGATGTGGGGCAGGGGAAGGCTGCACTGGGAGCATCTCCCAGGCTGTGGGCTCTCGCTGGCAGAGGATCCTTTCTTCAGGTTAGACAGAGGATGCTTTGAAGTGGTTCAGTGCTCGGTTGGTTTTTGTGCTTTGCTTTTTTTTTTTTCCCCTCCCTTTAATGGGAATTGTATTCCGTGTGTGGAGCAGCTGGTAATTCTCCTCCTGGCTGCTGCTGTGTCACCTCCGAGCAGCTCTCATGAGACTCCTCTTTTCAATGGCTGTACAGAGAACTTGAGCAGAAGAGCCTTGGGTCTGCTCCTGCTGTAACCCTACTGATTAGAGAGACGTTTCTGAGAAGGCGTTAGAAACCTCGTCCTGCCTGGGGTGGGGACACAGAGAAGAGACCTTGCGAGCAGCATCCCCACCCCATTTGCTGCGGTTGTCAACCTGGGGGTCTGTACAATCGCAGCCAACACAGCACAGTGTGTGCCTCACTGATGCTTAACAGCAATAAACCGCTGATTTCATTTTTTTTTTAAAAAGTGCTTTCCTCAGTCAAAATCCTCTAGTCCCAGAGGGGACCCAGGCCTGAGCTCGGTGAGGGAAGGGAGTGTTCCCCGGAGAGTTGGGGCTGTCTCAGAGCTATGGGTTCCTCTGGGGAGGGAGAAAGACCTTGTGGCTGTGGGAGAGAAGCTGGATGCTCCCGTCTCAGTTCCCATCCCTTGGCTCTGTAAGAGGAGGATGCTGGGGTTTGCTTGTCTCAGCTCTTCAGAGGATGATCTCTTTATAGCAATGCCTTCCCTTGCTACCTGTTCACGCAGGATGAGATCCAAGTTAGATAGTCCCCGCTAATGCTGATACTAATAACTTGCCTGTGTTTACCCGCCCCCAGCAATATTCTTGCAAATGAGGTGTCAGCAGGGATGCTGGCACGTGCGAGCCTCTGCATGTGGCTTTTACAGGACCAATAAAGCGAGGCTGGGGCATGTGGTCAGGAATCACGCTGGCATCCAGCTGGAGAGCCAGTGGCACATGGGGAAGGTCTGTCTCCCAGGCCGGTTTGAGATGACAGCGTCTCATCATGTGCTCCTTCACCTGGCGCTTGTTCAACAGAGGGTCCTTGTGGAAATGGTTTGAACTTCATGTGTGCTAACCACAGCTCCTGCAGTCTCCTCTGTTGAGAAGATGGCAGTTTGTTACCCCAGCTTCAGCGCAGACTGCTTCCCCAGGAATCGCTCTGCTTGGCATGAAAAGCAAAGGCCAGGTATAACACCTGTGGGTCTCCCAATCCCTGAGCAATTTGGCTGCAGAGCCCTGCTCCTGCCTGTCCGTGAAGGAACTGGGCCAGATAAGTCTCCGATCTCCCAGTCCCACACAGGACGTAAGCGATGCCCCCAGCCACAGCTCTGAAAAGACTGGGAAGCATCTCTCAGTCATTAACGCTGCATCTCTGCCTCAGTGGCCCTAGGCATTATTTGGAAACTGCCCCTAGACCCTGAGCCTTTTATTGCCTGTAGCCTGTAGCATCCGATATACCTCGACCACTACGTGCAGCAGGACTGGTGAGCCTGTGTGACCAAGGACTTGGGAGCATCTCATCTCTGTCCTGCAAATTTGTGGTACCACCTGTCGTTACCAAAAGCGCTGCTGCATAATCCATCCCCAATGTGCAAATGGGCTGGCAGGGAGCCATGCCTCCAGGAGATCTGCTCCTCCTTCCTCTGCCATGGATGCTGGCTCCAGGATTTGCAGATGCTCTGGGTCAGAGGGTTTTGTCTCTCCTCCTTTTTAATTGCAAAGAGGATAATAGGTTTTGTGGTTGAGCACAAGCGCGGGAAGCCCGCGAGCTCTCCTTCCTCCCCAGCACCCTTGCAGCTCCCTGCCAGCAATCAGGCTCCTTTCCCCCCCGCAGCTCGGAGGAGCTGGCTAGCTGAGTGCCGAGAGGGTGCCAGAGCACCCCAGTGTGTTCAGTGAGGAGAGAGGTCTGTGCTAGCCACCTTCCCCTGGAGCCAGACAGGCTGCCTGCTCCCCTCCAACCTCATTGCGACCGCTTCCCATGCTTGCAGAGAGCCCGTTACCATGCCTAGTTAACAGGCTGGGGTAGAGGCTAGTTTGTATGGATTTAGCATGAAAAGTGTGGGCCTGGAGCCCACCTCCTCTTTCCTGAGGTCTTGCTTGCACCTCCCAGCCTCTGCCTGGGGGGGTGGCTTTCTGAGTCAGAAGAGTTTGGGCAGCTGTGACTGACCTTCTCCCAGGGTGCCCTTTGAGTTAGTGGCCTTCCTTCCACCCGTCCTGGTGGCCTTCCATCCTTCGTGCTTCACTGTGTAGGGCTATTACAAAAAACATTCCCCTCCCATGAGGGCTTGGCCAACACTGCAGTCATCACTGAACCCTGGGGCTGGAGCTGAACCCCCAACCTCTCTCTTACCACTCCTTGCCCCGGGAGCCCCCCAGCTTTCCCATATGGATGTCCATCCTAGCCCCAGGACAGAGTTTGTAGCTCCCATCTCCCCATGATAATGAGCTGCTGGCAGCCAGGAGGTATTAAGAACCAACTGGCTCATCTGCTGAGAATGTTTGATTGTTGTTGTTATCATTTTGATTACCTTTTTTATAGGCTAGCAGAAGGATTTTAATCTGGACAGTGAAGTAGGAAATGAGAGAAGCTGTGCCCGGAGCTCGCCGAGGAGGCGGCGGGGGCTGGTGGCTCCTTATCCACGTCTCCGAGAGGTGATTCTGATGCTCTTGGCCAAACTAGGAGTGTCAGGGAGAGGCATTCCTGGCCTGGCCTCGTGGGACTGCAGTTGCCCCTTGTGTTATTCACAGCCCAGCTGGTGCCCAAACAGCCAGTGATGCTTAACCCTGATCTCACAGCTGCCTGGAGCCGGTCGCTGCCTCAAAGCATTGATCTGAGCAGGCAGAGGAAAGGGCGGCAAGCTCCCAAGGCCAAGTTTCAGCTCTCCCTCCTGCTTCTTGTGACTCAGGACAGACAAAGTCATCTGATGTGTTCCCGCCAGCGGCTACGAATTGTCATTCACTAAAAGTGCCAAGGTGACAGCTGTGGAGACCACGGGCAGTGGTTTCGCTTGCAGATGAGGAGCAGCGCAGATCTTGGCCTTGCGATGCTCTCCGGATGCTAACGTGGCTGGTGTGAACGGGCATGGTGGTTTAGGGAGCCGCCGCTGCTGTGCTGCGCTGTGCTGCCTTTCCTCCGAGGCTCGGCCACTGCCCGGCAGCTGGTTCAAACTGCCCCAAAATGGGTTTGTTTCAATCCCCCTTGGTGAAAGCAAAGTAGCGGTGCTGTAGGCAGATCTGTTTCACACTGCAGCGGCTCAGGGGCACAGACAGTGGCAAGGGAGGGGATGAGGATGGGAAGCAGGGCTGCATCCCAGGTGACTCAGCCAGCCCCACTGGGGCTGGTGTGGGGAGGTATCTTGCCCCATCCTGAGATCTCTATGCCACCACCAGCTTCTTCACTGGGGATGTTTCTGAAGGGCTGTTGCAGTGTGGGTGTGAGGTGGCCCAGGACTGTCACATGGGACCTCCATCACTCCTCCTGCTGTACCCACAACCCCAGCCACCTGCTGCCCGCGTCAGCCCCAGCCTCAGGTGCTCGAGTGGCAGCCAGTTGGTTGTTTCAGCCATCATGGTTTGCAAAGCCCGTGGGCAGCAGACCATGGGCGTCCTGCTGCAGGAGAAGAGATGCAAGGGGCCAGGTGACAAAAGCAGTGGCCAGCACCCCTTGGATAGGCGGCTGCCCAGAGAGGTAATGGAGGGGAGGCAATGCTCCCACGTGCTGGGGGCTCTGGGTGCTGTGGCATAGCAGGGGTACAGCAGCCCCATGGCGGTGTGGGTTGCAGGGCATCGTGCAATAATGTGTTGCAGCTAATGCTGTGTGACAGTTTGACAGGTCCTCCCAGGACAGCCGGAGCTGACATGCCATCTTCAGAGCTGTCACTCTTTGGCTTCCACACTAAGGCATTTATCATCAACAGGTGGCATGGGTAACTCTTTCCCCCAGTGTAACTCTTCCATTGGGTAACTATTTCCCAATGAAGCCGGCTGAGGGGAGGGCGGAGAGGAGGGGAGTCTAACATCCACCTGGTCCGAAGAGGTGATGCCGAGCACCTCCCTTAGAAGGTTCAGGGCTCTGGCAGGAGCCAAGCATTGCCATGCCCTGCTCCAGGGCTCACCCCTGCCCAGCCCCAGCAAGGGGTTTTGCACCCACAAGCCAAGTGGCTGCGAGCCACAGTTGCCGCAGCATACAGTGCTCACGGTGCCCTAGCTGGGGAGCGGGTGGGGATGGCATCGGCTCCTTGGGGCTGGGGTAGCCAGTGACCCCTGCCAGGCTCAGGGAGCCACTTTAGGAAGGAAGGGGCTAGAGGTGCTCACATGGGGCTCACCCAGAGAAGGTCTTTGAGGCAGCTCCTGCCCAGCCCCACAGGATGATGGGCTGGATGTGGAGCTTCACACGTAAAACACAGGAGCAGAAGGACATATTGCTGCCTTCCCCAGCCCCCTGAACTTGACCCAGGATGTGAGCAGCATCCTGTATGGACCACTGTCCCCCTGGCAGGAGCTCTGGGGCATGAGGTGCCATCATGGACCAGCACGGGGGGATGCTTGCGGTCCCGTGCCTTCCATTTCTCTGCTCTGCTGGGTGCTCTTGATGCTCTTTAAGAGCAGTGAGGCTCCCGGTACTCAAACCATTTCACTCTCAGAGAGAAACAAACCGGGAACACGCACAGTGAAGCAGAATTACCAGCGTGTCTGGAGAGGCAGGGAGCTGGAACAAGACAGGCTCTGACAGCTGCTTTCAGGAGGTCTGTGAGAGACCGAGCAATGTGTCAGCCATGCACAGCTCGTCCTACAGAGCATCAACCCCCATTTTGCCCGGCTGCCTTTCGGCACACACAGCCTGTCCATGTCTCAGGAGCTGCCTGGCTCTACCTGTCCTGGCCGTGAAATGCATTTGGGGTGGGCGCTGGGGCAGCAGCTGTGGGCTGCTCCCTCATGGGATGGTGGCTGAGCGATGGGGACGCGCTGGTCCCAGTGGTGGGGATGGGAAGCAGCATGAGTTTCCAGGCTGAGTCATGCTGAGGATTGTGTCTTGTTCCTTGTTAAGAGTCCAGATACGGTATTTGCTTGGCAGAAGTCAGCTTATCACCCACCTCTCCCCACCTGTCTGTCCGTCCATCCCTCCCAGCTCCCTCACGTAGCAGCAGAGTAGCATCTGTAGGGAAAAAAAAAATCTCTGACTGGAAGATTTGGGTTGCTTTGCAGGGCTGTAAGGTCAGGAACGCAAAAGCTGGTGCTTGCTATGCAGAGCACGGAGCCAGCATGCCGGGCAAGCAGGTACTTACTCAGCTGCAGCTGTGAGGGCCAGCTTTGCACTGGGGTGAGGGTTTGCATCTATGAGAGGGGGGAAACGATGCTACCAGGGCCAGAAGGGGATGGTAGGTGAGCAGGGGAGATCGAGACACACTGAGCTCCTGGGTGGGCCTCACTGTCCCCCATGCCGGCCAGCCAGGTGGTCGGAGCCGTGGAGGCGGACAGGGCACATGCGCTGCTCTGTCCCCCCCTCACCGAGTTGTCTTTGCTCAGCTGCTCTGTGCCTAGGTTATTTTAGCTTTGATTCAGCTCCAAAATTGCCTTGGCTGAAACTCTGTCTCTATTGTTTTCAGTCTGCAGGAGCATCATTGAATGTGTCAAAAAGATAAATTGGAGAAAAGGAGAGGAAAAAAAAAAAAGAGGAGAGCAGTGCGGTTGGTGGGGAGAGCCGTGCCGGTTGTGGTCTCCCAGGGCAGCTGGCTGCTTCAAGCACACACTCCCTTCCCAGAGGCAGATCCTTGCCCTGCTGCCCAGCTCCCTCCCTGCAGCCCTGTCCCCTTCTCTGCAGGGCTGAGACACCCTTCCAGATATCCCCCTTCCCTTCTGCCAAAGGGGTTTTTCCCTTCAGCAAAGCTCATTTAGGCTTAGCATCTGCCCTGCGCGAGCCTGGTCTGGGAGCACTAGGAGCGCCGGGAGCACAGCCTCCAACACTTGCTCTCTGTACCTGCCCTGGCTGGGGCTGAGACGGCAAGTCCAGCCCAGTGGATGATGAGCTAAAGCCCCTGTAGATCAGCCAGGAGCACTGTAGCAGGGCTCTGGAGACGAACAGAAAAGAGGTAGGAGGGAACGAGACAAACCCAAGCAGGACAGACAGTGAGAGGGGTCCTGGGCCCTGGGCGGGGGCTCAGAGCAGACCTGTGTGCATCCCCAGGGGTTTCACTCGCTGGTGGGCTTGTGCACATCTCAGGGTACAGCATGCCAAAACACCTGGTCCAGGGTCCATGGAGCTGGGGAAGGTCTGTGCAGCACAGACCCAGTCTGCATGGGTTGGCTTGGGCTCCAGCCCAGGCTTTCTGAGGAGTTCAGGGGGCCCCTGTCCCAACAGTTCGAAGAGGGTTCAGGCTTCTGCATCCCTGGAAGGATCAGGCCTGAGGGATAAGGTTGGGGGGGTTATCTGTCCATCTGGGATTATCAGTCGGTGCTGGAAGACATGGTGCCATCCAAGGGGTCCTGGAGCCAGCACTGGGGATGCAGCACTGAACAGCTCGGGCAGGTTGCTGTCGTAATGCCTTCACCACTGCTAATGCAATCAGCCTCCTCCAGGACATAGCTATCAGGGGAACCCCTGTCTCGAGGGCTCATTAACTGCCAGGCAGAGAACAAGCGTGCTCCCAGGGGGATCAGGAGGGTTAAATCCCACCGAGGTGCCGGGACCCCTGGTTTGGCTCCTGGGAAAGGTGCTCGCGGTGAGTTATGGGAGGTTGAAGAGGCAGTTGTTACTGCTGTTGGGGACACCAGGGCAAATGAATAGTCTATTAAATAAAATGTCAGCCAGAAATGGATGAGAACTGGCATTGCTTTTTCAGCTTGCACTTTACAAAATGAATCTCCTTGTGCGCAGTTCATTTGCATATTCAAAATAGGCTACAGCGGAGGGGCTCTCCTTCTGAACCCGCTGACACCAAGGGCTAAATTGTGTAAATTCAGTTATCCAAATGCTCCTCTAAATTACTGGAACGATCTAATGACATAATCCATTGCCAGAGGAGATGGGTTTTCAGAGCCTAAGCCCCTTTGTTTCTGGAAACTACATCAACTCACGCATAAGAAATGAAGCTGAGAAATTGGCTGTGAGCAGCGAGCTGGGTCCCATGCCGGGGCAGGTGAAACCATTCCCTGCCCCAGTTGCCTTTCACACCTGAAAAGGGAAAGATTGATCTATGTGAAAACTTCAGGAGGCAAATACTGAGCGGATCCCATTAAATAAGGCTGGTTTCAAATAGTAACTGATTTGCATGGGCTGATCAAGCTAATTACTACACCAAAAACTCAGAAAATCATCAGATTCTTATGCAGCAGGAGTGCTGAGGTCTGCTGCTATGAAGCTGGGTGCATAGATGCCTGCCAGCATTACCATGCCTTCAGCAGCAGCCACACCGGCATCTCCGTTGGGAGCTGTGCACGGGATGTGGCCGGCGTGCCGGCTCCATTTGAGGCAGTTGCTGCTCACCTGCCAGCAGCAGCCTGAGCTGTCACTCCCCCTTATCTGACGGCAGGCAAACTCATGACATCAATAGTTTATAAATCATTTAGTCTGGTTTAGAAACCTGTTGGGGTGTTTCTCTGCACTACCAATGCTTTCCAAATGCCATGGTGTGTGTGGAGCGCGATGGCCCTGCAGAGCAGCGCCTGCTGGCACCGGCAGAACCAAGCCACCAGCAGCAGGGGCCACCCACACAGCACGTGGGTAGTGAGCATCTCGGTCTTGCTGGTAGTTTGGTCCCATCTGGTATGCCGGGGACCGAAAGGCTGGGCTGGCATCTGCGCTCCTTCTGACACAGCTGGGCGAGTGCAATCTTGGGTGCTGCCTGGGAGCCCTGGCAGAGCGTGGGGGTCGTGTGCCAGTGGGCAGGCAGCCTGGTGGGTGACCAGCAGGGATTTGTGCCATGGGCAGGCGGTAGCTCTTGGGTGGCATTTGGCCTGGTGGAAGGGAGGTCCCTTGGGCATTCCCAGCACCCCTGCCTGTGTCCCACGGGAGACCGTGTGTGCATGCATCCCATGAGGGCCCCAGGTGTCTTCATCCCACAGGGGACCATGTGTGCCTGCATACCACAGGGACCCCAGGTGCCTGCATCCCACGGGGAAGCGTGCTTGCATGCATTCCACGGGGACGCTGGGGCACACGTGTCAGGTTGTGCCACCACAGAAGCAGCTCCACATCTCCATGCTCGTGCTGTTTCCCCAGGCGAGTGCCTTCAGGTGACTTGTGGGCGAGGAGGCGTGCGGCTGGTGAGACGTGTATGTCTCCTGTCGACAGAGAGACACTGTCTCCCGAGGCTGCTGATTCGGTGCAACATTTGTACACACACGTGTAGAAAACAGAGTACATGTGGGTGGGTGTGCCTCTAAATATAGGCCTGGCTACCTGGGAAGTGCACTGCACTCACAAGCCTGCTCACTGCAGCTTGCAGAGTCTCCTCCTTGCCTTGTGCCTGCAGGAGCGTACTGGCGCAGGCAGCAGAACTCAGAGCAGGTTATAAAGAGATTATAAAGTATAAATTAAGCCTTTCTGCTAGAAATGCCGGCAGCCCCAGGCTGAAAGCATCGCGCTCAAAGGCTCCCCCTACTCCTTTGCTTTTTTTCTTTTTTTAATGGTTTTGCCTTTATCTGGCATCAGCTCAAGAGCTTTACTGAGCCTTGGAGCATGGAAAGGGCTCCCAGAAAAGGCAGGGGTGGAGGGGGACCCAAAGATGCTGTGTTTGTCACCTCCCATAAGTGGGTTCCTGTGTAGCTGTGGTCAAGGTGGGTGACAGTATTGGGGGCTTGGTGGGACAGTCCCCGCTGCCACGCAGGCAAGCTCGTGGGCCAGCTCCGTCATGGCTTGGGGGACCTTCTCACCAACGTTGTACTGCCAGAAATGCTCCAGGGTTTGCCACCTCTATGTCAAGGCGAGCTCTCACCCTGGACGGGCTGGAAGGGCTGAGCAATGGGTCACTGGACTGCACTGGGAGGTGCTGGGTGAGTTCACTGGGTCTGACTCACGCTCCCTCTGCACCTGGGGCCCGTCACGCAGCGTCTGGGCTGGGAATGTTGCTGTTGCTTCTGCAGTCCTGCTTCCTCCGTTGGCATCCCTTCCCTCAGGCCTCTTCCCTGCTCTGCTCTGCGCTGGGTGGAGATAGCAGTCCCAAAAACCTCCAGCAAGTCATCAGCTGAGCAAATTGCTCTCTATAAATCCAGAGTGGAAGTCCTGGGATTCATGAGAGCCCAAAGGAAAGTGCTTGATTGGATTTTCAAGCCTCTTTCTGCAGTACTGAGAGAGAGGGGCTGACAGCCTCCCTGAATCTTCCTCACTGCTGCCTGGGAGGGGATGCAGACTGTGCCCTCTCGCTAATGGGATGTAAAGGATCCATAACTCTCTCCCCCCTTTAACTTCCCTCTGGACTTTGTATGCAGCAATAAATTTCTCCTCCTGCAAATCCTTTGGAGCAAGGCGGGCAGCTACGGGGTCCCTCAGGCAGGCATGTGCTCCTGCTGCCTCGCTGCCAGAGGGGAGCCACCGCACCATGCAGCAGACAGAGCCTGTCCCCGAGGAGTGTGAGGCTCTGGGCACACGCTGTGTGCATTTGGGGTCTCTTACAGAAAAGGCTTGGTTTGGGTTCCAGCTGCCTGTGCCAGCATGAGAGGGGCAGGAGCACCTGGGGCTGGCACCCATCACCTGGTGTAAGCCCCCTCCTCCCCACAGGGCCGAAAGTGTTTGTCTCCAGTACCACTAGAAAGCAAAGTTAATACAACACGAAGGTCTCCCGGGTTAAAATCGGGGAACGCAGGAACTGAGTGGTTCAATCAGCAGCAGCAAGTGAGCAGTGGAGAGCGGCCAGGCTGTGGTGGGGAATTGGTGTCACTCCAAGCCCCCATCACGCAGCTGAAGCATCACGCAAATAAGGGAGAAAAGTGCTGTGAATTTTATTCCATCGCTCCTTATCTCTGATTAATCCTCTTATGTGTTCATCTCATTTTAGCCCAGTGATGACTGTCTGTTTACTGTATTCCTATAGTCCTCACAGAGATAAAAACCCCTCTGAGTCTGTAACATCTTCCCCAGCCCTGCCCTGTCTGGGCGAGGGGGCCTCCTGCCCGCTGACACCAGTGGAGCACCGCGGAGGAGAGGACCAAGGTAACGTGCTCGTGGTCACCACGGTGGACTGTAGCAGAGGCGGGGCTGGAAACCAGTTTCTCCCAGGCCCTAGATTAGTGCCCAGCCACCTGGGCATCCCTGAAGGGAGAGGAAAAATACTCTAAAAAAATTGTCCCATGGTGTGGCTTTGCAGCCCATGCTCAAGGCACATGCTCAATGCACTAGAGAGAAGACGGGCTTTCCTCTCACCATCCCTGTCTCACTGCAGGCAGATTTGTTAGAGCCCTGCAAGGGAAGCCCTGCCTGTCCCATGTCCCTCTCCTCCAGCCCAGGCTGTCCAGCTCAGCTCAGTTTTGCTGGCAGCCCCGGGGTAGCGGCTCCCCTGCCTGCTGCTGGGTGAGGCAGGAGCACGAGCCTTCTGGGCCTGACCCTGTTGCTAAAGAATTTTGCTTTGATCCTTTTCTCGGCAAGGTGCTTCTCCAGCTGGGGAGAACAAAAATCCCTTAAACAGCCAAAAATCCTAGGGAAAATTGGAGGAGAAAATGGTGGGAGCCCCCAGGTAAAAACAATTCACATTTATAGGAGAATGGCGTCTGTAACAGCGTGGGAACCTGCACAAATGAGGCAACCCACTGTCTTTGCAAGGCATTCAGACAGGTTGCACAGCATCCCAGCCTGTCCCCAATTTGTGCGGGCACAGCCAGACTGTGTGTGCAGACACCCTGGAGGTCTTCATCATCTCTCACGCTCAGCATCCTTCGCTCCCACAGGTACCCAATGCCCCGTGGCACTGCTACCAAGCACCTGCCCTGGAGCCCTGCTGCCTCCTGAAGGCACCCAGCGGCACACTCAGGCGTGTGCGAGCGGGGTCCCATCTCTGCCACACTCACATGTGCCTCGGGGAGCCCATGCCAGTGGCCTGACACGTGCAGGTGAGTACGCGCCCCATCAGTGTGCCGGAGAGGTGGGCTCAGTTCCTCTCTCCCACTGTGTATTGAGGGAGAGGGCTCATCTCAATCAGGCTTTTCTTGGTGTAAATTCTTCCAGGTTTTGGCAAGCTATAGCATGGGAATTTTGGAGGCCTCTAGCCTCCAAATAGCTGGAAATTGCTTTTCAAACCCAGTTGAATTTACAGCCTCCCCAGCATCCTGTGGCACTGAGCTCCAGGGATTAATTGGCTCTTGGCTGGCAAAGTCCTGCCTTCTCCATGTGTTAAACCTCCTTCCACAGGTGCCCTCCAGTTCTCATGCAGTGCCGGCTCCCTGCCCCGTCATGCTGGTTTTAAGGGCCCCATCACAGTCCCTCTTCCTCTTCTCCTTTCCAGGCTGGAGACCCCAAGTCTTAGGTGGGGAAGATGGTGTTTGTGAGTGTTTGCCTGTGGAAGGTGCAATCCAGGCTGGGCTTCAGGTTCTCAGTGGTGCTTCTGGCCATGTCTCACAAGGCTTGTTTCAGGACAGTCTCTCCTTGCGCAGAAGCTGTTTCTTCTGTTGACCTGAGCATGTCTGGAGGTTGGGGTCAGGGTCTTTGTTAGCCATGCTTACACTGTATTTTCTGTTAATAAGCAGCATTACTTTGGGAATGGCCCCTCTCACCCTCCAAGATGCAGCTCTGAGCACCACGTTGGGCCAGTCCAACTCCCTGCCGGGGCGGCTGAGCCCCTCTCCATCCCTCTCTGTCACCCCCGGGGTATCACAGGTCCTGCGATTTCCACCTGGCCCCCATTCCCTCCCTGCCCCTCTGCCTGTGTTTATCTCTAGCTGAGATGCCAGGACCGTTTAAAAAGCTGTAGGCTGAGCAGCAGAGAGCTGTGGCTGCTGCCCAGAGCCAGGCTGCGGCTGCTGCTTCATTATTTACAGCTGCCTTTGGCCGCTTGCTGGCTTCTCCAGCAGCTCAGCTCTGGCTGTGCTGGGGGACGCTGCTCGCTGTCTGCTTGTTCCTGCGCTGAAATCCCAGAGTATTTTTGCCCTCAAACTGTTGCCATCTGGCACCTGACCTCTGTACCAGCAGCGTACCTGGTGTACCTGCCAGCTCAGGACAGACCAAGTGCCAACAGTAAAGCTAACCCTTGCTAACCCTTTTGAAGAGCTCTACTGATTTTAAATTGCTTCCTAATATGGACAGCAAATCCGAGCTGGAGCACAGGGGTTAAAGGCCTGGGCCATATGGCAGAGCCATACGCAGACTGCAGTTCTCCAGGCTGGGTCCATGAAGGACTTTAGCCATGAAGGCCTGGGTCATTCTGCTGCCTTTAACATCGGTCTCAGCCAGGCTGGCACCCCTCGGTCCACCCCTCTTCACTTAAGCCAGCCATTAACTGCTGCCAAAGCAAGGGCAGCTGTTACCAGGCCATCAAACGCCACCTCTCTGTGCATTGCGTGTCTGAGGAGCTTCACAGTGGTCTGGAAGTATAGTATCTGTTTGCCCTTGCTGGGGATGTCTGACATGTTGACGTGGTCCAAATGGCATCTTCCAAGGTGACCAGATGCTTGCTGGGTGCAGATGTGCAGGGCTGATGGAGCAGAGATGCATGTCATGGTGGATCCTGTGCAGGTCACCTCTGCCCGCTCTGCTCTTGTCCCCGCCGTTAGTCCCCACACACCCTGACAGCCCTGTGGGCTCCGTCTGAGATGGAGACCAGCATGTGAGGCTGGAGCTGCCATATGCTCCCCATAAAAACACTTCTTGGCCCATTCCCCGGCGTTTCCTGCCGCTGCCACACGTGCTCAGGATCCCACATGCCTCGCAAGCCGTTCACCAACTGCAGCCTGGCAGATGGAGGAGTCGGGCACGATTTTGCAGCAGGAGAGACAGGAATCCACAGGCTCTGTTTGTTCTCAGGGTGTTCATGGCAGCAGAGGAAGGGGGAGGAGAGCTGGCACCCCCCCCCGCAGTGCCATCTGTGCAAAGTGCCCCTCCGCAAAAGGCTCAAGACCTTTCCGTACCCACTCCCCATCCTGGGGCTCAGCCGTAAGCCCTTCTTCAGCTGCAGAAAGTGTTTCCACCTGGTGCTGTCCTGTTTAAAGGTGGCTGGAAATGGTGCGAGTGTCCTGAGTAGATGGAGACCATCGCTCCTCCCAGGCAGGTGGTACTGGTTTGTTCTGGTGGCTTTTCCCACTAGCAGAGACGGTCAGTCAGCACTAAAAGCAAAGGGAGAAAGTCCCCAGTCCTCAGAGGGAGCAGAGATTTATTGCAGTAGGAAATTAAAAATGTACACATCAGCTTTTGGAGTAATTCTTGCTCTGCCTTTATCTGTCGGGGGCGGGGGGGGTGTGGAATAAGGGCTCTGGATTCAGCCCTGCTTTGTAGCATGGAGGTCTGAAGGTGCTCAGGAAGCTGAAGGCACATCCCTTGGCGGCGTATCACGGTGGGGAGTGACTGGACAGAGCTGATGTCTCTCTTACCTTGGGTGGCAGAGCGTGACCAGATCGGTGACTGAGCTCTGAGAACAGAAGATAAGTGTCCAAGCCCCAGGAGAGAGGATATCTTCATGCCGTGTTGGTTGAGACACCGTGAAGAGCCGGGTGAGGAACAGACATCCTCCCACAGGGGCACGTCCGTAGTGAGCTCCTGCTACTGATGGGCACAGGGGGGTTTCTCCTGCCAAGTCCTTTTACCTTGTGCTGAGCTGTTTTGCAATGACCTTGTGGCTTTGTGCCACGGTGGTCCCCGGGGACACAAGGGGACGCGGTGCAGCCTCTTGGGCTGGGGGCAGGCAGCAAGCAGGGAGGAACATAGGCAGGGTGGGGACATGGACATGAATGGCCATCTGCTCCCTGCGGTGGGATGGGGTCAGTGCTGGTCTGTGCCCACCGAGGGGGGTGGTGGGTGTTCTCCAAGCAGCATGACCCAGATCACCAGCCGCTGAGCCCGGGATTGGACTGGGTTTGGGTGCTGCCAACAGGGCAGAGCTGCTGAGCTCCAGGGATTGTTTTATAGCCCCAGTTCCGTGCTGCGAGAGTGAGGCCGAGAGATTTGCAGCCCAGTGCACTTCTCTGCCCAGGAATTAGGAGAAGAAACAAAAAACAGGCTTCAGGGGAGCGATGGCTCCTGCGGTCCTGGGGTACAGCCAAGCTGTAATTACCAGTGAGTTACCAGCTGCTGCTGTTGGTTTTCTCCGACCTCTTGCTCTGGTCCAGGGTGAGCACATGTTGTGCCCCAAGCCCAGTGTGAGAGAGCTGCCACAGAAAGGATGTTCAGAGCCACAGCCTGGAGAAGGCGTGTCGTACCTGCTGCTGAGCACATTACTGCTTCTCCGGGAGTGGATAAGTCCTGCTTACAAGGACACTGGTCCTCTTTTATTTAATTCCCTGGTAATGCTTCTGCAGCATCAAAGTCTTATCAGGAGAGGAGCAGCTTAAGAGCCTGGTAAAGGAGTTTTATTGCCAGTATCCAGCTCTTTATTCCCCTCTTCCCTTTAACGCTGGCAGACTGGTTGTGGCTGAAATGAGATGTGCTTTCTTTTCCTTTTGTCCGTTCAAGCTGCAAAGATTTCCCCGCTAACCTTTTCTGATGGTAATTCAGCTGCGTGAGAGGCTGCTGTTCCTGGGTGGTCATCGGAGGGTTGTGGCTCAGCTGCGGGCTCTGTGGGGAGGAGCCGGGTGAGACCCACTCCCAAACTGCACACAAAAGGACAGATCTGGAGACATAACAGCTTTAACTGGGCAGCTGTAGTCTGAGACTTGTCATCCACTTGGCTGTGACTTGGTGAGCAAACCCCTGCCTCAGCTTCCCCAGAGCAATCACACTGAGCTCAGCCACATCTCTGAAGCATCCCAGTGCTTTGAGCCCCTGTTGTGGTTTAACCTCAGTTGGCAACTGAGTACCAAACAGCCGCTCGCTCACTCCTCCCCCCCGCCCCCCCGGTGGGATGGGGCAGAGAATTGGAAGAGTAGAAGTGAGAAAAACTCGTGGGTTGAGATAAAAACAGTTTAATAATTGAAATAAAATGATAATAACAACAATAATAATGTAATAATGTAATAATAATAATAATAATAATACACAAAGTAGTGATGCACAGTGCAATTGGTCACCACCCGCCGACCGATGCCCAGCCAGTCCCCGAGAAGCGCCCCCCCCG
>NW_008794951.1:8708275-8733375 GCF_000699145.1 Aptenodytes forsteri
AAAAGTCCTTGGCTAGTGTAAGCATTACCTAGCAACAACTAAAACATCGGTGTGTTATCAACTTTGTTCTCCTCCTAAATCCAAAACACAGCACTGTACCAGCTACTAGGAAGAAAATTAACTCTATCCCTGCCGAAACCAGGACAGCCCCACAGTTCATCCTCACATTCATGTGCTGCAGGGGCTTGTTGAGGGGGGGGCTGGAGTTATTGTGGGCAGTTTGTGGGGGGAGGTCTCCCCTGGGAAGTGAGCAGCTTCGGCGGCTTTGCTGTCTCTTGGCAGCCGGCTCCATCTCTGCAAGCAGCAAGCATTCTCCCCAGCCATGCCAGGCGTGCAGAGATGCAGTGCTTCGTTCAGTCCCCTTTTCAGCTGCAGACAATGGCTTTGGATAACGTTCGCTTGAGAAAATTGTTTGAATCATGATATTTTTGTTGTTGTTGCTGTTGTTCTTTTAAATGCTCATGGGAGTAGCAGAGCAGCTAATGAGGCAGTGCGTAGCCAGTCGCAGGGGAGACAGTCTTGCCTGCGCTTCCCCGCAGCTGCACTCTCCTGGCAATGGAGCTGGCCCTGCACCCCATGCCTGCGGGTGCTGCACCCCTGCTGGGACAGCTGACAGGTGTGGGACTTCCCCCACCCCGGGAGATGCCCACACCCTTCTGCTCCTCAGCAGTTCCCTTCCTTGGGTCTCACTGTTTTGCTTCTCCAGCCATGTGCCTCTCCATGAGGGAGGGGAAAGCCACAGGTACCCATCCAGCTGAGCACCAGGGACGGGTCAGGGTGGACCTGGCAGTGGTGGCATCACATCACCACAGAGTGCAGCTCATCCACAGCCAGCGATGTATCCCTGACACTGGGTGGAGGTGCCCAGTGCTCAGAGCCCTCCTGGCTCCCATGGAAGACAAGGCAGCAGGGACAGGGAAAGATCCTGCTCCCTTAAAGGATGTCAGGACAGGTCACCTGGGGATCAGGGTTGGTACAGGGCTGTCTTTCCTGGCAGCGACGTGCTCAGGCCCGAAGCTGTGCGTGTGCTGGCACGGAGCTGCAAGAAGCTCCCGTCCTCTTTCGGCCCCACGTGCCGTCCCTCTTCACTCTGCAGCAGGTGCCAACATGCGGCGCTGGGAGCGGGTGGGGGGTGTCGGAAATGCAGACAGATTGCATTAGTTGGATGATGCGTCAAATCCTAAACTGATAAGAGACAGAACAATTGATGTGTTGCCAAAAGGCCTGGAAGGATCTTTTTTAAGCAGGCTAAATAGTCTGGACAGGAACAAGCAATGAGCAGCACAGAAACAACGGCGCATTCTTCACTTTGTTTTTCTGGTTGCGGCCGTGCACGTTGCCATCTCTCTGTGCTGCACTCCACCGCCATCCTGATGATCCATCCCAGGATTGCTCCCCAGTAGCAGGCTCGCAGCCCTGCTGAACAGCCCGGAGCCATAGCTGGCATTGCTCTGGGATGCCAAGGGCAGGTTTGGCATGACCTTGCCCTGGGCTGGGTCTTCCCGGCTTCTGGCTGTCAGTGCTTCAAGGAGTCCCAGGGCTGGCAGCGGAGTCTTGGTCATAGTGCCAGCAGCCGTGGCTGATCCTGCCTTAATCCCAGTTTTTGGACTGGCTGAACTTGTTTCCACTTATCTCTGATACTGTGCAGCTGTGTTACAGAGCATGAAAAAGCCAGCCCTTGAGTTTGCTCGTAAACCTCTGCAAAACAGGCAGTGAGACGGCACTCTGGCCGTGCCAGGGCTGCTGTCTCCTCTGAACCTCATGACAGTGGCATCCCTCAGGTAACGGCCAGAGTCACACCACCAGGAGTTTATCCTGCACAGGTCTCCCATCTAATGAAGTGAGATGCTGGGACAGGGTTGGGACAGTGAGATGCTGGGAGAGGATGGCATGATTTACCCTTAGGGGGTATCTCTATGAATGTCACCCTGCCCGAGCTGCTGGTGCTGCAGCAAGGATGGGCACTGAGCAGCACCACTCTGCAAGGGAGGATGTGGGGGTCTGTGGATGTCCCGGCAAGCTGCTGGGACCTGCAGTGCCAGCAGCGATGTGGGAGGCAGGTGGAGTGGGGCTGCCCTCCAGGTCACAGAGGGCTTGAGGCGAGCAGGGAGGGCTGTCATGATGGGGTGCATTACAACCTGCCCCTCCGCTCTGCAGCGCAGCCATGTGATGCCGGAGGAGCGTGGTGGCGATGATATGGAATGTGGGCAGCTGCCTTCGGACACGCTCCGACAGGTGACGGTCCAACGCCACCCCCGCTACGGATTCGGCTTTGTGGCCGGCAGTGAGAGGCCGGTGGTGGTGCGCTCGGTGGCAGCAGGTAGGGTGTGCGGTGGGGGGCTCCCTGGACACAGCTGCAGGGTGCCAGGAAGCACAGCGGCACCTTCCCCTGGTGGGACCCCTCCCTGGGCTCCTGTCCTCTCCTGTCCCCCTCCGGTGTGCCTGCGGGGTGCCCTCCACAGCCACATACATGGGCAAATGCTTTGGTGGTGCTTGGGACCCTCCTGCTTCTCCCCAGCCCTGCAGCCCTGGATGCCTGGGCTGGCCCTGACCCTCTCTCCCGGCAGGTGGCCCCTCTGAGGATAAACTCCTGCCAGGAGACCACATCTTGGCCATCAACGATGAGGACGTGAGTGAAGCCCCCAGAGAGAGATTCATCGAGCTCGTCAGGTGAAGACAACACTCGTCCCTCATCGCCTCCGGGGAGGGGGCTCGTGCCGGGCTGCTGTGCCCTGACCGGAGCCTTGGGGTGTCGTTGCATACCCCCAGGCTCCACTGTCACCGGCGGTCACTCTGGCATGGGGAAGCCTCAACCTGAGCAGGGGGAGTGTCTTGGAGCAAGTGCCGTACCCGTTTCCAGCTGGCCAAGGGGTGGGCAGCACTGGGAGAGCACCCACAGCTGTATTACCAAGCACCCCAAGGAGCCCACAAATGTCCCAGCCACCATCAGGCTGGGTAGGGTGGGATGTGCTCTCTCGATAGCCAAATGCATGTGTTGAGGTCCACCACCATGAGGTCCTGTCCACCTTCATTTCTCCTTTCTGTCACAGGAAGGCCAAGGACTTCATCATCCTCACAGTCCTGCACACCCACCAGGTGAGACCAGCAGGTCCATGGCCAGCCCCGGGGGAGCCAGGACGGGGGTTAAGAGCCCTTTGGGAGACTGAGGTGGGGTCCATGGAGGCCCCGGGGGACCACTCAGGCAGCTCAACTGAGGTGGGGTACTGGTGTCCCACCAACCCAAGGCTCTTCCAAGCTGTCGGGTCTGAGAGCTGCCGCAGCCTCACAGGGTCAGTGGGGGCATGCAGCCATCTCCCTGTCCTCGTCACTATCTCCTCGCAGGAGGGAGGGAGGAAAAATATCCCCAAACCCATACAGTTTGCTGAGGGCATCAGGCGTGTCTGATGAAGTGACCCATCATGCCAGAGGCGGCAGGGGGGGACTTGCCATTGCCGTTGCTGGCAGGCTCAGCCAGGGAATCCCTGGGGAGATGGGAGTGCCAGGCTGCGGGCCCCGAGCAGTGCAGGTGGCGGTGGTGCTGGCACCGGGTGGTGATGGTGCACTGGGGCTCAGCACCCGTGGTGCTGAAGCAGATTGAACTGTCATGCCGGCAATGGTGGTGGCAGGGCATCATTTCTGCTTTACTGAGCCTTTCGATGTTGGTGAAGGAGATAAGTGTGAGAGCTCCCCTGTGCTCCCCTCCTCTCTGGGAGGGAGATGCCACCACCCAGCACAGCTCCATCAGGAACGGGGCATGTGCCGGGCTCCAAAAAAGCTTTTTTTGTCCTGGCCCTGGATGGCCACCAGCCAGGACAGGCTGCTCAGCTGATGCTGGTGCCCTCAGACTCACACAGTTCTGCAGCACAACTGCCTCTGTGCTGGAGCATGTGCAGGCAGAGGCTCCCCAGCACCCAACACTGCCACCAGAATGTCCCACAGGGCTGCCGGGGGTCCTGCCATCCCCCATCTCCCAGCCACCCAGCTCCTCCCCGCAGCAGTAGACCCACATCCGAGGGGCTTGTCCCTCCCATCCAAACCAGTGCCGGTGCCTCCAAGCAAGTCCTGGATCGTGTCTGCTGGAGCTCAACCTGCACAGGGGGTGCCAGCCACATGTGCCGCTGGGGATGCAGCCTCCCCCGTCACACTGAGCATGCTGGTGTGACCTCAGGGGCTGCTGCTCATCATTCTGGCCCTGCCTGTAGCACTGTATAACCACAGCGAAGGGGACTTGCTTTCCACCCCCACATTTCATGGTTTGCTGCCTGCTCCCCATCGTCATGCTGGCTTCAGAGAGGCTTTCTCTGGGCCCCGTGTCTGGCTTTCCCCATGCCATGGCTCCAAGGGCAGGCAGGTGATTTACCCGGTCCTCTCTTTCCAGTCTCCCAAATCTGCTTTCATCAGCGCAGCCAAGAAGGCGAAGCTAAGGTCCAACCCGGCGAAGGTCCGATTTTCAGAGCAGGTGACAGTCGGCGAGACGGACCCAGTAAGTCCTGCCCTGCCTTCCTCCGTGAGTCACCCCCTTGAGGCGTCCCCGGGGCTGTGGGGCATGAGGTAGGCAGGGGCTGCAGGGCTCCTCTCCCCTGATTTGGGCTCTATGGGTGAGAGCAGCCCTCTGGCCCGGGGAGCCCTGCAGGGCAGATGCCCTTGGGCACACTCAAGGCATTGGGTCAGTGCTGGGGGGAACATGCTGTGGTCCTCCCCTGTCCCTCTGTCTGTACGGAGCCCCAGAAACTGTCCTTGGAAACCTGGTCCCACCTGAGTCCCCCTAATCACCCAAGGGTGACATCTGGGCAGTGCCAGCATCTGCCCTAAGGAAGGTCTGTGGCTTCCAACCCAGTGCCAAAGGCTTCGCAGGAGTGCCTGTGCGTGGGGCAGGGTGACCAGGGCATTGCTGCGTGGCAATGGAGGCTGTTATGCTGCAGTAGCATTCCAGCCCAGTGCCATTCTCTCTTAATTGCAGAAAGGTTTTATTAAGCAGCATACAAAAAAAAAAAAACAAAAAAAAAAAAAAAAAAAACCTGTAAAGCACTTCTAGCAAATTCTATTTTTAAGCAAAATCAATTAAGTAATTATCTGATCGAAACACTTCTCACTAAATAAAATCAGCCTTCACCCAACTTACTGCACAGGGCATGTGCAAGGTTAAGGTGGGCTAGGCTTGGGCTATGGGTCAGGAAAGGGGGATCAGCTCTGAGCCACCCTGGCCATTGCCTCCCCTCTGGGACACCAGCCGGGGAGTGGAACAGGCTGCCAGGCATGGGCACAGGTCTGGGACATGCCGGACGGAGTGGGATGCTCCGTTCCCACTGCAGCTGCTGGGAGTTGGGGAGGTGAATCTATCAGGCAGCTCTGAATTGCTCCAGCTCTGCACTTCTCCGTGGCTCAGTAGAGATGCTGGATTTTCAAGGGGAATGTGCCTCTTAGCACATAAGCCCAGAGAAGCGGAGGATGCCATAACTGCTCTATCACTGAAACTCATTCTCTCTCCCCACCCTCCCTCCGTCTCTCTGTGCCCCCCATCCTCCTCGCCTCCCCTGTTGCTGGCCCTGCGTGCCAGGACATGTTGAAGAAAGAAGCTCTCCTCCTCATTCCCAATGTGCTGAAGGTTTTCCTGGAGAACGGGCAGATCAAATCCTTCACGTTCGATGGCCGAACCACCGTGAAGGTGGGCCCCTCTGCTTCCCCCATGGCACCATGACGATTCTCTCCTCCCGCCTGCACGATCCATTTTTCCTTGTCTCCTGCTTCCTTGCACAAACACCGCAGCGGCGCTTGGCTGGCTGCGAACTGCCACCGCATGATAGATAGACCCTCCACCTCCTCGGGCGACACGCTTTGCAGCTGGCAGGGATGGGGTTTTGCTGTCTTTCTCCCACTCCTAACTTTTCTCCTTGCTGTGAGCCTGTCCTCCAGCCAGGATGGATGCTCCTGTGAGTCCCCCTACCAGAGGCCAGCTCCCTGCAGCCCCCCCTCCAAAACACCGCAGTGTTACCCAAGGTGATGGGGGTCTGGCTGCTGGTCACCTCCTGCTGCAAGGTCACTTTGCCTGGCAGTGGCTGGGTACCATCCCACGGCCCCTCTCAGCACTGCAGGGCCTCATCCTTCACTGGCGCAGCCCCAGGTGCCAGGGAGAAGGGGGCTTTCAGTGGGAATGCCGGTTCCCACCCTGGGAGGGAGCCAGTGCCTCGCACCCAAACCTGTCTGTGGCATTTGCAGGACGTGATGGTGACGTTGCAGGACCGCCTGTCCCTGAGGCACATCGAGCACTTTGCCCTGGTCCTGGAGTATTCCAGCCCAGAGCAGAGCCACCGGTTCCTGCTGCTCCAGGACAAGCAGCCGCTGGCCCACGTAAGCTGCTGGGTGCAGGAAGGCATTGGGACAGCCATGGCCGGTGGCTGGGGCACAGGGAGGCTCTTCTCCCACCAGTGTGGGGCTTGGCCAGGGTTGTGCCATGGGGTGGCGTAGCCTCTCCTTGCCTCTGGCATGGTCCTGCGGGCTCAGGGGTGCAAAGGGTGGCCAAAGAGGGAGACGATCAGGGTTTTACCCATCCCACCCTGACAACACCATGGAGATGCTCCATGCTCCAGCCTGGGCAGCTGCAGACAGCATTCATGAACATCCCTGGCCTGCCCGGGAAAGCCAGCAAGCTGGCACTGTACAGGACCAGGGGTAAAATGGGGATCGTGGAGGAAGCGTTAGCCTTGGTGGCATAAACCCCTGCAGCACCAGGCAAAGGTGTCACACCAAGGAAGGCTGGACTGTTCCCAGGATGAAAGGATCAGGTGGTGCATGGAGGAGAGAAATCAAATCCTCCCCCAGGGGAGAGGAGAGGGGGTCTCCTGCCCTGCAGGCAAATATACGTGGCTCCTGGGCTCACCGCTCCCCTCTGCTCCTGCCACAGGTTGTGCAGAGGACACACTACCATGGCATGAGATGCCTCTTCCGTGTGAGCTTCTTCCCCAAGGACCCGGTGGATCTGCTGCGCCAGGATCCTGCAGCGTTCGAGTACCTGTACATCCAGGTAGGGGACTCACCCCTAGGAACTGGGAGGTGATAGTGCTCGTGGCCCACGTGTCTGCCCAGGCTGGGGCCTGTGGAGGCATCCCTCATGTGGAGGGTGCCCTGTCCCCGTGGCTGTCTGAGAACACCTCTCCTCCCCCCTGCAGAGCCGCAACGATGTGATCAGAGAGCGCTTTGGCACAGACCCCAAGCCAGAGATGCTGCTGGGGCTGGCTGCCCTCCACATCTACATCACCGTCTCAGCCACCCACCCCAGCCAGAAGGTCTCCCTCAAGAATGTGGAGTGAGTCCTTCTCCCTCTCCCCACACCGCCGCGCAGCCCTCCTCTGTGTTCCCTCCCTGTGCTCCTGCTCATAGCCCCTGCGTAACTGGGGTGCTCCCAGCAACATTTCGGGGTGCTGAGCATGAGATGCCCTGGGAGCCCTCCTGGAGCTGGCCGGTGGCTCACGGGCTTGGCAGCAGTGACACACAGCCCCTGGTCCCACCACAGGGCTGTGTAAGACCCCTGCATGCTGACATCCAGCTGCGCAGAGCAGCCTTGCTAGGGCTGGCAGGGATATTTGCTGTGAGCCCAGGATCATTTCCATGGGAACCAGGGTTGATTTTCCACCTGGCATCCAAGGGAAGGAGAAGGCACTGTGGCTGTGTAATCTCAGCCTATCACCAAGCCATGCATCCCTGGCTTCAGCCCTCCTGCGGCTCCCAGTGTCTTAAATCCATGCAGAGTCCATCTGTGTAGGCTGGCCTTGCCCAGTGTGCACAGGGAGGAAGGAGGGAGATGGCACCTTGGGAGGATCCCAAAAGAGGTTTGGGGATTTGCCCTGCATCCCTTAACCTTACACGAAGGTGAGTGGGAGCTGGGCTCAGCTGCAGAGCCTGGCACCGCTGTGTTCCCCAGCCCGGTGCTGGTGGCTGTGACACCAGCTGGGGATCCCATCCCCTTGGGGGCCCAGGCTGGGGGCTGCTGCTGCTCCGGCTGTGACACCAAGGAAGTGCTGGTGCAACTCCGGCTCCCTCTGATGGCAAGAGGATGCTCTCAGGCAGCATCCCTGGTTTCTGGCCCTCCCTGCCCATCGGCGGGGTCTCTGGCCTGGTGGCTCAGGCAGGCTTCCCTCCCCACAGGAAGGAGTGGGGCCTGGAGCCCTTCCTGCCTCCCTCGCTCCTGCAGCTCATCAAAGAGAAGAGCCTCCGGAAATCCCTCTCACAGCAGCTCAAAGCCCACCAGAACCAGCCTGGCGGCACCAAGGTGAGCCCAACCCACACGGCCACGGCTTAGGGCTGGTGGAGTGGCAGCGTGCCTTCCGCTCCAGCCATCCTGTTGTCCCCGGCTGCTCAGGGACTCCTGTTATTGCTGCTTAAGTCCCCTTGGATGGGCGATAAATCCCGTGGTGACAGCCAGGCAGCCAGGCAGCTCTCTCTCCTGAATCCAATTCCGAGAGCTGATCTGGATTTCGGGGACTGCAGTGAGGATCAGTGGGGTGAGATCAGCCAAGAGCTGGCTCTCAGCTTGGCTGAAGCGGCACACATCAGTTAAGCCTGTGTTTATCGTTATCTCTGCTTCTGGGCTTGGAAAGCTCTGGAGGAGGCTGCTGAGCCACTGCCTCGGTCCCTGCAGGTGTGAGAGCTCCCCGGGGGGGTTATAGATCCTCCGGGGGGGTTATATATCCCCCAGGAGGGTTATACATCTCTGGGAGGATTATACATCCCCCAGGGGGGTTATACATCAAGTGTCTGGGCTCCTCCCTGGCTGTGCCTCTGCTCTGAGTTACCTCCCAGCATCTGCCCAGGACAGCAGGGGAGCGGAGCCCCTCTCCACCCCATGTCAAGCCCCCAGCGCACCCCTGCTTAGGAGCTCCCGAGTTTGCACGAGCATCTTGCATTTCTTCCACCTTGTGCTGGTGGTGATCACCCATGTGATGTGTTTTGTCAGGTCTCCACGGCCCAGGCGAAGCTGCAGTACCTGAGGATCCTGAACGAGCTGCCCACCTTTGCTGGGGTCCTCTTCAACACAGTGGGACTGGTACGGTAATTCAGGATGGGCTGGGAGGTGCTTGGCACTGGTCCTGAGTGTGCGCTGGAGGAGAGAGCCAGGGGAGATGTGGCTCCCACAGAAATTACTTCCCTCGTTCTCTTGCTCCGCCCCACTGGGGTCCAAGCCCATCCAGAAAAGCCTTCAGAGCCTCTGCTGACAGTAGGTCAGATCGTCAGCTCCGCAGGGTCAGGGTCAGCTCTGTTCTTGCCAGCCTTTTGTGCAACGAGATGACCGGCTCAATGAAGTTGGAGTAATTTCAGACAAATGCTTATAGCTCGGTCCTGCCCTGGCAGCATCCTGCCATCCTTCTCGGAGAAGGGCCACCCTTGGCAAAGGTCACCACATTCTCTGCTTGTCCATGCAGGGAATAGCCTGGCTAGCCTTACCATCTCCGTCAGCAGTGGTCCAGCCCAACCACTGCTTGGCAACTCTCAGGAAGCTGCCACCACCATGGCCCACTCCTCCCTCATCTCCATCAGAGGCATCACCACCCCTCACCCAAGCCACCTCACTTTCTCCACGGCAGGAGGAAAGCCACCAAGACAAACAGGAGAACAGTGGACCCGCTAAGGCTCCCTGCTGCCTGGCTCACCTCTCCATCCCTCTCGCTCCACCTACCATCCAGGGGTCTCCATGTAAGTGTCACCTCTCTGCCATCCTTGCCTTTACCCCCACCCAAGATCTCAGCACTTCCCTGGCTTCCCTTGCTTTGCCTCCTGGGTTCCATCTCTTGCAGCCTTTGATCTGCTCTGCTTCCACCATGCCTCAGAGCTCCTCACCTTGCAGCTCAAAGGGCTGCCTGTAGGAAATCAGTGAAAGCAGAACCACATGGTGTCTGGTCAGTGCCATGGCTGAGTGGTCAGAGCCTGCCTCCGACACTGCCTGGGTGTGCAGCGTTGGGCAACTCACCTCTGGTGTGGGTGCCCTGCCTTTTTTTTCATCTCTGTCACCAAAGCAATGACTCTGAGCCAGCCTAGGAGTGGAACCACATGTAAGTGGTAAAAAGTATTCCCTTATTCTCTTCTGCACTGGTCTGCCCAGCTCCTCTTCACCTCCAGGTCTGGCTTGAAGCATCCTTCCTGGGCAGACCAGAGCAAGAAAGATCTCTATTTTCAGTCAAAGCTCTAGTCTTTCTTTTCTAAAACGCATTCACTCTGTCCTCTGCTTCCTTCTCTCAGAGGCAATGTCAGATCAGGCAGATTTGTAACATGCTCTTACTTTTCTGTAGTGACACCAGCAGGCCTGAATATTTCATGTGGACAGTCAGTTCAGTGCTTTATTTTTAAATAGCCTTGGCATCCCGCACACCGTTCCCAGCCCTGCAGAGAAGCTCAGGGAAGGGTGTTCATGGCACCAGCTTCACCTGCTGCTCTGCAAAAGCCATCCAGGACCTGGCTGAGTTGCCAACATCAAGGCTTGGCTCCAGAGAAAGAGACAGGTGTAGCCAGTGTAGCCCCAGGATGCGTTTATTCACCCCTATCTGTCTGTCTCTCTTTCTCCATGTGCTCGTGCTACCAGGATGAGAAGCAGCCAGCCACCACGCTTCTGGTGGGACCCCGGCATGGCATCAGCCATGTCATTGACCTGAAGACCAACCTTACCACAGTGCTGTCGGAGTTCAGCAAGGTCAGCAAGATCCAGCTGTTCAGGGAGAACCAGGGGGTGGCTCGGGTGGAGACGAGCATCCTGGATGCCAAGGTAGGCATGGGTGCCACGGAGGCAGGCACCGGGGAGAGGGGCTAGTGCGGAGGCTGTGGTTGGGGGTTCGGTGCTCGCCTTTAAGGGGGTTCAGGACACAAGTGCATGTTGGAGCATCTGCTTGGAGATTTCTAGGGACTCAAAAGCCCCTTTCACATTGTGGTCACAGGGTGCACGGTCCGCGGCATCTCCCCTGCTTGTCTGGCTCCTTGCACCATAGGACTGACGCCAAGGGTGCGCAGTGCAGACATGGTGGCATTCTGGCCATGACCGAAACACCTACCCAACAGTTCGAGCAGGGTCCTTGGGGCAGATAGGGGTGACACAGGCCAGGCAGGTCGCAGGGCCCTTTGGAGGCAGGACAGCGCCTCACCTCTGCTCAGGGCTGGAGAGGAGCGATCCATGGCCATACCTGGGCTGGATGCAGGTACTGGAGAGGACTGGTGGGGCTTCGTCCATTAGCAGCGCTTTTGGAACTTGTCAAGCTACGCAGGATCGTTGAATGAACGGGAAATGATAGGATGGGGGGTGTCAGGCTCAGAGTGCAAGAAGAGATCGCTGGGCATCCCTGGGCATGGGTGTCCCTGGCTCCAGTAAGTCACCCCCCAGGTATCTTACCAGCTGCCTCTGTTATCCTCCCCTTCAGCCCATGGAGCAGTCTTTCCACTTCTCAGTGTACATGCCCTCCTGGGCCCTGTGCATTATCATCCTGCCATCCCCTGCTAGTTGTTGCGTGGTGCAGTGCTGGTTCTGGTAGTCGATCCCCATGGTCAGGCCCCACCACCCCTCCACACCCCTTGCAGTCTCCTGTCTCTCCTGGGTCCCAAACCCTTCAGAAGGACTGTCAGCAACACAGGAAGAGCTTTACTGACTTCTTTGGTGTCTGGTCCAGCAGCCACAAGATCCTAAAGAGATCTTCCATTGGCCTTTGCTCAGGTTTTTAATAAGCTAGGACACGTCTCCGGCAGACTCGCAGGCAGGTGGCCATGTGCCTGCTCCAGGGTATCCTCGGTTTCACTGCCTCCCCGCACCCAGCTCTTCCCTGCCCCATGGGGAAGGACAGAGCTGAGAGGCAGCTACCTGACAGATAAATGCCAAGCCTCATCCTCTCCTCTCCTCCCACCTTGAATTCAACAGGACAGAGTTAGGATTGAGTTTGGGCTAAATTAGACAGGAGCAGTGCTTGGCAGAGGCTGTCTCATGCCATGACATCTGGCACAGTGGAGCTGTGACCGCTGTGGGGCATGGAGATGCTGCTGCACAGCAGACAGGGTGTATCTGCACAAGCCCTCCGAGCCTTTGGCTGTAGGTCAGTTTTGCTGCCCCCACATTCATGCCTTTTCCCCCCGAGGCTGATGAAGCTGAGCTGCTTTGCTGGCTGCCTCTGTGTTTCCTCATCTCCTGCGAGCTCTCTAAGCCTCAGCCCTCTCTGCAGCCCTTTCCTTGCGCTCTCTATTTCAGCCATAGCCTCGCAGATGTAATCATGGTGGATTTGTTTAGGATTCTCCTGCTGCCTCCTCTCCTAGTGGATTTTAGCAGTTCCTCCTACCAGGCTCATTAATTCCTCCAAGTCTGTTTTCCTGCTGCCGCTGTGCCTGGTCCAGTAACTCTGCTGAAATGCAGTAACACTTCGGTAGCCTCTGCCAGAGCCGCGCTCATCCTCATCCCCTCTGGTTCAGCTGTCCCCTCCAACAGCCTCATCGGTGAAGCCCTTTTTTTGCATTTGTAATTCAGTGGGTATTTAGTCAACTGTAATATCTGTAATATTCCCTCTTCTGCATCCCACTGAGGTCAGTTGTTGCCCAGGTGAAGTCCTGGTGTCCTGCTGTGCCTGTCCTTACCCTTCAAAACCCTCAAACCTCCCCCCCTGCAGCCTGGGCAGGTGGAACCCCTCCCTGCACGGCCCCTCTGGCTGCCTGGGCTGTGCAGGAGCCCACCGGGTCTCCTCCTTACTGCTTATGGAGCAGGTATAACCAAGGGATATAGTCTGCACCATGAGTAACCCTTCTGGTTCCTCCTGGTGCCCACGCCCCTTGGATATGTGTGTATAAATCGCAATATTAATACAGTAATAATAGGCTGGTCACAACCCCGTGACTGACTGCTCATGGCTCACTGCAAGCGCTCGGAGCACAGCATGTTCCCACTGTCATGTAGCTCCATGGCCGTCTCGCCAGCTGCGAGTACTGTGCGGCGAGACGTGCAGCGTTAGCTCTGCTCCATGCAGCGCTGCTCAGTCCCAGGAGCACATTGAGCTCATGGTGGGGTGCACGGGCCCCTCTGGTGCTACTGTCCCCTCCCTGGCATGGGAGAGGGCAGTCGTCGTCCCCGGCGCAGTCCGGTGCGCAGCTGAGACTGGCCACAGGAGCAGCAGATGTGCTGGAGGCTGAGGTGGTGCTGACATCCATCTGCTATAAATTAGGTGGCAATTCCCACAAGGCTTCTCCACAGATCCTGCAGTGCCACTCCCCTCAGCCGTGCTCTGCAGCAGTAATTAACTCCGTAACACCACCAGCCCTTTCCCGCTGTAGGAGTAGACTTTCTCCCGTGTCCCCTCTATCCAGCCTCCCAATTGCTGGAGAAAAGGCAGCTCACATACAACTTCCCGCAAGCACGTACGCATGCATGGTGGCTTTACCTTCCTGAGAAATTCCAGGCAGCTGCCTACAGCCACTGAAAGCCCCTCTGCCCACCCAGAGCGGAGTGAGCATCTCATTCGTGAATCTCAGCAGGCTCAACAGCACCCCACCAGTGCAGAGGCTGTTATCCATCTTCATTTAACTGTTATCCAAAGGGCTGGGTTTTAAAGCCAGAATGTCTGCTCCAAAATGAGGCATATGCTAATCCTACACAGGACAGTGATAGATGAGGCAGGCTAAGAAAAGCAGGCATTACCTCGCAGAGCTAATCTGCTTTCTGCAATTATTCTGTTGCACTGAACGTGTTGCTGGCTAAAGCCCTGGGTTGCAAATAAATCTGTTTCCAGCATGAGTCGTAAACTATTGGAGGGTTGTGCTTGAAGTAGTGTCCTGACTGCTCTGGGGACCTGCGCTGAAATCCGTATCACCCCCGAAAGCCTGTCGGAGCCCTGTGGATTGCAGAGCAGGTGGGGGTGTCCCCCTGGGGCCGCTGCACTGTGATGCCTGGTGCTGCATTGTGGGATGCTGGTGCTGGGGCAGCTCTGGTGCGTTCCCCAGGTAACTGCAGGGATGCAGGCAAGCCAGCCTGAATCAGTGGGGTGGCGGCAGCCCGTCACAGCTGCTCTCTGGGTTACTGTGGAAACAGCAGATGTTCAGTGACGGTTAAGGGATTTGTGCAGAAAGGCCATTTTGAATTTCTAAGCACCAGGTTTATTGATGTTGTGTAGTTGATCCTAAGGGTTAAAAAAAGGGGTCAGGTCACAGAGCAGCCATCAGCCGGGAGGTCTGCACACCCCGACCGCACCAGCCAGCGCCACCCAAACGTCCTTATCCACTGCTTGCCTGCAACCGCAGCCCAGACGTACCTGCCGGGAAGGAGCTGGGGAAGATTTTCAGGTAACGAGCAGGCTTGAGGAGATCATAAACCATTTGCATTTAATTCAGGAGGAAAAGAAATTATGTTTGTCTTATAAATTATAGTAGTGGGTAGTTAACTGGTTTGTTTTGGAGCTTTTCAATCCTGGGCTTCAGCTTCTGTTTACAACAGCCCCTTTGGGATACACACCCAGGGCTGGCACCTCTGCTTTGCTTTCTTTAGCTGTTTGCCACTGCGAGGGTGGCAAGGGGGGGGAAAATGCTGGCAGGACCCCTTGTAGAGGAGCTGCACAACCTCAGGGCAGAGGAACAAAAGCCTTCAGGCCTCTGCTACTGGGTCCAAGAAGGATTTTTATTCCCTGCAATGTCCGAGGGAGCTGCTGGGAGGAGAGGAGCAGGTTTCACTTTGACAGAGGGAGTGGGGCAGGTTTGCTTGGAAATGCTGAGAAAGTTCACAGCACGCAGCTGGGGCAGGACAGTGCTTCCCCAGCTGCACTGCAGCGGTGTAGGCATTTTGCAGGGTCGTGTGGTCATTCCCACCTGGCAAAGTCCCCTCTCTGCTGGGGCTGTCACTTCTCTGCTCTTCCTCCTGCGCTCTGGACTTGCTGGTGTTTGAGCATTGATTCTGGAGCTCATAGAGTTGCTGGGGACAGGGTGGTGGCATGTGGTGTCTCCTTGTGATCTTTATGCATTAAATGCAGCTTGTCTCGGTGGTCTGGGGGCCCCACAGGCCTGCATCTCCCAGGGGCTTCCCCCTCCAGCTGCCCAGCAGTGCTGGGACCAGCATTTCAGAGCAGCCAATGCTTCTGAGCCAGCTCAGATTTGGGCTTCCAGGCATACATCTCCCCTCCTCCCCAGCGCAGAACTGCAAAGTTCTCTTCTACCTCCCAGCATCTCGGGAAGGGCAGTCTCAGCATCTCCTGTCCGGCATCTGGGCAAGCCCGGCAGCACTGATGGGGTGCAGAGGAGGCAGAGGGGCTGCTGCTCGCCGTGCTCACCCAAGCTCCCCCGTGCAGGAGGCATGGGGAGAGCTGCTCAGCTCCATGGGCATATCGGAGCCAGCTCCTGATGTCCAGCTGGGTGGCTCCACCAGGTCGCACCCCTGACTGTGCAGCTCCGCAGCTCCTGCAGAAGCAAAGGTTTTGTTCTTACTGAAATGCCTTTTCAAATGGACCATTTCTCCTTTCTGATTTACACAGCTACATGCCGTTGGGCTTTTTATTATTAACAGTCTTGACATTGGCAAAAAAGCTGCTGAAGACCTCTGAATGGGAATGAAAGAGGAACGCTCAGGGGGTAGCCGGATTGCCTGAGCCCAGACAAGCGTCTGCAATTTAACGGAGGAGCTGTCCCAGGCTGCACCTCGTCCCTGCACCAGGCTGCGGGGCAGGAGCCCACAGCGGCTGGCCACTCACCAAGCACAATTCAGTCAAAGGCACTGGGGTAATTGATTTCATGTCTCCCAGCAGGGCCTGAGCCAGCCGGCGCTTTAGCGGAGATCAAGACTCAACAGAGGAAAACAAAGGAAAAATTAATTCAGAAAGGTCCCCGGCTGCTGCTGTGCCTGGAATCTGGCTATTGATGTCGGTGTCCCAGGGGCCCTGGTGTGCTTCCAGCCTGCCATGGAAAAAAAAGCCACCATGCACAGCCAGGGTGCAGCCTTCTCCTCTCCCCCTGGAAGGAGCAAAGTCCTGCCTGCCGGCCACCCCTCCCTCTCACTAGCGATGGGATGTGATGGCGGCAGATGGCGACCCCTCTGCCTCCGAGCTTTCCCCACCAGAGACGACCACAGCGGGTGCCAGCGGGGCCGCAGCCGGCCCTGAGCCCAGTGGTGCTTCCCCCAGCCAAGCATGGCAGGGATGCGCTGTGGGTGCCGAAGCCAGTGCCGTAAGTGCATTTGCCAAATTGTAGTCTGAAAATGGTGGGGAGCCCCATCAAACTGATGCGGGCAGGTGAGGCCAGCATTACTCCCACTCATGCAAGCAATGACTGAAGCCCATCGGATTTCTCCTACATGAAGAGCGAGGCTTCAGAGTGATGATGGACCTAAAGGCTCTGGTTCCCTAAGCTGAATTCATCTTTATTTGCATTAAGCCATTCTGAAACACTGTCATCTCGTGGGAGAGAGGGAGGGATTGAGATTTCCTTTGGCTCAGGTGAGTGGGAAGCACAGATGCAGTTTCTCCCCTCGCAGAGCCTTTCTAGTGGGCTGTAAAGCAAATCACATACCAGCATGTGGTGCCAGCCCCGGCGCCACCTATAGCGCTGCCCACCAGGACCTGGGATGGGAGCCAGCCAGAAACACAGGAGCCAGCCAGAAACACAAGAGTCAGACAACATGTAGAGAGGATGAGTTTCCAAGCCTGCAAAGCCAAATTTGGTTTGTTTATTTTAAAAAACGAAAAAATAAACAAGCAGACCTCAGGCGTCCAGTGCTGTGGGAGTGAGAGCAGCCCGATGGTGCTGCAACCTTGGGAGTCCTGAGAACTTGCTTCAACAAATAGGAAACGTGGAGGATGCTGAAAGTGCTGGCAGGCTCTGGTTATTAGAAATCCCACAGGGAAGAGCATGAGCCCTTTGAGTAGCCAGGGGGGAGATGAAAGCCGGCCAGGGCGGCAGTGGCAGCATGATGGGAAGGTGTAGGCTGGACGTGCACCTTCCCTGGGACACAGCAGCACCGCAAGGGGACACAGCACCACCATCGAAGTGGAGAGAAGGAGACGCCTACAAGTTTGCAGTCTATAGAGGTACCTCTCCATCCGCTGTGACAATTTGTGGGACCGTGCAGGAAACAAGGAGGGCATTCACCTGGCGGAGGTGGTGGCTGCTCAAACCCTAAGGAAGGAGACGCTACTGCAGAAACCTGAAGGTCTGCTGCTAACAAAGGCAGGAGGTTTATTGATCAACAAATGGGAAATAATGGTCTAATCGCAAGCAGCCTGGTATTGATAGACTTGAGTTAATAATGCTTAAAGGGAGGGAAGGAAAGGTCAATGTACAAGTGAAAAATTGACTGCTGTCTCATTAGGCCTGGATGCCTATATTATTAAATATAAACTTGGCAGTGCACCTCAAATAAACCAGGGAACATAAATTATGTAAATTCATATCCCACCTTTCTACTGCACTGCATTAAAGGAAGCAGGGTAAGACCCGAAGTACATGATAAAGGGGGGAGATTAAAAGGAAATGCACATAAGCTTAAGGGTTATAGCACACATAGATCAGGTCATAAATTAATTTAAATATGAGGACTGTTAAGATCCTCTAGCATAACCCTGGCCATAAAATTTCCTCCAGACATTATTCTATGAAACCTTCACCTTTGTCTGAACAAGAGAATATCCTCCAGAAGGACATCAAGGTTTGATTTAAAGGCAGGGCATAATAGCAAAAGCACTCTATCCTTAATAAGCTAATGGGAAACTCATCTCTCATATCCAGTATAAATGTATTTTGTTTTACTTTCCAGAGAGACTGGTTGCCAACTTTAAGTGAAGAAATGTCCTTTTCTCATTAGGACTAGAAAATCTAGAAAACCAGTATGAGTGAAAGATCAAAACATCAATAATTTCAGACTGGTATTATGCCTTTAGAGGTAGAAAGAGCATTCTCTTTAAAATTTGCTTCTTTTCATGTTGGCATATTACAGGTCAGAGATGAACCTTTACCTGCGCATCCCACTGGGAATCTGATGTTTGGCATTTTTAGAGCAGTAGGATTATCCCAGTAAGTTTGCTTCTGTGTAAAACCAGCTTTCATCCTAAAGGTGCTGCTGCCCTGACAAAAATCAGACAGGCATTTCTGCTCTGGCATCCCAGGGAAGCAGAGCCCTCAGGGCCACCGAGGTATGAGACCCCGCTGCTGTCACAGCAAGAACATGCCAGTGAGGAGGGGGAAGAGGATGGGCTGGTTGGCATGAGACACGCAGTGCGTGGCGGGAGGATAACTGGAGGGTTATGCTAGTTAATAACTTGTTCCCCGTCAGTGATTAACACCATCTCCTGATTACAGCTGGGAAAGAGGCACTGCATTTTGTGACCACTTCCGAAACAATCATGGGCTGGTGGCATGAGACACGCCATCAGTGCGTGGCGGGAGGATAACTGGAGGGTTATGCTAGTTAATAACTTGTTCCCCGTCAGTGATTAACACCATCTCCTGATTACAGCTGGGAAAGAGGCACTGCATTTTGTGACCACTTCCGAAACAATCAGTGCCAATGGGGCAAGGAGCAAGTCTTAGAGGAATGACACCGGTTTTGCTCCTGCTGCATCCTTCCCTGCCTTCCGGCTGCTCACGGAAGTCTCTCTGCTCTACCACACCACCAGGTTTAGAAAACTTATGAAGATTTACACTCTTTCAGGTTGCTGCCTTTTTGTCAGGTCTGGTTGAGATTGAGCAGCGAGTTAAAAAAATTGCAGGGGGAGGCAAGGATGTTGCATGAGCCCCAGCCCCTTGGGGACTAGGCCAATACTGACCACAGGCACAAGCCCTCACTGCTCCTTGCAGGATGTTTCCAAAGGAAAGGAGGTCAATCCCATTCGCCACAAGACATGGGTATCACAAGGAAGCCCAAAGCACAGACTACAGTCCTGCGTTGTTGTTACTTAGAGCAGCTCCCTGCAAAGCTGCCCTGAATTTACCATCTAAAACCCTTAGCAACATTAGTTGGAAATTTTTCATGCAACTGTTCAGAAAGTCAATGTTTGCTCAGCTCGCCTGTGCCTGGCTGTCTTCATGAGATCTCGTTTGCCTTGCCTGCGTGGAACAGGGTGACCAAGATTGCCAATGTCTAAAAATAACATCTCCATTAGCTGCCATCCCCTGACACCTCTTCTTTGTAACCTGATTTCCCAAGGAAACAAGGCTGCTGCGATCATGTTGCCTCTTTGCCTCTTGACCCCACAACTCACTTTCAGATCTGTTGGCCACTTTCAGGGAGATGTGGCAGCAGGGTGGAAGTCTCGAAGGCAGCTGAGCTGCTGCAATCTCGGCAAAATTACCTAGGTGGGTGGAAGAGAGAGATTCAGTCTTGTAACCCCACATGGGAAAGGGTTACAGCCAGACCTCTGTTAGTGAGCAGCAGAGAAGCCACCGAGGCCAGGAGAGATGCACAGCCTGACTGCAGCAGCTTTGCTCACATTCAATATCTTTTTAAACAACCAATAATCCATCAGCAGGACACAGAGCCCCTGCAGCATGGGCTCCCGGGCCATGGGGATCTCGCTGGAGTGCTGCCAGCAGCACGGGTGGATGGCTTCAAGCTTCCCCTGAAGTGATTTAATCCCTAATAACAATATTTGAATGCTTGACAATTAGAGAAGAGTTCTCACGCTGCTTGCTTGCCAAGATGTGAGAGTAATCGTTTCTAAGACCCCTCACTAAGCTGTAATGCTAATCAGTATTAAGAGTCCTCTTTCAGAGCAGAGTGCTACAGCTAACCCCAGCATGCCACACACCAATTGCTGGAAGCTGGTCTGGAGGCTGGGCTTGCTTGGACACCTGGCAGGGAGCTCACGGCATCTTGGTGCATTGCATGTGTTTTATTTGTAGGCAAGAAACACCAGTCGGGGTGGTTGTGTCTCAGTCCTGTCTTCCTTCAGGAGGACTGATCCAGGGACTGCTTCTTGCCAGCAAGAACCTACAGTCCCATCTCTGGATGGGTGGGAGCGTCCTGAAGCAGAGGTATCTGAGCAAAGATGGAAATAGGGCTGGGTCCCAGAGGTACTGGTAACCAGCTGGGGTACCAGGACTGCACTGCGGGCTGAACGGCAAGCGCTGACAGGGAGGCAGTGAAGGTCCATGATTCTTGCCACTCAGCCTTGGTGTCCCCAAGAGCTAGCTGTGAATCTCTGGCGTGTGACTCGCGTGTGGTGGAAACTACCCGCCTAGCTTTCCCTTTGAAAGGGAATTCTCAACCCACCTTGGCCTCTTCATTTAATCTCCCAGTAGTGGATACTCATCAGCCATTGCCTCCCTCCCCTTGGCATTTGCTTCCTTTCTTGTTGCTAGCACTCAAACCCTCACTGTGCAAATATTGCTTTATTCAACAAGTGGCTTGAAAAACCCAAGAAGGCTTAGCCCTATGTAGAAGGCACTTGTTTTAAGGATGCTTCATGTGGCAGAACTGGAACACATGGTTTCCCTTCATCACTTATGTCAAGACTGGAGCTGAGCTAAGAGGTGTCACACACACACCCCCCGCACCGCTGCATGCCTGCCTCCTTCAAGCTTCTCTCCATTCTCTCTATCTTGATACTTTCCCTTTGATCTGTGTCATCTCAGGTTTTTTTTCCTTGGTGCAGAAAGAGCCTCATCAAGCAGGCAGGGGCAGAGCCTCTCAGCAGAGCACGTTCGCTCGTTGGGTTATTACTCTTCCACGTCGGGTTACTTCTTTTCCTTTCCCTTCCTGCACAGCAGACAAGGAGGGAACTTCTTTACCCTGGCCCTAGGAGGAATCAGCCCCTGCCAGGGGCTGGCGTGGCTTGGGGATCACATGCAGCTCTGCCCAGGGCTGATGGCTTCACACCCAGGTTTATTGCGTTGTATGGTCCAGAGCATGATGTGCTGTAAGGCCAGGTCTTCCTTTGCCAGAGTTGGCTTGGTGGCTTAAAAAAGCAAGTGTTGAGCAGAGCACAGAACTGACCAGTGGGTACCAGGAACCTCCTGTGGTTATAAAACAAGAAAACCAAAATAGCTTTAAAGCTTTTCACACTGCATAGGCTTAAGTGTTTTTTAAAATGGGCTTGGTTTGCCCTGGATGTGGTAAACGAGTTCTTCTGAGTCCTGGAGGGCTGTCAGTATGCAAGAGACCGAGCATGGCAGGACAGGCAGCCCAAGTCACAGCAGTAGCTAAACATCCCCCAGTTGCCTCAGATAAGCCCTGTACCTGGGTACAAAGGCCCTTTAGATAGGGTTGCTTTGTGCAAGGGGTAGATGAGGGCTAGAGCTGCCATGCAATAACTTTATTGAAGGCACTGTCAATTTTTTTTCCATCTCATGGGTCCACCTTGAGCGGTGCTCAGGGCTCAGACCAAGTGTGGACTGCTCGACCAAGCTGTGCTGGCGCAGGCTGCTCTGCCCAGCTGGGTCCCAGCAGTGCATGGGACCTCTCTGAGCAGGTAGGAGTGGATCCCAACCCAACAGCTTCCCCGGGCTAGCTAGCCTTCTCCTTGGGACAAGCCGGGAGCCAGGGAGTGGTGGTGTCTCCCACTGCGGTGCTCAGGGCTCAGACCAAGTGTGGACTGCTCGACCAAGCTGTGCTGGCGCAGGCTGCTCTGCCCAGCTGGGTCCCAGCAGTGCATGGGACCTCTCTGAGCAGGTAGGAGTGGATCCCAACCCAACAGCTTCCCCGGGCTAGCTAGCCTTCTCCTTGGGACAAGCCGGGAGCCAGGGAGTGGTGGTGTCTCCCACTAGATTGTGCAGTGAGGTTATATGTGGCACACAGATCATGTCTGATTTTTTCTTCTCTTTAAAGCAAAGACCTTTTTTAGCGTGCGAATAAATGCTCTCCTAAAAGAGAATACACCATCTGCTCCTAAGCACAAATTTAATTTTCCAAAGGGTTAAATTGAAATAAGATCCACAGGCTCAGAGTGGTGACTGGGGGAGCCTGTAATGGGTTTTTGCCCCTTCTGCATCTTGCTGGAAGCAGATGTCATAGTTTATGGGAGGGCGATGTGGTGCCTGCAATGAAACAGGGGTTCTGGCAGCTGGAGACTCCACAAGCTCCCTTGAGCTCCCCAGGGCCTGATGGTTAATCTGGTGCTTGCAGGTAGGCTTAGAGCATTGACATGCAGACAAACGATCAGGAGCCAGTTGCATGGGGGCCCTGCCATGCACAGCCTGTGCCCTGCAGGGCTCCACCTCTTTCATCATCCTTAGGGGAGTTAGCAAGTGGGAATACAGCTGCAGCAAGGCACTTTCTTGTGCACAGCGATTTGTTGGGTGATCTGGAGCAAGGACGTGCACCTGGCTGCTTTTTTCTGTGTGGGTGCTAAAAGTGCCAGCCAGCTCACCAGTTACACCAGTGCAGGGCCCCAGCACAACCCCTTTGGAGCACTGGTCCCGTGCCAGCTGAGCCACGTGGGCCTCATGCACTTTGCCTCTCTTGCCTTCCAGCCGCTGGTGTTGCTGATGGAGTGGCCTGAAGCCACCAACTTCGCCTGCCTGATTACAGGTTACTGCCGTCTCCTGGTGGACTCCAAGAAGATGATATTCTCCAGGGCCCCCAGCCAGCCACCCCCGCCTCAGATAATCAAGGCAGGTACGTTTCAGCCTCTGCTTTCTGTGCAAGCCCCTTCCTCAGCCTCCCTCTCCTCCTCCTCCCTGCTCCCAGGGCTCTGCAGCATTAGAAAGGAGAAGAGTTTATCTGGCATCTCACCTCTGCTCCCATTTCCCCTGCAGAACCAGCAGACCCCCTTTTAACCAGAAAACAAGGAGCAGGGAGACAAGTCCTCATTTTGGATAAGCTCTGACTTGTGGTGTCAGCTTGGGCCCTAAACACTCACTGCAAGTGTCGTTCTGGCAGCTCCTAGAGCAGATCCAGGAGGTGCCGTTTGAAAAGACCTGTAATGCTGCCAGCTAAATGCTGGGTCCTCGCAGAACAGCCTGTGCGTTGCCGCAGGGATGCAGCACATGCTCCTTGGCCAGCATCCTGGCTCCAGAGACCAACGTGAGTGTATGCACTCAGCCAGGGACTGTACTCCTGCTGCCTTTGGACACTGCTGCCTTCATCCATGGGGGATCTGGGCTGCACGAGCAGCTCTGCAAGCACGGCTGCTCTGCTGATTTCCTAAATCAGGAAGAAAACTTTGGTGTCCCAGCTTTTCAGGTGCCCAGCCTGATGCAGGGAGCAGAGGGCTGGTCTGGGCATAGCAGGAGACCAGAACAGCTAAAGACAGGTTCTGTCCCACCAGGCACCGATGCTCTATTCATTGAGGATGGATTGCTTGATTTCAAACAAGAGCCACCTATAAGCTACGTGCTATTGTTCCATGCAGGTGTTCACATCGAATATGTTTTGTACAGGGAAATATAAAATACAGGATCAGTGGCTGGAGATGGGCAAAATACCAACCCAGCTGACTCTGGAAGGTTGCCCCCAGAGCTCCCAAGTGACACTGCAGCTCCAGAGAGCTGTGACAAGTCTTCAGTTTAGCTGGTAGAGTGTCAAAACTGCCTCCTCAAGATGGGACTAGCTGGGGGAGGTGGGAGGAGTGCCGAGAGCTATCAGGGTCCTTGGGAAAGGACTCAGTGCCTCTGAGGTCTAAGGAAGGCACCCAGACACAGACTTAGCACATGTGGGAGGACACACTCACAAGAGGCATCAGGAAAGCATCTGCAGCAACCTCAGTGAATCCAGGGAAAGACCTGGCAAGTGATGTTGATGTAAGTATACGCGCATGGTTTCCTTTTGTTTCTTCACCTGCGCGTCTTATTGACAGCTGTCACTGTGCTCGCTGCTCTGGGTGCCCTACAGAAACACATTGAGTCACATTTTTCTATGAGTGGAGGGTGTTTCCAACTTAACTGGCTATCATCAGAGTGGTCCTTCCCCAGGTCATGTCACCCTGAGATGGGCTACAGGGACACATGGGGCACATGGCTGTGGGGAGTCAGAGGAATGTGGTAGGAAGCGGAGAGCATCCCAGAACATCCCCAAGGGCTCAGAGGGAGGCTGGTGGCGCCCACAGTTACTGGTCACTCAGGAGATGTCTCAGCATGTGCGAGTGGTGCTTTTCCACACTCTAGCAGCAGTGATAATAACCAGGATTTTTCCTCGGGGAGATTTTGCTTCATGGGCATGGTCCAAACCTATGCCAAAAAGGGTAGTAGATCTTGCCCTTTTCTTGACAGTCTCAGGAAACCAATGTCATTCTGCAGGGGGCTGGCGTGAGTGTGAGGGGAAGTCACAGTGTGGGTAGGACAGTGATGGAGCAATGGATCCATGGTCTTCATACCAAAGAGCTAGCCCCTCTCTGGATGGCCTGGTCTGTCCTCAGAGGTGCAGTGAAAACCTCTCTGACCAGTGGAGTGCAACAGTTTCCCTGCAGACCTAGTACACTCAGCCCAGCCGCTCAGGCATCCTTCAGAAGGAGTGAATTTAATGTGTATTGAGAAAACAAGGTCTGTTCACAGTTTTGGTCTCGCTACGGCTGCAGGCTGAGCTGTCAGGAGCTAGGCAGATCACAGGGAGCAGGGGCTGCTGATCATTAGCACACCTCTGCAGGAACGATAAGAAAGCCCCACTGGGATGAATCAAGTTAGCCCAGGCTTTGACTTTCCAGGCTGCAGGCAGGCTGTGCCAGAATCTTAAATGTAAAATCAAGCCCTGGCCCATGCTTTTTGCCTAGAAGACGAGCACATGCATCTTCCCTGAGGCCCATTAAAACCTCCTGCTGAACTGCAGACATTTTTAGAAATGCACGCTCTGTCTGGATGCTGTCAGTTAGATCCATCTCTCTGCATTTCCCTGTGGAGCCGTATGCCAGATTCTTGCCCTCCGCAGGAAGGGTTGTGCCGTGCTGGAGCTGCGCAGGCGGTTCGCCTCCCTGCCCCTTCATAGAATCATAGAATCATAGAATCATTGAGGTTGGAAAAGACCTCTAAGATCATCGAGTCCAACCGTCGACCCAACACCACCACCCACTAAACCATGTCCCTAAGTGCCTCATCTACTCCTCTTTTAAATACCACCAGGGATGGGGACTCAACCACTTCCCGGGGCAGCCTGCTCCAATGTTTAACCACTCTTTCAGTAAAGAAATTTTTCCTTGCATCCAATCTAAACCTCCCCTGGTGCAACTTGAGGCCATTTCCTCTCGTCCTAT
>NW_008794951.1:8734904-8737624 GCF_000699145.1 Aptenodytes forsteri
GTCTTCCAGCTCGGGGGGCTGAGTACCCTGAGGATAACTGCTCTGCTTGTTAAAGACTGAGGCAAAGAAGGCATTGAGTACCTCAGCCTTTTCCTCATCCTCGGTGACAATGTTCCCCCCCCCGCATCCAAAGGGATGGAGATTCTCCTTGGCTCTCTTCTTGTCATTAATATATTTGTAAAAACTTTTTTTGTTGTCTTTAACGACAGCGGCCTCTCCATGCTCCCACCAGCAACCATCGTCAGCCAAGCAGCTCTGTGCCCTTGGTTGCTCTCTCATCTCTTCATCAGGACCTTCTCCCCCAGAGCATCCAGCAGCTGGATTATGGATTTTAGGGTTTCGGTCCCATTCAGCAACAGGCCCTGGCTCAGTATGGGCAGCCAGCAAGGCTGTGCAAGCAGGGCAGGCTGCTAGCATGACCCATCAGAGGTGTCTGGCTTTGGGAAAGCCTCTGCTTTGGTCCATGCCGCCCCACCACAGCCCAGAGCTGAACACACATCCCCAGCTGCAGCAGCCTTGTGTTCACTCACACAGCTGTCATTTCTGAGTATCAGTATGTCCATAAATGAGAGAGATATTGTTTTGATTGGGATTTTAGCATTGCAGGTGATGAACAGTACAATACAAATGTGTGTTTGGGGAAACAAATTGTCCAATTTGTTGAGCTAATGAATTTAATTAAAATTTATTCGATTTAATTTATACTTGGTAAGACAGAGCCTGCATCACCCTGGCAGCCATTCTCAGCACAGCTGCATAATTCAACCTGTAATGCAGACAGATGCCCCTCCTGAGGGCTGGACCACTGGCCAGAAGTTCAAGCAATATTTCAGCCGCTTGCCTCAAACAAGGGAGCAAGGGGAGGTTGTCACAGGGAAATGCTTAACACCAGGAGCAGAGGCTCTTTCAGAGCTAGCCTGATCCGATAGCTGTCAGCCAGACAGAAACAGCACATGGATTGTGGGCAGTGAGGGACAAGGGACTGGGGGGGTGTCTGTCACTTAAAGTCAGCCAAGCTACGTTGATTGTCTCCCCAAAAGGCAATATTGCACCACATTTAGCAGTCTCCTGAGGAAAACTGCTTGGTCTGGCCAACATTATGCAAAAATGGTGACAACAATTCCTTCTTGCTCTATAACGCATGAACTGGCAGACTGAGGCTGAAGGTCCTCATTCGTGTGTGCAGCCAGGCTGCTCCCATTGCCCTCTGAATATGGCTGGTGGCTCGGTGATGTGGCACCCACATTCCTGTGTCTCAGTGCCTGCTGTGCTGGCCAGCCCTCCTCTGGTTCTGCCCAGCTCTGCCTCCCAGCAAGCTACTGGGATCTTGCTTCCTCTCCCTGCTGCTCTCATGCAGCACAGAAACAAGACATTTTCCCAGGTAGCCGACGTGGATGGAGTCCAGCCCAGAGCAGTAAGAAAGCTGAGACATTTAGGAAACAGACCTGTCAGGAAATACTAAAGGAATTTGCTGTGGCTAGTCTAGAAAAGAGACAGGTGGGAGATGGAGAGGGAGGAACAGGACAATATTTCTGATGTCTAAAGATTGTTTGTAAAAGGGCACTGATCAGTTGTGCTGCTGATCCATGGTGTCATTGATCTAATTCCTCGCAAAAAACAGCTTTAGGGTCAATACTTTCTTATCATAAATGTCATAATATTTAACTTTATAAAATTTATGTGATTAACCTCTATAGCACGTAATCATTTTGGAGACAATGGACGAAACCACACGAGGAGGTGGCCTGCTCCGTCAGTGTGTCACAGGGTTTTTGCTGGCTGGGGCATAACTGCTTCTAAATCCTGTCCAGCCACTCTCTAGGCTCTTCTGGCCTCCATCATTGCTATACCCCAGCCACACCTAAGGGCCTCACTAAAACACTTTCAACAGCTATTTGCTAATGGGAATCCAGATTTTATTGGTTTAGGAAAAAAAGGCATGTCAGCTTCTTTGATACCACGCGGGCTTTTTTTGAGCTGGCCATCTTCCAAGTCCACCATGTAAATCTCTGTACATCCGTCTCCCTTCTGCCTCCTCCAGGTCTTCTCTCCTTATTGCAGGGAGGGGTTGATGTCTCAGAGCCGGAAGGTCCCTTGTCTTCAGTGTCAGCAGTCCCCTCCTGCTCTTGGTGGCAGCACACATGGTATCCCTCAGGGCTTAACCTTTTCCTCTAGAGAGACCCACACACTCAGGTGGGGAGGCCAAGGCAAGGGTGGTGCACACAAAGCCACCCATGGGAATGTGCTCCCCTCCATCACACACGCATTTATGAAGGTTGCTTTAGTTACAGTTTTCCTGCGTCAGAGGTGGGGTACTGACAAGCTGATCACCCGAAATCCCTTCCAGCCCATGATCTGTTTGAGGAGTTAGTCAATAGGACCCCCTGGGAAACTGCCCTCAGGGGCAAGGGAGCAGAACAGAGCTGGCAGATCTTTAAGGTCACTTTCCAAAGAGCGCAAGAGCTCTCGATCCCCAGGTGTAAGAAATCAGGAAAGGAAGGCAAGAGACTGGCATGAACGAGTCAAGACCTGCTGGTCAAACTAAAGGGCAAGAAGGAAATGCACAGGCAGTGGAAGCAGGGACAGGTATCCTGGGAGGATGCTGCCCGGTTGTGTAGGGATGGGGTCAGGAAGGCCAAGGCCCGGCTGGAGCTGAACTTGGCAAGGGACGCAAAGAATAATAAGAAGGGCTTCTACAGGTATGTCAGCCAGAAAAGGAA
>NW_008794951.1:8738685-8745186 GCF_000699145.1 Aptenodytes forsteri
TATCCTGGGCTGCATCAAAAGAAGCGTGGCCAGCAGGTCAAGGGAGGTGATTCTGCCCTTTTACTCCCCTCTGGTGAGACTCCACCTGGAGTACTGCACCCAGCTCTGGAGCCCTCTACAAGAAAGACATGGACCTAGTGGAGCGGGTCCAGAGGAGGGCCACAAAAATGATCAGAGGGATGGAACACCTCTCCTAGGAGGACAGGCTGAGAGAGTTGGGGGTTTTAGCCTGGAGAAGAGAAGGCTCCAGGGAGACCTTATTGCAGCATTTCAATACTTAAAGGGGGCTTATAAGAAAGACGGGGACAGACTTTTAACCCTTTTAACCCTTTTAACCGTAGGGCCTGCAGCAATAGGACAAGGGGTAATGGTTTTAAACTAGAAGAGTGTAGATTCAGACTAGATACAAGGAATAATTTTTTTATGCTGAGGGTGGTGAAACACTGGAACAGGTTGCCCAGAGAGGTGGTAGATGCCCCGTCCCTGGAAACATTCAAGGTCAGGTTGGATGGGACTCTGACCAACCTGGTCTAGTTGAAGATGTCCCTGCTCACTGCAGGAGGGTTGGACTAGATGACCTCTAAAGGCCCCTTCCAACCCAAACCATTCTATGATTCTATGATCTGCATGTGCAGGACATTTCTTCCTGCACTCATTATTGGCAGATAGGCCCAGCGGGTTGCAGAAGATGTTTTTTCAAAAGACCAGCCAGGTGGCCTGGCTGTGCCGCAGGGAACATGTGTCTCACTGCAGTCCAGCATGCCAAGGGCTGGAGGGCAGAGAGCACATGGATGCTTCTTCAGGGTGAGCAGGAGCTTCCCCATGCTGTTTTCCCTTCTCCCGAGTGCTGCTGCTAATGTGCCTATTATGGTTTTGGTTTAGATTACATCAACGCACACAACCTCCACCGGCCTGCCACAGCGGGGCACACGGGAAAGAAAGAGAACGGGTTGGTGGGTGGCTCTGCCACCAGTGCTGGAGCAGCTGGGGCTCCAGCCGCCAGGGCTTCAGACTCAGAGCTCATCAGCTTTTGCTACCTGCACATGCGAGAGCAGAGGAAGGAAAGAGAGAGCAGGACGGATATCAATGAAAACCTGATTTTTTTTGAGGAAACTCGTCCCAGGACCAAATCTGACCCCACTTCCAAAAGCTCTGGCCAAGGCTACAATGGGGCAGCTAACGAGTACGACCCGGATGGCCTTGACCAAGATAGGCATGCAAGTAGGGCCAGGGCGCACACCATAGACACCCACCTGCGGAGCGATGCCTCACACTTCTACTGCGAGTCCTGCCAAGCCAAAATCAAGAGCCGGCTGGCCTCATGCAAGGGGGGCAAGCCCGGCAGTGTCCGAGACAATATGGTGGACTTGATGTCGCTTCCCCCTCCCGGGAGCGATGAGGAAGAAGACGAGACGACATCCCTGCTCCCCGCCATCGCCGCCCCCCCTCCTGGCTTCCGAGACAACAGCTCAGACGAGGACGACCCCAAGCGCCGGGCAGCTGCCCAGAGCCAGGAGCAGGGCCGGCACCTCTGTGGCATCCTCTATGACGAGATCCCCGTCACACTGATAGACAACGTGCAACCACGGACAGTCCGAGACCATGCCCAAGAGCTGGATGATGCCCTGGTCTCCACCCTGCAGGCGCTGGAAGCCCTGGCTGCTTCAGAGGATTGTCCGCATCCCCCACCACAGCAGACAGCAGGTATTTCAGTGGCTGTGACTTTCTTTTTTCCCTATAGCCTTTCTTTCCTATGGTACCTCCTTCCCTTTAGTCTCCTTCTCCCATCCTATATGTGATTGTGGAGCAGCTTCTAGTAAAAACTAAGTTGTGGCAACAGGCTCTAGCAGGAGCAGCCAAGCTGCTGCTCAGAAGATTTCTAAGAAGCTGAGGTGGGACTCCTCTCCCTGACAGTGGCTGAAGGAGTCTCTTGGTTATCCCGTATCTGCCATGGTCCATGTGCCATGATGTTGGGGTGAGGCACTAACAAACCCATATTGTGAGCATGAGTTCCTCCCTGTGACCCTACTCAGCTGGTACCTTCGGCCCTCGGTCTTCGCAGGTTCCCACCCAGGTTTTGCAGTGTGTGAGCCCTTCACAGGTCAAACCTGCTGTCACATGGGTGTCGCTGGGACCAGCCTGCTGGCAGCACAGTCCTTCATCCCTCTCCCTGCCTTGGTTGCCCTACTCACTATGGCAGAGTAGCTATTGCCTGATTTTCCTTCTTGCTCCAGACAAGTCCCTGTAGCTCTGCTATCACTGACACTGGAAAGCTTCCCAGGACCTTTTCCTGGACCATTAAGCCCAGGCCATCTTAAAAGCATTAACTCTTAGTTGCGGGAAGTCACTAAAGTTTCTCCGATGGGACACTGTGTCCTGCATTCCTGGGACCCTCCTGCCGCATGTAGTTCCCCTCTTCTCTGCATAGCAGTGTGGTGTGAGTGTTGTCGTGCGGTTTTCTTTCTGTTCCTCCACAGGTCTTATTGTCCTGGCTGCCATCACTCCTGAGTCATCCTTGGATTCTGGCCATGAAACCAACTCTTCAGAGCTAACTGATGTCTCAGAGATGGTCTCTGCTATGAAGCAGCATCAGAACGCAGCCTACTTCCTCGCTCAACACATCAACAAAGAAAACATCCTGGCCAGAAAGGACTTGCCTTTCCGAATCCAGAGCTGTGCTGCCCAGGCTGTTCTCACCTCACCGTACCCCCTCAGCCGCCAGGAGCCAAGCCCTTCATTGAAGCCAGCTTTCTCTCACCAAAGCCCCAACCTTACCAATTGCAAGAGCAAACAGGAGCAGCAGCATGCTGAGCGGAGCTACACCTTGGCTGTCCAGCCAGTGCTGACCCCCCAACTTAATGAGCAGAACAGGGGCGCTCCAGTGCCAGGCTCTGAATGCAAAGGTGCAGGCCACACAAAAGCTGCCTTTGAGGTATCTCTGCATGCCACAGCAGCCCCGACCAGGGAGCAGGCACAGGATCTACAAGAGAAGGTGCCCAAAGAGGTCCAGCTGAGCTCCAAGCTTCTCCTGGATCAAAAAAGTGGTGTAACTCCAGCCATCATTTCAGCTGCTCTGCAGCAAGTGGCAAATGCAAAAGGCTCAGCTCCCCAGGTGGTAGCAGCCTCAAAAGAAGACAAGAACATGAATGGTACCAGCAGCTGTGCATCAGCCAGCAGCAAGCCTTTGAAACTTAAAGGAGGTCCACAACCTGCAGAAACATGCAACTGTCAGCAGCAGCAGCAAGTCTCTCCACAGCAGCACTGTGAAGTTTCTCCAAGTCCTAAAGAAGCTCATGGCAGTAAGGCTGAAGCTTTCCACCTCGCCTCAGCAGGTGAGGAAATGATGCCCAGTAAGACTTTTGCCTCTAAAAGCTACCAGCAAACAGTGAGTAGAGATGCTCCAGGAAAAGCCGCAAGTGGAGAGATAGGTCAGAAGGCAGGTGGGGAAGCCACGAGCCTCATCTTTCAGAAACACACAGCTCCTTCAAACCAAGGACAGAAAATGCAACAGGAAAGTTCAGCCAAAAGCTTAAAAGCTGAGAGTAGTAATCTGCACTCTCCATCATCTGGTAGCACTTTCAGGAGCACTAGTGAGGAACCCAAAGGGCCAATCCAGCTGGTGCCCAGATCCGAGAGCCTGCAGATCAGCACTGTGCCTTCCAAAACAGTAGAAAAAGTCCTGGAGGCGACCCAACAAGATGCTGATGTCCCAGCTAAACCCAAAGCTCCAAAAGCTCCTTTCAGATTGAGGAACCTCTTCTCTGCAACATTTCCGACCCGGCTGAAGAAGGAAACGGACGAGCGGCAGGCCCAGCTGCAGAAGGTGAAGCAGTATGAGCTGGAATTCCTTGAAGAGCTGCTCAAGCCAAAGAGTAAAGGTGACCTCCCACCACAGGAGTATCTGCACCCTCCTGCCCCTGGGCGCTGCAGCTGCCAGCTAAGGAGCAGTCCTGTGCAAAAAGTCCCAGGGATGTCTAGGGAGCAAAGGCGCAGCTGTGACTGCAAGCGGATTTGCAGGGGGGTGAGGCCACCTGCTAACCAGTTGGTGATGCCAGAACTGGAGAGGAGAGGGAGGGATAAACTTACCGATGACCAGAAGCAGGCAGAAGCCATTAGGTTGACAAGTGTGAGCAGCCCTTCCAAAGGCAAGCGGATACGATCCACAAGTTTAGAGTCCAGAGACTACCGGTCAGATCCAGAGAACAGCATGTCCTGTTTGACAACTTGCACTTCCCGGGGGGAGTGCATGGGTGCTCCACACTACAGGAAGCTCTTGCGTCGCTACAGTGTCAGTGAAATAGATAAGACTGATAGGACATCCCTGTCCTCTGACATCTACCAGAACATCTATACAACCAAGCTGAAAGGCCCCCAGAAAGAGCCTGAGCCCAGCATACTTTGTCCTGTTCTGAAGAGCAAAATCCAGGAAGCCTCTGGAGTGGCTGGCCCCTCCTATGTCCAGATAGCACAGGAGAAAAAGAACCAGAAGGGTTCAGCAGTGTTCTCTGTCCAAGAAGAGATGTATCCAAGTCCTGCTGACCTGCGGGATGAAGATATGGAGGATGAGAAGTGCTGCTCCATCCGGTACTGCTTCTACTACAGGAAATGCGATGTTGCAGATGATGGGAGCGAGAAGGATGAGCTGTCCTATTCCATCCCCATGCAGATACTCCCAGGAATGAAGCTGGACAATCAGATGGTCCCAGTCATGAGCAGGACTCTTCAGGTACTAGATGCAACAGCCTGCAGCAGTCCCAATGACAGTCAGACCCAGGAAATAGATTTAAGGACCTCCAGTTTTGAGGGGAGCTTGGCAAAGATCAACACCCTTCGAGGCCATGCCTACAGCTTTCCCAACGGGTTTCTGCAAGTGCAGCTGGACACCAATGAGCTCCTGACTATCCTGAGGCAGTGTGTGGTGAGCCCTGACGTCCGGGACTGCAAACCCTACATCTCCCAGCTGGCTGAGTACAAGCAAGAGCTTGCCCTCAAGTTCAAGGAGTTTCGGGCATCCTGCCGCCGTGTGGCAGCCGTTGACAAGAGTCCTACCCACATGCTCTCTGCCATCACGAGCAGCTTCCAGGTGCTAAGCAGCCTCATCGAGACGTTTGTGAGGCTGGTGTACATCGTGCGCTCGGGGTCCCAGCGCCAAGAGCTGCTGACGAAGGTGGAGGAAGTGGTGAGAAACTACACCTTCCTCCTGAAGGCTGCGGAGGAGTCCACAGCCAGAACGCTGAGCCACCAGCAGACGGTGGAGCAGCTCGCCCACCAGTCAGCCACGGTTGCCACTGTCATGAGCACGCTCACACGCTCCCTAAAGACGTTGATCAATAAGTAAGCCAGCTACAAAAACCAACAAGCCAATGTGTGCCGGGCCATGTGCTAGTGGTTCTCAAATCGCATCGGTCTGGTGAGGATGCGTGTCTCCAGGCCCACATCTACTGGGGTTTGCGATAGCCAAGACGCTCTTTTATCTCTGCAGAATGGATGGTTGTGTTGGTGGTGGTTTTGAAGGGTAAATTCATGCCCTGTCACAAGTTGCGCAACCAGCTCATCAGGGGTCTCAAGCAGCTGCTCTGCTTGCTCTCCCATGCTGGCTTGTCGGTGACGGTACTTGGGGGGCACAGTCACGCTGTCTCCATGCTAGTTTGGTTTCATGTGGTTCTGGGCCTCACTTGTGCAAAGACCTTTGTCACGGTGTATGGTGGGCCAGTGAGTTAGCAGGAACTGAGCTGAGATCTCCTGGCTTCACTTGGGCAGTTTGGAGCCAAACCAATGTCTTGCCACGTAAACAGCTCTTCTGCCTCCAGGGTCTTCCTGTCCCACAAATGCAACGTAATTAGCAGCAGAAGGGATCTCTGGGTTGCAAGTCCCTGCTGCTATGCTAGGGCTTGGGAAGTAGTCCTAGCATGGGCAGGATGCCATAATCCTGGGGCAGAGCTAGGTCACTCTAGCAGGCTCTACTCTCACAGCTTAGGCACCAATGCCCTAGTCCTGAGCACAGGTACTGCCTGTGCAAAAGGCGAGGGCTTAATGTGTGCGAGTAGGGAGGATCCAGGGAACAACAGGCCTGTCAGTCTGGCCTCAGTGCCAGGGAAGGTTATGGAGCAAATCATTTTGAGTGCCATCACATGGCACATGCAGGACAACCAGGGGATCAGGCCTAGTCAGCATGGGTTTATGAAAGGCAGGTCCTGCTTGACTAGCTTGATCTCCTTCTACCACAAGTTGACCCACTTAATGGATGAGGGAAAGGCTGTGGATGTTGTCTTTAGTAAAGCCTTTGACACCATTTCCCGCAGCATTCTCCTGGAGAAACTGCTCGTGGCTTGGACAGGCGTACTCTTCGCTAGGTAAAAAACTGGCTAGATGGCCGGGCCCAAAGAGTTGTGGGGAATGGAGTTAAATCCAGTTGGTGGCCAGTCAAGTGATGTTTCCCAGGGCTTGGTATCGGGGCCAGTTCTGTTTCATATCTTTATCAATGATCTGGATGAGGGGATC
>NW_008794951.1:8745894-8747093 GCF_000699145.1 Aptenodytes forsteri
GGAACAGGCTGCCCAGGGAAGTGGTTGAGTCACCATCCCTGGAGGTACTTAAAAGGCATGTAGACATGGCGCTTAGGGCCATGGTTTAGTGGTGGACTTGGCAGTGTTAGGTGTTAACGGTTACTCGATGTTCTTAAAGGTCTTTTCCAACCTAAATGATTCTTTGATTCTATTATTCTATGTTCCCCTTCCTCTGCTGGATGGCTGTGTCCATGCTAGAGAGCCTGCAAGGAACCCAGATTGATCTTTGACCATTGCAAGCCAGAAGCTGGGCTAGCAGCTGAAAGGAGATCTCTTTCACGCCATTCTCCAGATGTCAGTTCCATGCCTCCAAGGCTCAGCCCAAGCCCTCTCCTATTTCCTTTCACCATGCCCCTTAGAGAGGAATGCCAGATCAGCTTTGTCTGTGAGACACAGCTTGCCCCCAAGCCAGGCAGTACTACTGCCATCGGCCAAAGGAGCTGCCCTCCTTGCCAGGGCATTGGGGTCCTTTTCTTGTCTCCACCGGACTGACTGCCATAAGAAGCATTATTTAGTACTGTGTGATGGTTATTTATTTGGAGTTGGGGCTTTTGGATTATTTGTTTTTCACTTCCAGGTGAATGGTAAAATGATTCCCAGTTACTTCCCGTCGCACCCCAAGGTTCCCCTTCTCCTCCCAGTCTAGCTTCTAGACCTAATCAATCAGACTGCCTTAATTGGTGCTTCACTGCAGTCACCCACCCTCCAAAACAGAGCGAGGAGAAAAATGCAAGGTTACACATTGCATTGCCCTTACCCTGCCACCCACTGCACTTCACGCATGCATGGGGAGAGTGGGTCCTGACGGGGTCCCTGTGCCTCTCCCCATCGCACCCACCTCCAGCTGGAAAGGGAGATCATGGCGTCAGCCTCACAGCGCCAGGAGTGAGACCGGTTGTCAAATCCAGCCAGCTTGCCCCAGCGCTTGGGGATGATCAGGGATCTCCGTATGATCAATCGCTTCCCATCTTTATTATTTTTTATAAATACGCACATTCAAAATCTCTCGTTCTTCCATATGAGTTATGGAAATGCACAATGTGCTTTTAACATGCGCATCCTCTAGAGTGCAATAACCTCCCCTGGCCCATGGCTGTCCCGGACTTTGGCCATTGCTGTCAGCAAGGCAGAGAGGATCCTGCTGTGGGGACAGCCTCCTGCTTTTAATAACCATGTAG
>NW_008794951.1:8747459-8757168 GCF_000699145.1 Aptenodytes forsteri
GGGCCAGCCTCCTGCTTTAAATAACCATGTAGCAAATATACAGTGGAAGAGCCAATTCAGATTTCAGTCCGTGGTGGGCAAAGCCTGTTATAATGCTGAAGGCCGACAGGGAGCTGTGTTTTTCTTTTCCCCATGAATTATCTATTACGAAACTGAGTTTCTTCAAGCTCCCTGTTATGCCTATATCATTCCTCCATAAATCTCTCAGTCTAATACAGAGGAAAATTTTTTTATTCTCTGTATATAGTATATATAAATAAAAAATATATAAATTATATATATACACAAATTTATGTCTTGTTTTACAAACAAGAAAGATTAAATATATTAATCTTAGTATCCAAACTAGCACTTGTGTCTTTTTTTAAGAACTTTGTGGAAATGTGGCTATTCTTAGCTGTACAAAACACTGTTTGCAAGCAAAACCCCCTATTTTTGTTGCTATAGAAATGCATGTATCTCAATACTGGAAGGGCACAGCTTAAGGACTCCACAAAGTCGCTGGACTCCACATCAGTTAAGTACCAGGCTATGAAGGAAGCCATGAAGCAGCAAATATGCAGGTTTGAAATGAACTGTTTGACTTGGCAGTTTTGTGTTGTTAATGGGCATTTTGGCTTAATTCCCCTCCCGGAGGGGAACACCTCCAGCGGCTATCACCCCTTCACTGCTGGCACTGGGCACTGCGGCCGTGCTGGGGAAAGTGGGGTCCTCCTGGTGCCCGCAGGACACCCTCCTGCCCCTAAAGCAGGGGAGAGCCGGGACATCCTTTAATCCCCCTCTGTTAGCAAACTCCTGGCCCTTTCAGATGAGCCAAGCTGAGTACCCACTGACCAGCTCCAGTGCATGTTTTCAGCCAAGTCACAGCCTCTGCCTGGCATTTGCTCTTCTGCCTGGGAAGAGGTGACGGTGTGCGACCTGCCATCGGTGGCCTGATGGTTCTGCTGCCCTGTGGGACTGCTCAGGTGTGTCTGCAGGGGAAAGCCCAGCAAAAGCATAATGCCAGACCCCGGGAGAAATCTGAGCAAGGCAAACAGTTTCCTAGCTACAGATGACAGTTCCAATATCCCATTCCCTCTGGGGACACGTTTTGCCTGGCACAAAGAACTGCTATTTATCAGGGAGGAAGGCATTGATGTGTGCCCTCTATGTGCCCCGAAGCCTCCAGGAACTATAAAAGCCAAGTCTGATAAGGTTCCAACACAAAAAAACTTAGGAACTGGGTCATTCTCTGTATGGGGGTTGAGTGTGTTCTCTAAAGCAAAGCCAGCAGCAGTTGAGACTCACATGTTCTCTGTGCCTCCAGGCTCGTTATTTTAATCTGCATCAAAGCATTTCCCATGCTGAACTAACTAACAATGACACTGAATGGGACAAAACCCACCTATTTATAAAGTTGGGTATGGATCAAAAAAATGGAAAAGCCAAGAGGTTTTCTAACAACCCCCAAAGCCTGAAAATATTATTGACAGGAGGCAGTTTAATCAGCAGTTTCAGAGTCGATGCTTAGTACCATCTAGTGGGCAATCAGCACCCCATCAAAAAGGAATTATTTCTTCACAGCACACTGTTATTATTTGCACAGCGATAGGTGCTCCAGGATCAGTCAAATGTCCTTGTGTGAAGGGAGGAGCTATACTGGTACATATCCGAGAAGGACGATGAAGCCCTGCCTTCGTTATTGCTGTACTCGTCTTTTAGGAGCTGTCCCTGCGGCCTCACTCTGTTGGGCACTTGTAAATACTATTAAAGGAAATGATCCAAGTAAAATGGTCTAGTTAATGTTTTTGAATCGCAGATTTTTCAAAAAACTGGATCTCAGTTACACAGCACAGAGAATTAAAAGTAAATATTTTTTTTCCCAATCTAGTTCCCATTTCACTGTCCATCTAGTTTATCTACCTGCAGACTGCCTTGTTCTCATTTAGCATCAGCACCTCTTCAGATCGAAGCCACTGTCACCCAGCAAGTTAAAACAAAGTATACGGTTCTCGGAAAAGGACAATATTGTTTTGCAGGTGTGTGTGCATAAAGATAAATCAATTTTTCTCCATGCCCTCCCACCAGAGCAATCTGCCTGAGTGTGGCAGGTTGTGTTCGCCCGCCCTTTAGCACCCTCTCAGAGGAGCACCAGCGGTAACTGCCCTTCTCATACTGCCTTCGCCCTGAGTTTTTTTACGTAGCATTACAGCTGGCAGAGATTTCCTCCAGGGCCTTCACGGCTCCCATGAGCATTGCTCGGCCACAACATGCATTCGTGACCATCTGATGTCATTTCACTCCCACAGTCTGCTCCCTCCCTTAATCTCTAAATTATGTCCACTACCAAGACGTCCTCACCAGGGCTCTATCAGTGACAATGGATAGAAAAGGAACAAAAATTGGGCCATTGCTGGTCCCTCTAATACACATGAGAAAAACAGAAGACCTGGCTTTCAGGGGTTAAAGTGTCAAAAGCAGGAGCTGGAAAATTAGCAGACCTCAAGCAGTAGTCCCAAGATAGGTTTGGATAAAATTGCTTGTGTCTCTGTGGACTTTGCTGGTCATTGTCAGCTGGAGACAACAACTGGGCACCATGGTTTAAAGCACTTTGAACTCTAATCCCCACAGCATAGTGTCCGTATTCTCCTGCCGGGATTTCCATCCTCCCCAGGGTCCTGGCAACACTACACAGGAATCGCAGCAGCCCCAGATACAACAGCAGGGCAAGCTGAGCAGCTGGGACCCACTGCTTGTTTTCATCACGTCCAAGGGAGCTGATAGTCAAATAGAAATGAGTAATATCTAAATTTTACCCTCATTTAAAGCACAGTGTCTGGATTCCTGTGTAAAACATCCTAACAAATTCCTCGTGTAGGCAGACACGGTGGAGTTGACTGGGACACCCATGGCTTTAATTGGACATGGGAGAAGTCTGCCAGGGAAAACAGGTATCTCAGCTTATTTACATCGCCCAACCTTATTTAGTATATAGAAAACAGTCCGTACACTTGATAGGAAACTTTTCCAAAGGTTTTTGTGTCAGGCTATGTAATTTCATGTCAGGGCATGAAGCAGACCAGGAACCTGCCCATGCCTCATCCTGCTGCAGCCGCTGCACAACCTTCCAGCCCAGCTGAAATGGTGCCCCTTACTGTCACCTGCCCCCCAGACACAGAGTGAACAGGGAGGGTGTTTTCTGCCGCTGGACTATAAAGTCATTAAAAACCAAACACGCTGTGTTCAAAGTGGCAGAAATCCCAGTGCAGCCTCTCTGAGGTTTCTTGCACGTGCCAAGGGCTGGGGACAGAGATGAAAGGGCTGGGGACATGCACCAGGTCTACACACACGGTCCAGGACACTTTATAACGTTCCACTAAATTCCACTTTTGAAAAGCACCTTGGAAATACTCCTGAATGTAATGAATACCCACCTCTTGCTAGAGCAACAGGACTCCATCCTCATACTTTTGACTGGCCTCCTTAGAAAGGCACAGTAAAAATGCTGAGTAGAAAGATCAGGAACACAAAGGGACCAGTCAGGATCCTTTAAAGAGCTTTTCATCCCTAAGTCCATATTGTTTCTAGTGGAGACTTGAAAATAACATTTATTTCCCAAAGTTTTCTCCTTTTCCTGACAAATGGTGTGCTTTTCCTGGTGGATGTGCTCTGGTTCAGCTACATCCCGTGTAACTGGTAGTGTTTACAGTGCTACAGGCGAGCTTCATTCCTAAATACAACCCATCGGACCCAGTGGGATAGCTATGATAGTGATCTTCTTTACAAAGGAAAGAATAGGGGGTTCTTGTAGAGTCAGTAAAAATTCAAACCGAGAGGGTTCTTATTGCAGCCGAGTGGCTTTGAGTAGCAGAGAGAGGATTTATCTAAAAATAATCCCTGCAAAACAAATGTTACAGGCAGAGGAGCGGGCAGAAAGTGAGCAGCCAGTAGAACTGCTCCCAGAAGTGGTGGTCAGTTTTTCTGCTCCCACACAGAAAAGCCTCAGGTCTCTGAAGTGTTCAGTGAGAGTCAGGGGAGGGGAGTGAAATCCAGACGGGCCTAACACCGGAGACGCAGCCCTTCTCAGCCTCCCACCCCTTCTCGGCCTCTCACACCTCTTATGCCCTAAATTTTTCTCAGCCTCTACTTTCATCTCAGCCTCCCACCCCTCTCCAGCCTCTCACCCCTTTCCGGCCTCTACTTTCCTTCTGGCCTCCCGGGCCACGTGGGACAGGGCCGCTGGCCAGCTCGGCCCGCGACCGCCCTGACCAATCGCAGGCCAGGCGACCAGGCGACGTCCAATCGCAGGCCTCCTTCTGCCCTGCGCCCCACCCCCTGGAGGGGCTAGCGAGCAGCCGCGCACGCCTCCCCCCGCGGGGCCGTTGTCCAGGCGGTCGGCGGGGCAGGAGGCAGACCTCGGAGCCAGGCCCACCACCCTTTCGCGCCATTGCGGGGGCGGGCAGGGCCCCGCCCCTGGCCGCCACGGAGCCAATGGAAAGCGCGCCGAGGCGTGTCCGTGGGGGCGAGGAGCCTATAAAGGGCCCGCGCGGCTGGCGGGAAGGGGTAAGATGGCGGAGTAGGCGCGAGTCGGCGTGGCCCGCGCTCACTGTGCCGCGTCCCCGCGCAGGAGGCGGGTGGGTCCCCGTGCGGCAGCCGGTTGCGGTGCGAGGCGGAGCGTGGAGGAGGACGCCGCAGCCGCCATCATGCCCAACATCAAGATCTTCAGCGGGAGCTCGCACCAGGACCTGTCCCAGAAGATCGCCGACCGCCTCGGCCTGGAGCTGGGCAAGGTGGTTACGAAGAAGTTCAGCAACCAGGAGACATGGTGAGGCGGGGGCGGGGCCGCACTACAGCTCCCGACACAACAGCCTGCAGCAGTCCCAATGACAGTCAGACCCAGGAAATAGATTTAAGGACCTCCAGTTTTGAGGGGAGCTTGGCAAAGACCAACACCCTTTGAGGCCATGCCTACAGCTTTCCCAACGGGTTTCTGCAAGTGCAGCTGGACACCAATGAGCTCCTGACTATCCTGAGGCAGTGTGTGGTGAGCCCTGACGTCCGGGACTGCAAACCCTACATCTCCCAGCTGGCTGAGTACAAGCAAGAGCTTGCCCTCAAGTTCAAGGAGTTTCGGGCATCCTGCCGCCGTGTGGCAGCCGTTGACAAGAGTCCTACCCACATGCTCTCTGCCATCACGAGCAGCTTCCAGGTGCTAAGCAGCCTCATCGAGACATTTGTGAGGCTGGTGTACATCGTGCGCTCAGGGTCCCAGCGCCAAGAGCTGCTGACTCCATTTTTGGCCTCACACCCCTTTTCAGCCCTAACTTTTTCTCAACCTCTACATCCCTTTTCAGCCTCCCAGTGTTGGCGTCACACTGCTTTTTGGCCTCCCACCTCTTTTTGGCCTCTACTTCCCTTTCGGCCTCCCACCTCTTTCTAGCATCCACTTTTCTTTCGGCCTCCCCTTTTCAGCCTCCCAATGCTTTTTGGCCTTAATTTTTTCCCAGCTTCTACTTTCCTATTCAGCCTCTACTTTTCTTTCTGCCTCCCACCCCTCTTTGGCCTCCACTTTTTTCCTGGCTTCTACTTTTCTTTCAGCCACCATGGCAAAGGGCAGATTCTTGTGTAATTCCTATCAAGTGCCATTCATTAACAGAACCAGCTGTGAGTTAGTGCAGTTACATGGCAACAGAAAGAAAAAACAACCCTCAGCCACAGGCTTTCTGCATGAAAATGTGTCGTTGATTAAGTGGCTGGTGGTAATTGAGTGGCAATTGTATGCAGGAATGTGCCAAGAGAGACACAAGGGCTACTTGTCTTGATTGACATCACCATGAAATTTGATGGTGTTAATGCACTGCTTAAAACTTCCTGGAAAATATATTCTCAGGCCGTGAAACACAAAGGTATTTCTGATTAAATGCACCTCCATAGAATCGCGTAAATAAAAAGGAGGTTTTGTCATTCGTGTGCTTTCAGGTTCTCCTTAGTTGGACAGTAATTTACTTCACAGTTTCCAAAACATGAGGGAACACAGCAGCTCAGGCTATGAGCTTGTTCTTTCTGCTACCAAAATCAACTCGTGTTTGTCCGCATTGTAAACCACAGGAAAATTAAATAAAATTCTTTGAAGTAGATAATTAAATTTATTATATTTTGCTTTCAGAATGAAGTAAGCCAACTGGAATTAGGTGAATAATTCTGAATAAGGGTGTCAACACAAGAGTTGAGATACTCCAATGCACTTTCACATCCAAACTTCACTTAGGCTGTCAATCGGCCTAAATCATTTTCCTGAGTGTCCTTTGACAGACAATTTGACTCACAGGCCACACTGTTTTCACAACAACAGATTGTTTTCACAATCTCACCCTTCATCCCATTTAGGACAAGAACCAGATAAACATCTCCCTCTTCAAAGTGGTTCTCCTTATCCCTCCTCCTTCAGTTAATGGCAATGCAAGCTGCTAATAGACAAGCTATGGCTGAGGGACCTTGTAAGCAAGCTCTTTAGCTTTGTTTAACTAAGACTTTGGTGCATTAAGAGCTTCTCCTCAATCAAATCTCTGAGATTATCCTGTTCTAAGAGCTTTGCTAGCAATAGTAATAAATCGTTAAGGCAGGTGGACTTCTGTCCTCATAACCAAAGTGCTGTCTAACCTATAAAGACACTGTGGTAGCTGAAACACTGAAGGGTAGCAGGGACTTTCTTAGATGGCACTCATGGCCATTTAACGCTGCTATGAGCAGCGCAAGGCAGCTGGAGAGACTGAGCGACTGCAGCACCCAGCCCCTGGCTCTGTTTGCCTTGGAGGAGGAGAAGGTGTCATCCACCAGCAGCTCCGCAAAATCTTCCCTCCTGGGGGGCAGCTTCTGCCAGCTCACTGGGGCTCCTGAAAGCACGCTTGGCCTCCAGCCCAGAAAGGCAAAAAAAAAGTCTTTGATTTTACACATGAAGGGTTGCCAGTCCCTGGTTTACAGGATTAAGGATCTAATTTCATCTTTTGTCAGATTTTTCACTCCTGCAAATCCCATCTCCGTGATCCCAGAAGGAAGCTGAAAGACATGCTGCTTCAAAATTCCTGTGTAGGGGAAACTGGGACAGAGTTTGTCAATGAAAGGCATAATTTTCATGTTTTAGTATACCTTCTGCTGCCTTCAGCCTCAGGTTCCCAGTGCCTGGTTCACGAATAAACTGGGAGGGGACAGGGATGTTGGGGCACAGAAGACACTCATTCTGCATTCAAAGAGCGGGGGGGGGGAAATGGAATTTAAACCAAGACTGAAGCAAATGGTTCAAAACCAGAAACAAATATTTTGGGGACTGGAAAGAAGTTATCCATCTTCCAAATTCTTCAAAGTGCAATAGCAGCAACAAACCTTCTGTAGTCCATGTTTTGCAGGGAGGAGAGGCCTTGAAGTTATTTTTTGACTACATAGCTTTATCACTGAAAAAAATGTACAGAACAGCCATTGCAAACTTGCAATTATCCCAAACTATCATTTGAAAAAAATGTTGTGAACTGTGAAAGGCCCATATAAGAATCCCAACAAAATTGCCGGATTTTTTTAGGTGTCCTCCAGTCAAAAGTACAGGAGTCATTTGTAGGGAATATTTCCAGTGATGCGGATTTTGTGCAAGAATCTAGCTGCTAGAAATTTGGGAGGTATCCACAAATCCTGTCACTTGAACCACCAGGTAGCCATCTGACAGTGAAGTTTTCTTCTGTGTTATTAAGATGAGCAATGTTTAGCAACAAATTAGGAGCAAAGGGCTGTATTCTTCCTTTCCCATTCCTTGGATTTGCTGTATGTCACAGTATTTCACAAGCTGCTACAGTTACACCAAAAAAATCTAAATTACCATATATTGATATTCCAGTTCCTATCAACGGGATGGGAAGTATGGGAATATCTATTTTAATCCAGATGAATTCCAAGTTTAGTGACACCCTACAAAGGGTTATAGAAAACTTCCTCAAAGTACAACTTTCTAATCATTAGTTTACTGGCCTTTGGGGATAGTCACAGCAGCATTTTGGGCCAGAATACTTGCAAGATGAAATAAAGAAAATGTGGCCAGTGTCTGTGAATTGCGGACTATTTCTTCCAGTTGAATTCTCGAGGACTCAAAGCAATAACTTATCAATGCCAAATTCATTGCATAAGTTTGTTATCTATGAGACAGTCAAGTAAAACGAGGAATTACATGACTGCATGCAAATTTTGAAGAGCTGTTTGTGGCTTATTTTGTATATTTAAAAACCTTTAAACACTTTATTTTTGCAAAAGCTAAATTAATCTGTATAATGTAATCACATACAGGCTGAAAGTTCACAGGAGGCTAATAACAGAATTAGGTACAAAACCGCGATTACAAATGTAAAAAAAACCTCAGAAATTAAATTAAACGGCCTCTAAAAATAGTACCCACAGGGGTTTTAACGATCCAGAAGACAGAAAAAAACACCTCTGTATTTGCAATTCAGAGTATCCACCACAATTATGATTTTTTTAATCTCAAAACGTGGGCAAAGGCTATTTCCAACAGAAAAATAAGTAGCAGAAAGTGTTGCTGCAAATTCTGAGGACAAGTGCAGAAAATGTTGATTACAGCTATCATGGTATTTTTTCTCATTGAGTTTGCAGTGAGACCAGTCGTACTGGCTATGTATGCAAGAAGTCAATGCCTCTTCGCGCATAAAGCCCACTATCATCATTTCACTTTTGAAATGGGATCAATTCGCGATTCAGCCAAAGGAAAAGAGACCGAGCACAGCATGCTTGAAGGAAAGGGCAAAGAAAATCAATTATTAGTATTTTTGTAGACTAGAAGTTTGCAAGACAAAAAAAGCAAAAGGTTTATCATCAAGTGAAGAAGATAAGCGCTATCCTTCAAAAATTAAAAACCTGCTCCGACTTGATAACGTTGACACATCGTCCCACCCAACCTTTGAAGCTAATAGCTGGGGACTGGTCCCAACCGCTGGGCTCAGTGCGGCTGGTCTGGGCACGGCTGATTAGGCAGCAGAGCTCCCGTTTCCCCTGCTGCCCTTGACTCTCCGCAGCCTCCAGCTGAGGCACCTGGACTTCTGTTTGTGCTGGAAAAGCTACAATTTCTCTTGACGAGAACCTATTCGCTGTGAAAATCACAGAGAAACATGAAATGGTGGGTGCCCAGCCCATGCTGCTGCTGCTGCAGGGCATTGCCGTGCCTGGGGCTCTGCAGGCTGTCATCCCACAACTCGGGGCTTTGCCTGGAGGTAGCTACAGCACAGCGGGAGCCCGGGGGAGCCGCACAGCATGTGGCTGCGATGCTACAGCACCCCGAGTCACCTGCGGCAGTGCAACAGGCAGCGTCCAGCGGCATGGCGAGGTGACGGCCGTGCAGCGCTGCCCGAGATGCAGCAGAGTGACCCCTGTGCAGCGCTACACAGGGTGCAGCAGCCTGGCGAGGTGGTGCCTGCACAGCCTGTCTCAGGGGTACAGCGCCTGGCGAGGTGACGCCTATACAATGTGATACGGCGGTATCACAGCCGGACAAGGTGACGCCAGTACAGCATGCCACTGGGGTACTGCATTACGCCGCGGTACTGCGGCCCGGCGAGGTGACGCCTGCTTAGCGCAAGGCAGGCCCTGGCAGCCCGCGGCGGCGGAGGAAGGAGGCGGCGGGCGCAGGCACACCGGCATGCTGAGGTAACCCCTCGCCCCGCCGCCGCGGGGCTCCTCA
>NW_008794952.1:0-43664 GCF_000699145.1 Aptenodytes forsteri
TTCAGTTCCTGGGTTGAAATATTTAGTTATATTAGACTCACTGTTTTGAAGTGGGGACCTCCTTTTGAAAGGAGAACAAGGAAAGTATAACAATGTACAATATACAACATACTTAAGTTTTTTGGCTGAAGAAAATGTTAATCGGTAGTTCTTTCATTTGTTTGGAGAGCATCTATCCTCATTGTCATTCCACTGCTCCCCAGTCAATTACATATTGATGTCTACCCACTACAAATGATTATAGATATTTTTTTCTTATTAAATCAATAACCTCTGCATCAATTTGTATGAAGATAAAAACTTGGGACAGCAGAAGTTTCTTTACAATAATTGTCATGGCTTTGTTACAAGATATAACTTCATAGTAATTTGAAATTAAAAACTTGTAAGCTGTGTTAACCATCAGTGTAGCACCCTGGGGCTAAGATATTATGTAGTTTTGTCCAGCTCTAGTAACCTCTCTTATTTCTAGATTCTCCACCTCAATTTCAGGTCATTAACTTATATTGTTTTGTTTTTCTTTTTTCCAAGACCTACACCTGTAAGTAACTTGATCACTCGGTATGGATTTCAAGAACATTTACTTTATTGTGAGTTTCATTCAGACTGTTTTGTATTTTTGTAAATTCATAGATTCTTCATTACTAGAAGTATGCTTTCAAAGAAGCATTTTAGTATATAGCCTTAATTCTGGAGTAAAGAACAATATATTTCTCTTTAGTGTAAAAAGTATTAAACCTTTTGTGCCATCCATAACTGAAGAGATGTTCTCTGTATCTAAAGCAATGAAAGCATATGTTGATGAAATGCTTCTGGGGCAGAATGGTACAAGTAGTACAGTACTCATTTTGTCATCTGTTTTGTTATTTGCCTTTAGCTATTGGCAGTTTTATCAGTGAAGCACATAAAAGGGGACAGATTTTATGTAGCCAAATGGCATTAACTACTCTGGATTTTATTTATTGACTTTTCTCTGTGATAGCAGAGGCAGAGCTTTTGTTATGCTCTTAGTTAAATGTCTTTATATGCTGAGAGATAAAGCATATCCTTAAACTGTTTGCTTTTATTTTCCGCAGTTCCTTTTTTAAATAGAAATGCATAAAGATTTCCTATCCAACTGCTGAAACTTTTAGGCAGTACTTAACTGTTTCTCACTTCTAATGTTGCAGCTTTTCTTTGACTACCCCCTCCTGTCTGTCCAAAATGCTGCTTCAAGCATCATTAGTCTTGGATGCTGGCTGACCAAGTGCTGCTGGTCTTCGGAATCCTTTAATGGTTTTCTGTCTCTTCTCATGAAAGTTAATATTTCTCTTCTGTTCCATTGGGTCTTTTTGCCTTCAGGGCATTGCACACTTTAGCTCCACTATAATAGCTCTCTGCTTACCTTCTTGTTCTTTGCGACAAGCTTATTCATTAAAAATTAAAATCTTAGAAATTAAATAAAATCATATAAACACTCTACTTTCACATAAACAATTTAAGGTTTCCTCTTTTTTTTGGAATGTACCATCCAGGTATTCATAGAATAAAAGGAAAATCTGTTAAACTGCATAATAGTAATGTTGCAGTACCCAACAAATTTCAGTATGCAATTACAGTCTTTTTCAAACAGGTCCTGCAAATACATGATCGTGTTTTGCTCACGTACAGTATTAATGTGAATTGAAGTTCTAGTGTTTTCCTGTCACCAGTAATCATCATGATGGCTAAGTGTATTTCTAGTACTTTCTTTTTCTTGGGTTTTGGGGGTTTTTTTAGTGAGTTTGTTCATTTTTTTTTCCTTTAGTTTTTCTTACTGTATTTCATTTCCTCTGCGGTTTCATAAGTTTCAAAGAGCTTTTTACTCACTGCCAGAGTACATTTGATTTTATTCTATCCATTTGCTGAGGTACCATTTCAATTTCACAAATGCTGGAAACTTGGAAAATATCTTGTAATGATATTACTTATACTCTTCGCTTTTTATGTTTGTCATTACTAGCAATGTGCTTTAAAGTGGTCTTTCTCTTTTTTGTGTCTCTTCCAGAAAAAAAAAGTAAGTTCAGTGTACTGGTTGTGTCAGTTTTGTGTCTCTTCCAGGAAAAAAAAGTAAGTTCAGTGTACTGGTTGTATAATTTACAAACAGCTAATTATTTAATCAACACTTAGTGTTGACAAGATAAACAATAGCCTTTGGTTCTATCACATAGCTGTGCTGCTATTCCTGTTAAGCTGGCATGAAGTTATGATAGAAAATAATTTTAGGTATGAGAAACTGTTTAAGTTAAAACACTAATTACAAAGCATAATGAAAGCACAGATGTTCTTCGTTTTTGAATGTTGTGTTGCTGATGTAGGACAGGCATGGAGGGACGCTTATTGTCTTTGCCAGACTTTGACAGAGACCTAATAGGACACTACAAACTACTCAATCACCTTTAAAAAGTAAATGTGAGATTACAGTAGTTCTGCAAAGGTCCTGTTGTTTTGATTTAAAACAAAAGACCATCTAGGCATAATTGTAGTAGGGGCTGTGAAATCTCCTATGAAAGCACCTTCTCTGCCCTGGAGTTTTAGAACTGGCACTTGAAATAATACAAAAATTAATCGGCATCTCCATTTCTCCCCCTTTCTCTGAAGACTCTAGTTCATTGCTAGTGCTCCACAAAATTGTTTGAAAATCTATTAAAGTTTTACTCTTTTTCCCAAAAACTTTGAATAAAAACAAGTTGAGATTGCAAATAGAGAACCAAACTGTATTTTCTGACAATTGCTTAAGTAGAATAGGCACGTTGACTCTTTATTTTCTAGGGTAACTAAACTATTAGTAAGTATAAAAGTCTAATTTTATTTTCAGAATCTGTCTGATAAGCTCCATTTTATACAAGGTAACTGAACCATGGCAGAACATGATTTCTAGCTCTTGTCCTAGATTACGTAAAGCTATATCTTGTTTAAATCAGTTTCTCTTCTACATTTTTTCAGTGTAAGTACTGTTCAGCTTTGTTAATGGCAGTTGTGTTCAATAGCTGCTAGCTTATACAGGCCTATCTACACTATGGGCATATCTGACAAAAAAAAAAAATCATTATTTAATATGCAGTATTTCTTCTGGAACGAGGTTTTCAGGTAAATTTTCCTGTGTAGGTGAGCTAAACCTCCTTATTCTGTATTAAGCATGTTGTAATGTTGACTACTACTCGTATTTAATGAGGAAGAACCCGTACCATGTGATACCATTTAACATTCTGTTCCAGGGTAAAATCTGTCTTTTAATCTGACAATTTAAATCTGTCTTTTAATGAAATAGAAATCAACACAAACTGAGGATAAAAAAGCCATCTAGCAAAGCTCTGGAAATCAGCAGAGCTTGGCAGTTGATGTCACTGATTTTTTTTTAATCTATCTAGTGACTTAGGAAAAGGCAAAAGCAGAACATAGGAGGCAAATCAGATATTCCTGTGTACCTTTAATGGATTGAAAATACCTTATTTAGCATCGAGAAAGGCTTAGTACTTTGGTACTATGAGTTACCAATACATTCTTTGTCAGCAATATTTGCGCATTATCAGGAGGTTATTACTGGCAACCGTGTGAACATTGTAAACCATGAAGATAGTCACCAGTAGGAGGTGCCCACATTTATGCAGTTTAGGTAGCAATTTTTCATGTCATTTTAGTGTGTTCAGATCTCTCTTTTTCATCTTGGTTAACATGCAAGCAGTGAATTCAAAGAGAACATTATTAATAAAATGCTCATATATTTTATTGTCTGGCCAGAGAAAGATTCTTTTATGACTACATTTTCTAAATTAAAAGCTCGAACTGTCCAGGTATATGTTCAGTAAAAAGTGTTTTGATCCTGCCATTGTGGCTCACTCTTTTGAAACATTGTATGATTTCCAGAGCTTTTATCAAGACATTCTCATGAGTGTTAAAAATAATTGATAGAACTCAGAAATGTTTCACTAGAACAAGCACAAACAACTGGGGGGGGGGGGGGGGAGAACCCAAAACAGGGAAAATAATTGCTGTGTTTTGATTAATGGATATATCGAAGTGAAAAATGTCGCTTCATTCTTTCTTTATTTTCTTCTTGTAGCTGTGCTAGAAGAACTTGTTAACACTGGTCGTCTAAAAGGCACTGTGATTGGTGGGAGACAGGATAAGGCTGTGTTTGTTCCAGACATCTATGCCAGAACACAAAGCAACTGGGTGGATTCCTTTTTCAAGCAGAATGGTTACTTAGGTAATTAATCTATATTCTCATAGATAAAATATCTTTCTAAAATCAGTTTAGGTAATTGGTCTTACCCTAATATAGCTAATGTCTATAATGAAGCCTCACAAGAATAAGTGGAAATCAATACAGTAGTTGATACTCCTTCGTTAAAAGACCATCTTGCTTATAATGATGTTTGTTACTTTATCACAAAGAATTCAGCAGAGAGAACCAAACTGCTAAACAGTAACTTTATTTCTCACAGAGTAACAAATGCTGCTTTTACTACTGTTCTGAAAACATTTCTTAGACTGCTCATTGTAAACTTTTCAGATGATCATGTTTGACCCACATGGTTGGAGTTTCAGTCCAGGTGTCCAGATTACAACCAAACTTTGGCTGTTAATAGTCCAGATAGCCAAGCGTGCAGTGCACAGGAAGAACCTTTTCCTAAATAAGATTTGTAGAATTGGAGTGGGTAGCACTACTGTCCTGGTTTGAATCCGAACAAGTCTGTCTAACTTAAAGCTGAGTGGTGCTGGACGATGGTGTTTTAAAACAGGAGCTATGGGAAAATGTGGACCTGAATAAATAGAGGAATGTACCCTTATGGTCCCAAAGGGCCAGTCCATAAATAGCAGTTAGTCTTGCAGTTTGAAAAGGTTCGGCATAATTTACTGTAGTAGTATTAAGTGTTTCTGTAATATTGCTTGACCGATAGAGTATCTGTCAAAGTCTTTGAATGTTTTCAGAACATCTAAGTATAAATGGCCAAATAGTCAAAATGCTTTGCTTGTGAGGCATTGCACGATTCTACGAGTATATTGGAGTAACTTTTGAAAACAAAACATTTTGACATTGTATGTATTGTAAATATTGTTTGTGTTATATTAGAATAGTTTGGAAAGGTATTGCAAAGATAAACTTAATGCTATAAGAATCTGAAAAAAAAAGGTTTTTTTCCAAAACTCAGACCAAAGTCATGTCCATGATTTAATCTTCATATTTCTGTTAACTATGTTTAGGTGTAGCTTGTACTGAACTGAGTTTTAGGTCAGCATCAGCTTGAGGCTGCATTTACTTGTATAAAAACTATATGTAGTTCTTCATTTCCTGCTTTCAAAAAAAATTACCACATCAGATCCTGTATGTATATGAAGGTACTTAAATGTAACAGACATCTAACTATTTTATAGAATTTGATGCGTTGTACAGACTTGGCATCCCTGACCCAGCAGGCTACATTAAAAAAAGATACAAGTCCACACAACTCTTATTTCTGAGAGCAGCTTGTGTTGGTCAGGAAATTGTGGATCAAGTTGAAGCCTCTGTAGAGGAAGCCATCAGCTCTGGAAACTGGATAGATGTAGCGGTAAGCAATCCTTTCAGTTGTTGTTGTTGGATTTATTTATTTTGTCTTATTTTTGTGTCAGGTGATACTTTATTGAAACTACACATATCTATAATGAAAATTCCATGTTGTCAAAGAAGAATATTCCATTTAAGTAAAATAACAAGAAAAAAGGCATTATTTGCCTTTAAGTTGGTCTGAACAAAAACAGGGGAAGGACATATCAGTATTTGGTTGATAGATAACCTAAGACTAACTTTCATTTCAAAATTAGTGCTAATGTATTCTGCTAGAGAGCAATATATTTCTGTGGGGGTTTTTTTGGAAAAAAGTTTAAACTGAACTCTTATGACAGTTTCGGTAAGCAGAGGGATATTAGCCATTTTGTCCTGGCTAAATCCTAATTTTAGGCCTTACAGCATTACTTTGTCGCTTGTAAGAAGGCCTGCTGTTGTTTTGTGTTTGGTGTTATTCTGTATCTGTTGAGCTGCATTTTGAAGAAGTTGCTGTGCGTTTTCCCAGAGGTAACACATATTCTAGAGCAATCTTGATTTGGGATGTTGGAAGATTTAAAATAGTATATACTCTTAAATTACTAGTTTAATTTTAAAAGTGCGATATATTCTAAATAGTTAACAGATGTCAAATGGGATGTCTGTGGATTCTGTTTATCCACGTGCAAGTATGTCTGTCCATTCTAGAACAGATTATTGTATGTAAATGATTTTGATTTTCTTCACCCTAGACTCTTCTGCCCAGCTCATTGTCAGTAGAAGATGTTGGGATTTTGCTTCAGCAAGTGATGAGATCTTTAAACAAAAATTCTTCAGATTTAGTCTTCACTGACACCATTGTGGTCAGTGAGAAATTTCTAAGCAGCTGTGCTGATCTGTTTTCTGATATGATGCAACAGAAAGCTGAAAAGGTACAGTTTTTTTGATTGGTCAAGATGCAATATACATTGAGTGTTGGAGTATAGTTTATGTGACTTTCTATTTGCTGTTACCATCTCTTTACATCTCATCTGAAATACAGCTTGAGAAGAAGGGCAAAAATGAAGAAAAGATTTGTATATGTAATCAGTGTAATTTAATGTATATTCAGTTGCACTCAGGGAATACCATTACACTATAACAGTATGATCAGATGCTGAATTTTGAAGAGGAGAATAAACGTCTCTTCATGTGTTACACTTGGAAAACACGGTGTTAGATTAGTATACTTAAAAATGGCCAAATGGCTGAAATGTTTCCATATGTATCTTCTGTTGCTGTGTGTATCTTTTTGCTATTAAGTGCATGTTCTTCATTTTAGGAAATGAAAAATAACCCTGTTAATATAATCACTGAAGAAGATTTAAAACAGGTTTCTGGTTTAGAGAATTCATATGCTAATAAAAAAGACAAAAAGGATGAAAGAAGAAAGAAAGCAACAGGTAAGGCATCAATATTTAGCTTAAGCCAAAAAAAAAAAAAAAAAAAAAAAAAAAAAAAAAAAAAAAAAAAAAAAAAAAAAAAAAAAAAAAAAAAAAAAAAAAAAAAAAAAAAAAAAAAAAAAAAAAAAAAAAAAAAAAAAAAAAAAAAAAAAAAAAAAAAAAAAAAAAAAAAAAAAAAGAGGCTTGTTTAGCCTTGGAAATATTCAAATACAAAGTCCATATAGTCATCATGGACTATATTTTGTAGTCCATTAGTTGCCTCCAGTCCATTGCTGAAGATGTTTAAGAAATAATCCAACCACTTCTCATCATTATACTGTAGGTGTAGATATATCTGAGATATGTCCATGATAACTAATTTCAGGTTTAGAAGTGCAGAGGAAGTACCATAAAGATATCTTGAGTTAGTCCAACACAAGGCAGCTGGCTTTAGAAGCAAGGAATCCACGTTTGTTTATTAGTATGGTCACATAAGATTGAGTTGTGCAATGAGGACTGACCAAACCAGTATTAGCTCAGGGACCTCTGTACCATTTTTTATTACACAGTGTAGATACACTCCTACTCTCCACTTTTCAGGGATCCAGAAAATGAAAGTATTTCTTAATTGTCTTCAGAAGTTAATTCCAAAATCACTCTGTCTAAATTGAGAAATGAGGTATTAAGATGGAGTTTTATTTGAGAATATTGTACATCTTTTCTAAGAATCCCGTGCCAGACAATTTTCTGTTGTTTGCACACATAATAGTTATTTGGAGATTCACACAGTTTACTTCAAGGTATATGCTGGGTTAAATTAATCCCAAGCCTTACTCCAGTTGAGCGGTGGCTGTTTGGAATAGATTTTAATTTGAAGAAGAATAAAAATGTGTGGTTTTAACCCTTTCAAAGCTTTCTGGTTTTTAAAACATTATTCAAACTAAAGACTGTATTTTCAGTCCCAAAAACTTTATGTGGCTCTTGTGTTGCTACAGCACAGCTGAGCAATCTACGTTGAACTCGCATGCAGAGTTTTATGTGCTACTGAAAGTAACAAAGCACTGATGCATCTAGCTTAATTGAATATACTTGTCTGCAAAATAAAAGATTACATTCTGCTTTTAAAAAGGCCATGACTGAGTTGACATGGAAACTAAACTTATTCTTGCCGCAAGAGACAGCAGATTTTTCTTGGCCATAGCTGAGGCAGAGAAGCTTGAACTTTAATTGAACTGTCATAAATAGAATGACTTCAGTTTCCAGCCCTCTGAGGAGCGAGACTCTACTGAGCATGTACTATGTGTCTAGACACATTCATATCCACAGGTAACATATGCTGCACCATCAGCAAGCACTACCCTGAAGTGGTTTTTTAGATGTATTACCTTAAAACAATCAACGTCACGGTTTAAGGATTAGATGTTGTTATTGTGTATTGGCAGAATGTGGCCAATGCCACGTTGCCTATCTCAAGGTCTGTGCGTGACTATATCAATATCTGTTGTTTACGTGTAACCTGACGTGGCGTACTGTTAATGCAGTTCATACAAATATAGATTCTGCCATGTCTTGGTTTAATGAAAATTTTCAAGATAAATTCTCTGTTGCCTATTTATAATACCATTTGCAACAGTCTGTTACAAACAAGTATCTGTAGAGGCATGTACTCTTGAAATCCTTTCTGTAGGTTACAGTCCATGGATCCTGTTGTCATAAAAAACGGCTTTTCTGGCAGTAGTCTCTCTTGCTTCATCTCTCTGTGGATAAGATCTTGACTGCAGATTGCAGCTTCTTCTGTATGGCTATTCAAGTGGAATACAGAATGAAGGAAGCTTTGTTTCCAAAAAAACTAGTATATTGCACAGTTGACAAACAGTTTGTATCTGCTCAGCTGAATGCAGTCACATTTCAAATAAGTTTGTGAAAAACACCAACTCTTTTGTTTGTTTTTTTTTGGAGAGGTCACAGACTCAGGTGGTCTCACAAGTACACCATCCGCTGCTAGCTGCAAGTGAACTAGTTTGCTGTTCCTGCAAAGTAATGCTTAAAAATCCATCTATAGCACGTAACAGATGCAGTTAGCTTTGTGAGTAGTAGCATCTTGTCTTTGTGTTTCCTTTTCTTGAATGATACTGTTACATAATGTAGTCACTTGAAATCTTGGACCTTATATTTAAATGGCAAAGTAACTACTTTCTCAAGACTTAGTGCATGTATAGAACCAATTATTCTGGAGTTTAAATTTCTTTCAAGTGAAAGGGGAACAAGCTGTGAAAAAGGGAACAAACAGCAGAACAGCTTACCTTGTGGAGAGGGACTGTATTGCTAATTGAGATCCTGTCTGCAGTGTGAATACATGGATTATGGGACCTATGAACGAAGTAATTTGTTATGTTTGTCAGAACTGGAACGTCTTGTTGCTTTATAGTCATCTAGGAATAGTTGAAAAAGAATTCGTGTTCTAGTTAATTGAATGCACGCTTCCAGGAATATTTTGGATAAATGCTTCCTGTGTAGGATTCTTTCTCTGAAAGTTAACAAAGTTACATTATCTGGAATATTTTTCAGTAGCTCAGTTATTCAACATCACTGAATAAAAATGCTAAATGCTTTCTGAGATGCTATTTTCAGCCAACAGAAAATCTCCCATTACATCGTGGGCACTCGTATCTCATCTGTTTCCAGCTGGAAAAAGATATTGCTCTTTTTTTTTTTAATCATATGTACATTTGATATGATTAGTATTTGTGGTTATTAATGACATTAACTTAAACAAAGCTTTGACTCAGTTGCTTTTTTTTCTTAAGAATGATACTTACGAGCCTAAGATTCTGGAATATATAGTGTAGGTCACATTTAGAATCAGGTTGTGTTTTTTTAATTCAGCATTAAGTAACACAGATAAATTACCATAATATTGTAAACTTTTTAAGTGCTACAACTTTACTGTGTACTGAGCAAATAATTCTCCACCAGAGGGCAGTGGAAGCGTGAGAGGAGGAGGAGGTGGTAACGCTAGAGAGATCAAGATTAAGAAAACCAAGAAGAAAGGTAGAAAGGATGCTGACAGCGATGAAGAGTCGCAAGCAACTAGCACAGGTTTGTCGTTTTATTTTGGGCACTATCTATTCATACTGACATGTTTTTATCACTTGCTTTTCCACATCTCTCTTTTTCCCCACTGTATTGATAAGGTCAGGTAAAATATCAAAGAAGTTGAGAATACTATTTAGTTAGAATTGTATTAATGGATATGATGTTGCTATTTAAATGAAATGGACATGCCGTATGCACTGAAAAGTATAACTTAGTCTTTAAAATGGCTATTCAATTTAAGTAAAGGAAATGAGAGCATTTTATTTTTTTTTATTTGATTTTTTGTAGGAAATGCCTTAGATTTCGGGATGAATATTATACTTGGTTTCTTAACACCTGCTGAATAGCATATGATAAATGGAGAAGTTCTCATCCAGTTCCAAAGCTTAATTAGCTTAAATTAACAAATCATAGCAATGAAACAGTACTTAGATGTTTTTCCTCATAGGGATGAAATATACAGTCAAAATAAAGTTTTAATATTTTAAATAAGATTCATCTGTTTAACTGAGACTTCTGCATCTGAGCTAGCTACCTTTATAACTATTGACTTTGTAGTGGAGGAAAGTACGTGCTTTGAAGGCCTAGCCTGTCTCGCTTGTTTCAGATGTGTATTACAGGATGAGTTTGAATCGCTCCCTGTGGGTGCCCATTTCTCTACCTTTACTGTTAGGAGAAGGAGCATGGATGGCTTCCTCAGAAGTAAATGCCTACAGTGTTAGACTTTTAGCAAACAGTGGTTGCAAATGAAACAATCATAATCATGTGTTATTTCTTTTATTCGATGAAGTACAAGAAACGTGTACTTCCATTTTAGACTTTCAATACTGACTGAAAAATACTTTTAAACACAATATTTGAAGTTATGAAGTACAGCATCTTAATTTTGTATGATACTACTCCCATAGATTACTGTAATTCACATATAAATGAAGTTATTTTTCAAGACTGCTCGGTTACAGAGTAAAACGGTGTTACATCACCTTTTTTTTGGTGTAGCCTTTCATGTTTTACAATTGTTGCTGCTTGTATTGCTGTATTGTAATAAATAGATTGAACCAAAATCCCAAGATAAATTCAGATGTAACCATTCGAATATAAATAAGACCCTTCCAAAACATGATTTAAGCTCCCTTTCCACCTGTTTTTGTAGCCTTGTATGTTGTTCATTGCTACCGTGGCACGACTAGGGACATCATTGATTTCCATTCATTCAGTTACCTTACGTGCAGAATAAACCTGTTTTATGCTGCATCTGGAACATGGAGTGCCTGTCCTTTTCTGGTTCCCTGTCATCATCCTGATCTCACTCTTATGTGTAAAAACTAAATTCTGCCGCGTGCAGACAAACTTCATATTTTGTCCAAAACCAAAATACAGATGCACTAATTCGTATGCATTTACAAGCAGCATGTAAGTTGATTTTATTACTGGAACTTCTTGTCTGGTTTAATATTCTTGCTTTATCATGTCTCAAATTTTATACTGTAACCTCAAGCTTAGGATACTCTCTGTTACATGATTGTGTACCTTACTAAATGGGGTTTAAAAAAACCCAACAACCTTGTGAAATCCTTCAAATAGAAACATTCTATTCAGTTTTGACATTTTAAAAAACTATTTGGTCTTGGTGACGTCATTGTTTCTAAACTAATGGATGGGCCTGGCAGTTTGAAATGTATCATCAAAAATGTATGTCCTCATATACTACTTAAGTTGTCTGTTACAGAAGATAACTTCTAAGTGATCAAAAGAGAAATTTTGTCAGTTTTTATATGTGTAAAATTTAACTGTCATGTATAGTCATCCCTTTTTTTGCATTGTTGGTAATGCATTTCTTCTGTGGAGGTTTGGGCTTTGAGGCATTTCAATGTCTCTTGCCACAGAGTAACTGCAGCAAAACTAAATGTAATGTTTTCTCAATGAATGTTGCTCATGGCCGCTATAGGTAGGAATAAGCAGCCAGAGTTCCCTTTCATGTCACAAGAGGAAATTCAGGATGTTTTAAAGACCCGCATGCAGGATTGCCCTGAAGAGCTTATTACAGAACTTGCTGAACATCTAATAAGGTAATTTCAGTAATTCAACTGGAGTTAGAAAGTCTGTGGTACACTTCTTCAGATGAATCTTCTCCTCAATCTGTTTTCTTGCTTAGAAAAAAATGTTTTGCTGATGGAAGTGAACCACAATATTCTTTGTCTATACAGCTCCATGTTACATACTTGCTTATGTATTAGAAAGCCGTGTTGACGCAGTAATGAGAAATAATGCTTCTGCTTAGCAGTAGGTGGTTCTGCGTCCTTTGTCAGCAAGTGTATTTTCCGGTTCATGGGTGTATTTCCACCCCCTTACACTGATCCATGTTGGGGTTTCACCAGTCCCATCTTCTGTACAGCCCTTGGTATACGTTCATGTTCCCTGTCTTTTGTGGCTCTGCTGGTACCTGCGTGAACTGGGTAGTAAGCTAGGTCAGCAAACTGATCTAAGCAAAGATGAATAACTTCTTTTAAAAGATGTTCCATACAAGAGAGAGGATGTGAATATGTGTGTTCAGGGCAAAAAGGACATGATAGGACTGTAACAGCCCAAGCTTGAATAAACTTGGAGTGCAATGATAACTGCATCTTTAGACGGGCCTGTGCTATTTTCATGCAACTTAAGTCTTCCCCGCTTACAGCTCTCATTGATCTGAAATTTGTCCACAGACCCCTGAAAGAGTTTGTGAATAGCGTTGCTTCTGGAAATCTTTTCTATGTTTCATCTTGTTCCCATTTAGGAGTTGTTATGAGTTAAAACCTTGGCAAGCATTTACATACCATGTATACTGTAACCAGTAGTACTTCTGCAATTACAAAAGTACATTTTAATTTCCTAGTGCTTTTTTTCTGATTTCAATTATTTGCTTTTTATTTATTTCACCATTCTGTGGCATTCATGCCCCATTCATTTACTGTGTAATGAGGGAGCTTTCTCTGTTGCTGATATGTTTGGAAAAACCTTCTACAGTTTTACACTTTGCTTAATGTTCCCTTTTTCTCCTTTCTTCTTCCCTGTTCGAAGACCTTTAACAAAAACTTATCAGGAGGTTGTGCGTTCTGTTTTTACGTCTTCGACATCTTCCTCTGGAGCTAGCAGAAGACAGACTATGAAGGACTTGCAGGAGGAATTCTCAAACTTGTACAACAACGTTCGGTTATTTGAAAAGGGAACAAAGCATTTCACAGGTACAATAAATATATACTTTAAAAAATGAATATGCTTCTTTAAGGATGTTGAATTTATTCCAGAATCTACATTCAAGGTCAAAGAAGAGGAACAGTTTAAAAAGGAAAAACTTAGACGTGTTTATACTGCCTAACACTGACCTTATGCTGGAGTGCATTGCTTTGTACACTTACTGAAATATGTTCTCTTTATTTCATACCCATAGTCTATTATATCTTCTGTCAAGATAATTGTGGGTTCTTGTCCTTCCTTCCAAAGTGTTTGCATCCCTTCCCAGTTTTTATTGTCGGGGGGAGGGAAGGGAGAGGAATTAGTAAGCTTACTTCATTCTGTCACCTGTGCCACTAATGAAAGAATTGAATACTACCTGATTCTAACAAGCCCCTGTTAAAACCTCTTTTAGGTTTGATACTGAAAGTAGCTGATCCTTGAGGGTAGTTTTTCAAAAATATGTAGATTCATTTTGCAGTGGGTTACTTTGTAAGGTGTCTTCTTTAGCTACCTATATTTTGTGACAGAAAAGTAGCATTAGGAAAATATTGTAGACATTTCCAAGATTCTCTGCTGTATTCAGCTTTCTTCTAGAACTTTCGCTGCGGAAAACTTATAACAAAAGGAAACACTAGCAAAAAATCCCAATATTCCTATGTTTAGGAATAAATGGAATTATTTCCCATTAGCCTCTGTTCTTGTACATGTGTTCTGTAGCCTCTTTTTTCTAAATTTCTACTGTTTCAGTCTTAAAGTCATGTGCCTGCTCTTCTGTTTAACTGCTTGTCCTGTAGACTTTTCCTTTACATACTTTTTATTTGTTGATGGATAGCAGTGGTTGTTCATTAGTGGTTCAGGAGGATTGTACAGGGGCTAGTTTACTGCTTATACAGGTACACCTTTGAAATACTAACAATGCATTAAAATGCGCTTACAGACCTGAAAGCTCACATTTTTCACTGAAGAATGTTCCATGAGCAACTGCAAATGAGGCATGTTAGCCTCATGTATCGGGATAACTTTCTCATACTACTCATGGTTGATAGAGTCCCTGTTTTAGGAGGTGCTGTGATAACTGTCATAGGAATCAGATAACTATAATAAGTTACTTCTAATGACTTCTTTCTTTTAACAGATGAGACTCAGACTAACCTTACCAAACACCTGTTGAAGACTGTCTGTACAGATATTACAAATCTTATTTTCAACTTCCTAGCATCTGATTCAATGATGACAACAGAAAATTATTCTACAATCACAAGTGAGGTACATAGATAACAGTTCCTTTTTAACAGTCTCAAGTAGATCGGTGATGTTTATTTAATATTTAATTATCTTCTGTTTAAATATGCCTACAGCTAAAATGGTAATTAATATTACGGATTATTTCCATTCTTGTCTCATACAGGTCCGGACCAAGATTTTAGGTAAATTGCCAGAAGACACCAAAGGTCCTTTAACTAAACTGCATACTTCTCTGAATGGCAAGGTAGAGTGATCCAGAATCTTTGAGTTCAGGTTTTCCGTTCTGCTGATACAATGCTAATAAACAGCTGATATACATAGTGTAGTACGTAACTGCTGCTGCTGTGAAGGACGAAGGCAAAGTAATCTTTTGAATTTGTGTAAGTCAGTGAGAGTAAGTACATTTTCATATCTGTGAATTGTAAGAGGTGAAAAGGCGATCTTACGTTTGGATACTGATAGTCACCTAGCTCTTTGCTTCTAGATGGAATCCAGTGTATCTTTTATGTGCAGGTGAGAAAAGTAAAAGCTGAGAGAGAATCTGCAGTTTAAAGTGGTTGATGTTTCTTGTATTTTGTTCCTGAAGTTCCTGATTGTTCTCCCATGTATTCTTAACTAGTAAAATCCTGGATATTTTAAAAAAACCCTTCATATTATGCAGTGTAAGTACAAAGGAAAGTAATTTATTAATTCTTTTATGCAAAAGGCCATACTGATATGTTTGTTAAGAAAAAATATACCTGTAAATAATCGTAGAACATGTATTCCTTTTTTAATTCCATTTTTAAGACTAATGGATTATAGTTTGTTTCAGTATTTAAGTTTATGAAATTTTAGAAGATTAATAAAGTTAATTTCTACGAAATACTTTCTACTTTCTGCGTTCTTCCATAGTTTATTCCAAATGTATTCACAGTCATCTGTTCATGTGATTAATTGTGAACAGTAGTTACCCTTTTTTATAATCTGCAAACACGTATTAAATATTTATATTGTTTTTTAATAGAGCGTAGAAGATTTTCTTTCGTGCCTTGATTCTGCAGTGGATATTTGTGGTATTATGGTGAAAAAAGGAGACAAAAAAAAGGAAAGGTACCTTAATTTTATTTATTCTATGCACAGTATGTGAAATGTAGCTCTGTTGCTGCACAAATGTTAGATGGGTAGTTTGGTAGCAGTCACACAGAATGTGTAAGTAAGAGGCAGTCTTTCATTCCAAACTGTTTAACTGAAAAATACAAAGTCAAGCAGTCCTAATTCCATGGGAGAAGGAGGAGGGGAGAGTTCATATTCGGCTAATTTGCTTGACTCACTGCTTACTGTGACATAGTTTATAAATTCTCTAGGGGACTTTCAAAATCTGAGCTACACCAGTGCTAGCTTTTTTTTTTTTTAATGTGGAATTTCACATAAAGAAATGGTCTGTCAGAGGAGAAAATTAAAATTAATTGAAGTTAGATAAGTTTTAGAGTCTATTATCAACTACTATAAGACAGAATGAGAAACATATTTTTATATAATGTATTCCTGTTCCTTAGGCAAGTCCTGTTTCAGCATAGACAAGCTCTGATTGAACAGCTAAAAGTCACAGAAGATCCAGCTCTTGTTCTGCACCTGACATCAGTACTGTTATTTCAGTTTTCAACTCACTGTATGCTTCATGCACCAGGAAGATCAGTACCACAGATCATTAATTTCCTAAGTGGCAAGATCCCAGAGGTATTCCTTTCTAGATTTTTAAGGGGAAAGTACCTTTTTTCTATGACGGAACATAAAAGTTGTGCCTTACACTATTTCTGCTGCATAAGACTGGCACCTTTGTGTTTCATGTCTAATCATTACTTCATGTACAGAATATACAATTTCTCTAATCTGTATTGTATTTCAAACCTATCATTTCATGGATCTGTCTTCAATATTTTTTTAATAAAACTAAAAATCAATCTGTTATTAGTACTGTAGCTTTTGTCTTTATCCATAGAGACAGCTATGTATTGAGGGATGTTCTAATTCATATAACTGAAAATTTTTACACTCTTTTTCCTCCCAGCTAGAGCATGGTTGCTTTTTAAACTTTTCTAATTCAGTTTTAAAGAAAGATATACCTCTTCAAAAGTAAAAATACTGAAATTCTATATTCTAAACTGTCAAAACTGGTGATGTTTACTAACTGCATTGCTTTCCTGCTTCAGTGGTTAATTGTCCTGTTCTTGCAGCATAGATGCACTTTCATTTTTCTGCCTCTTTGAATGTCTCTCAGAATTTAGGTTGCAAAATACCTTGATGGAAATATATTTATGTATCACTACCCTCTTTAGGCAAGAATGGGAGAATGCTTTTTTAATTAAAGGTCTGTGTACCTTCTCCGTAACATTGACATTCCTTTGTTTTGTTCTGTTTTTTCCCCTCAGGATCAGCATTCTCTGTTAGTCAAATACCAGGGATTAGTAGTGAAACAATTGATCAGCCAGACTAGGAAAACTGAACATGGAGACGGTGACACAACAGATAACCTGGAAGAGGAGGAAGGCACAGATACCATTCGAAAAGAGCTCCAGGAAATCACTACCGCTATCAAAGATCTTGTTCTCAGACCTAGGAAATCTTCTGTAACAGAGGAATAAAATTATTATTCAGTGCATCCACATCCATGATATAGTCAGATTTTATTTTTTTTATCCTGAAGGGAAGGATAGCAGAAAATGCTTGACAAACTTTAAAATTTGGCTTCTAACAATTGCAAGTCACAGCCAGGGAACACGGTTGTTGGGTGATGGTGGCAAATGGAGTTTTGTTATGTACTACTACAGTGTACGTGTAACACACATTAAATGTAGATGTGACAAGCACAGTTGTGGACACTGGGTGTGAAACTAGTGTTTTTTAATTGGCATCTTCATGTGAGGCCTCAAGAAATGGTTATTCTTCAAGTAACAGTGTATTCTGTTCCATACGCACACAGACGTATAGTTTTATTTCTCTGATTTGGATTCATAGTGATCTAAGGCTTGCCTGTATATCTTAATTTCAAATACTAGTTTTGAAAGATATACTGATACCTAATAGTATACCAAGGAAAGGCCATCTTTACTTTTTGATATCATTAGTGGATGTTTACAGCTTCTGTTCACTGGACCGCAACAGTAAAAACATTGAGTACAAGTGTACATTGCTAAACTTAAGAAAAGTGACCCAGTACTAATGTGAGTTTCTAAATGTAGTGAAAGCTTCTGAAAATCGGCACACTCATGCTATTAATGTGTTCTGTTAATGTCCGTAATAACAATTCATTTAAAACTTGTAATTCGGACAGAGGAGGTGATACCCTTTTGCACTGGCATTTTGGGAGTGGATGAATACTGTTACGCCTGCCGTGTTTTACGTGCTGTATGTTCATTCGGTGGACTTGTTGAGTTCTTAGTCCAGTTCCCATAGCAGTTAGAAGCACTCGCTTGCATTCTGTCAGCTCCTTGAGAGAACTTGTGGTATTCTGTTTATCCTGAGTTTCTTGAAAAGAATTTAGTTTATGATCTTTCTACATAAACTTTATAGACCGAAATACTGGCTAAAGTGTTTCCCTCATGTTTTTTACCAGCCTTATTTTTACAGGAGCAGTACTGCATGTCTTCAGGAAAGTGGAAAAATGTGTAAAATAGAGTTCTGCCACTATTAATGACATAATTCTTGTATGTCAAATATACTTCTAACTTATTTTTAAGATAAGATAATTTTCAAACCAGAAATATTTTAGTTGTATTACTTCAGTAATGCCCATTGATTTCATATGTGTAATTTCATGTTTTTGCTTACAATCAGTTTTGAGCAATAAGACAAGTAATAGAGTTCTTTTCACTAAAAATGTCATTCACCCGTTCTTGCCAAAATTCTTTGATGCTGAAAGAAAAAAAATTCTGTGCAAGCCCTACTCTGTTCAAGTATTTCTGTTTTCCAGCAGTTCACGTATTCTATAAGCTGGATCATAAATATTCCCAAGCCTGAAATAGCAACAGATGAAGGTTGAAGAGGCCAACTATGGAAGCTCAGTAACAGATTAACCAAGGTTAAGTTAATTTTGGTAAGGTAAAAAATTGAATTTTATACATATATAAAAGGCAGTAACGTTTAACAATGTTCACATCAATGCTGATCTTTTACCAACTGTAAGGCAAAACAGTTTGCCAGTTGTAAGGCAGAAGCAAAGGTAGTTGTTTCTCTTTCCTTGGCTGAAGGCCATCATAGCTGACAATAAAGGACAATGAGGAGTAAGAGATGAAAAATATTCAGGCTGTTTAACTTTGTTTAAGAAATAGAGTTTGCATACAGGGAATAGGTTTGATTTCTTGTTGTTTAGCCAGAATAATTATTCCGCTCCTATACTGAATGTAGACAATTTTATATGATATTGAACTATTTTGTAAATAATATGCCATATGACATTCTGTATGCAAATACGAAATTATTTTAATAACATTAAATGAAGTATTTAAAATGCATTCTGTTGACTTAGCCAATGGTTGATCATCTTGCAACTTGCAGCTTTCAACCAGCAATTGGTAACATGCGCCATTTAACTTAACATGCCATTCTGAGTGTCCCTGTATTTTTGTTTGATACTGTTTTATGCTGGAATAATAATGAACTTCTTATAAAATTTACTATATCATGTGTTAGACTTGCTATATTGTAGCCAATGTTATAAGGATGATTAAAAAAATATATTCTTTGAAATAGATACAAGGGAAGCACTACAATTCAGAGATACCTTCTGGCTACTAACAGAATTCAAGGAGACATAGGTTGGAAAACCTTCCCAGATATTTTTGTTGTCTCTTAGATGTGGAAAATCAGTCTTTAGTTTATGATATAGAAGTATTTTGAAAGAGAAAGAAAAGGAATATTCACAATTTCCTGAATATTTTGCTAATTCATGAGATTTTTCCTCTCCCTAGGAGGAATGTATGCAGGAGGAAGAGTAATCTTGTCTTAGAAATCAGAGGTTCAGTTCACAAAACAAAACTGCCCTTTGGAATATCTAGGAAAATGAAAGGCAATACAAAGTATACAAATTGACGCTTTTACATTGGTTTTAAGCATTTAGTGTCAGCCTCTCATTGCCCTTCACCTACGGTATTTAAACACCACCATTATATTTTTATAGACTCGTAAAGCTGATGTGTATACATATGCACATATATACATATATACATATGTATATATACATATGCATATATGTATATATACACAACTATTTATAAACATGCATCTCGTAGCCCATTTGCTGCCACTCTCAGCAAATTGGAATGGGTGCATTAGCCATAGGTAGAATAATACCTTTCTCAGCAACAGCCTTTCCTTTCCCTGTTTTTAAGTGGCAAAATGTGACTTTTGTAGCTGGTTATTTGCAGGTCTGCTGGAAATACGCAAACTGTTGCTCTGTTAGAATTTGCAGCCTTCTTTCCAATTCTCTTGTTTCACAGCTTCTTAAAAAAAAAAACCAAACCTTTCTAAGTTTCTAAGTAATAGTACTGGGATTTGTTGTCTGCATGAATCCATCTTATGGCTTGTTCAGATAAAACTACAGTACTTCTGTTCTCTGTGTAGGCTCATGAGTAGGCTACTCATGCAGTGGTTGCTCCTTGAATTTTTCTAATAATTTCTTCTAATAAGTAACAGTTACATTTTCCATAGGCTAGGAAAATGGAAATTTCTACATTTTGGTTTTTTTTTTTTTTTTAATAAGTTTAGTACTCTTGCAGAAGACACAAGAGTGACTGTACTGGGTCAGACCAAAGGTCTGCGTAGCCCAGTATTGTGTCTCCAGCAAGGGCCAGAAGTGGATGCCTAGGGAGGAATATAGAACCAGGCATGTAGTGATTTTTCCCTTGAGTGCTTTTTGAGCCTCCAAATATGTGCTACTCAAACTTTTTGAATTATGATTGTACTTTAAACATAGAAAATGGTAATTAGCTGAAGCTTTTGTGTAAACCGGATACTTGTGAGAGCAGAATTCCTTTCTCTGCTGACCCAAATAACAGAACATATTCAGTAAGTGCCAAAGATGTTTTCTCAGGAAAACAAGTTATTTATTTATTTATTTAAGGAATTGTTAAGGAATGACTTTTTTTTAATTAATTAAAAAAATAATAATCTGAATTCAGAAGAGCAACTTGAGTAGTTTAAAGAGAAACAGCATTTGATTGATGAATTTCCCAAATCTTCAATATGAAGAGGAAGCTAGGTCAAGACAGGTCATGTCTGGGGTCAGATGAAATAAGCTGCTCTCTCTTTCAGGGAGTTCAGGAAGAGATGTGAGAGCTGTAGGAGACATCACCTAGCTGATACTCTGAAGAAGCAGCAGAATTTTTGTTGACCTCTTCAGTTATACTCAATTTGCACCTGTTGGCAAAACCCAATTGTTTTAAATGCTTCTCTGGGCACGTCTTCTGTTAACATAGCTACGATCTCTACCTACAGTTAGACAAATTTGAGGATAGTCTTTGAAGTTTAAGGAAAGTGATATGCTGGAGGAGGTGTCTGTACTTCTCATCCTTTCCGGAAAGAACGTATTGCGTTAGAAGTATTTCTAAGTGTCATTAGCTCTTTTGACGGATCTGTTTGGGTAATACTTTTGTCTTGTTCTGATTTGTGAACTTCAGAAGGTAGTTGGTTAAGAATTGTACTTTCAGTTTTCTCTTTCTGGAAGTAAAGGCAAGAGGAAGCTATTCATGATTCTCATTCTGGACTCAAATTCACACCTAACCTGTCCTCTGTCTTCTCAATCTGCAAAAATCGCAAGCTTGAAAAGTGCATGGTGTAAATAAAGCTTATAGCTCATATAAAAATGAGAAAAGAGTTCAATCTAGTTTAAGTACATGACAAAATAAGTGTCTGCAGAGGTTTAATAAACCAGTCAGCCACAAACAGAGAAGGTCAATTCTTGGCAATATTAATCAGAGGATCAGTCTTAATTGCAAGATATTACCTAGGCGCAGATAACCTCCAGAACATGACCAGATTTGGCAATTTTACTGAAGTCTTCAGATAACGTAATACATCTTTAAACCATTTAAACATTTCCTTCTTTCTTCTATCTGTGATATAAAACAGCTCCCACCCACTTGACATTATATACTAAATGATTCAGATCTATTGGCTCTCGGTTGTGGAAAAATCTGCCTGGAGGTCAGTTGTGGTTCATACCACAAGCAGCCATCCTTTTTTTCACTCTGCTCAACTTCAGCCTGCATTTTCAAATGGACACAGTATCCTTACTTTCAGCTGGGATTGGTTAAAGGTCTCCATAGAGTCTTACGCAAAGTATAAGCATTTCTCTATGCTCCATGCAGGCAGTAGACTGTCTGTGAAAGTCAGCTGGCCCCTGTTCTGTCCAAGCAAAAAGTAAAAGAGAGGACTGCGATCCAAACAAGGCCAGAACTGAGAAATACCGAGGGAGAACCTAGAGGAGGCCGTTGCTGCCACTCTGATGGTCGCACCGTATGAACACCTTCTGCCTGCCAGAAGAGCGGCAAATTGTTCCAGTCCAGAAATTGCTGTAGTAATGTCAGAGGAGTTCTGCTGGGTCCCCGAAAGTCTTTTCTGAAATTGGAAAAGTGTTTCTCCCTGCCCCCTATTTCCTGTACACAACAGTCAGACTTTAGTAATCACGACTTCTCTATTTCTTTTCTGATTTACGAGCCCAGATGAGGTCTTTTGGATTCATTATGCATGGACCAAAGTGTATCTGGGAATGAATGATGATCCATCTTTTTTTTTTTCTTTTTCTTTTTTCTTCTTTTTTCCTTGTACTAAACAGTTTGGGGCTTTGGGGGGGTTTGATTCTTTAGTTTTTTAAGAGAAGTGCCTTTTTCCTTTTGACAACTGTCTGAAATATGTTCCTTTAAGAACCTCCTACATGGTATGTATTTGCAATTTGTAAACACAATATGTCAAAGAATGATTTGATTTGGTGGTGAGGCAGCCAGCTATTTGCATGTCATGAGGTCTAAGGGAAACAAACTGACCCTCAGCCTTCCTCCATCCAGCCAAATTCTGATGGGACCCTCAAATAGCTCTGGCAAAGTGTTCTGTTTCTTTTGGACTCGATGAATGCTTGTTTCTGTGAAGGCACATAATTATTTCTTCCTTTATTTTGCTGCACAAGTTATCAAGAGAAGCAGCTTAAAACCAAATGTGAGTATTGAGGCTCTTTTCCATTATTCCTTTATTTGATAATGTTTAAATGGGGTAGTATACAAGGTACCTAATTTAACATTTTGAGCAAGTAAACGGGAACTTTTTTCTTCAGACACACAACTGCTAATTAAATTAGATGCAGAATTCTACACATGTATCAAAAATTTTCTATTTTGTGTACCAAAAGAAATGCCACGCTTTTTTTGGATGCAATTGTTTTCATTTTATTAATTGGCTCGCTCATTAATTTACGGGAAGATTGTTTGGGGTTTCCTTTGTAATGAGGTGAGGATTAATTTTATTTACTCCAAAGAACAAGCTAACAGTAAAAGTGCATGCTTTTTCCTGTGACATTTGAATCACCATTTTTATCTCTTAGCAAGCTTCCATAGCTATTTGCTATTGCAAGAAAACTTTCTAGATAGTGTCTTTTCTGATAAGGTAAGTCACTTGTTCCTAGCATAACTAATTTTAACACCTAACACAGATTGTTCTTGGTTTTTTTCAAAGTAAAACCAGTTTCCAAGCTGGTGTTTATAGCAATATTTTTGACTTGTCATCAAAATCAAGTATCGTCTCCAAATTCTCCCTCCATACAACACTTTGTTTTATCTTTTAGCTATCACATTTTTAGGATCATAATTTTGGTTTGGAATTTGAAAGAAAAGAGTAGTATTGAAAGGATATACCACTTTATACTGAAATGGTGCTGGAAATGTGTGCCTATACTGCAGAATTAAAAAAGAAGTATGGGTATCTGTGGAAATAGTCCTTAAATTAAAGTCTATGTATATTAATTGTACTGCTACCTGATTTCATAACGGCAGTCTTTTTGATAATGAGGTTACAATTAAATTTGGACAAAACTATCAAATTTAATTTCCATTTCAATAATATAAATGTTTGAAAATATCTTTCTTTAACTGTCCCTGTTTTCAAAAGATCTGGTTTTATTTCTGGAGCTGGGCACCAAATCTCTTACATTTAGGAAACAAGTTTCAGATGCCTTTTTTTGTTTGTGGTTAATATTTTCACCCACATTTTTCTTCCGTTTGTGTGATAGTTGACATTTCTAGAGTATTCTAGCAGAACAGGCTGTAACGGATTTAATATACTAACGTTATAACAGATTGCTGATGGTCTTGCCATGTAATTTTATTGCAGTGTCACAAAAGTCACTTTGTTTCAAAGTTGTGTAATTGGTAGAGACTGAAGATGACATACCAACCTTCTTGTAAGATTAGAGCAAAATGAAATCAAAAGCTGCTCGAAAGAGATCCTGATCAGTTGTGACGTATGGTATCTCCAGGTTATTCGCAGGCAGTAAGATTTTACGAAGTGTATATTTTTGGTTGACTTGGTAAGGCATATGTTCTGTGGGCTATATACCAATAAGCCCAGCATTCTTCATTTTTTTCCGTATCTGAGTTTTATTTCTCAAAAAAAGTTAAAAACTTTTAGTATTGCCTAACCATGGACAGACGGAAAGAAATGTGAAAATCTTAACCAGCGTGCTTCCAAATGTTAAGCCCAAAATCAGAGAGTGAAATTCTGACCCGGTTCGAATGAGCGGCCCTCCTGTCGATTAAACAAGCTCCAGATGCCGTTCAGGCTTTTAGATCACCTGGGGAATAAAACTGACCTGAGTTTTTCTGCACGCTTCCCTGCCAGTTAAGGGTAAGATGATGTCTTATGACTAATTCTAGGATGCTCATAAAATTAATGATTTCCAGTTCAACTGTTCTATTAAAATCTCTAGAGCCCCAAGCTTGGAAGTTGGCATAGCAAAATGCTGCTGATGCTCCGCTTGCGCTCCTGCAGTGGAATTCATTCTTCTGGGAACAGGGCGTGCAGCTCTAGTGAGAAAGGAGGCTGTGAACTCCTCGTTTCGTACAGTTGTATTTTCCTGTAAAATGTAAGAGGGATGAAATAAGGATGGTTTTGTAGAAATATGCAAAATTACTCCAAAAACACTGAACTGATGTGTTAAAAATAAGTTAATAAAATTCTACAGCAGAGAGACGCTGAGGGACAAGACTGTTACAAAAGCTAACTGATCTCCCTCGGTTGCCTCTATAATGATGGCTAATTTGAGTTTCTGCTGGTAATCACCCTGGAGAGGAATTTATCTCTCTCTTTTAACTATAAAAAGTGCCTTGTTCCTTAGCCTCAGTAGGCTTAGGTTGGCTTTCGTGAATATCCCCATTCTTCTCTGATATTGTACAGTATACATCAGCTATCATCCCTTCTTGTTTCCCTTTCTCAGACTAAGACTTTTCTTTGATTGTACTTCATTCATGCTAGTAGGTACTTTTCTTCTCAGCCATGGTTGTCTTTGAGTTTGAATTTTTCTAGGTCCATATATAAGGACTGGTAAATTCTTGCACATCTCAGCATATAATGGATCTGAACAGGCTGCCCTCGTTTGTTGCTGGCCTCACACTTGGATGCTTTATAACTCAGAAAAATATTCATTTTCCTATAATGTGCGCATAGATAGCAGAACTGATAGAAAGAACGACCTAGTGACAGAACATGGCGTAGTTGTTGACAGAGCACACGCAGGAAACCAGAATCCAGTCCAGAGTGACCTCCAGCAAGTTGTTCCGTGCCTCAGTTCCCCATCTGTAAACCGGGTTTGTTACATTGGGGAGAAAAAAATGAGTTTAAACCCATGTTATCCAAAACTGTCTGGAAACAACCCAAATTGACTGGAAAATCCTTCATAATTAGAAACTCTCTCAACTGCTGTAGCCCTAAGAGGTTTGACACAAAACTGGAAAAATTCCACCCAGAACATTTTGCATAAGAATATTAATGGTAGCCTCAGAGTAATTAAGGACAATTGCAAAGTCCACAACTGGAACATTTATAGCTTCAGCTAATTTTAGAAGTGCTTTCTACCTCTAGCACTGGAGGTTGACCACGCGGCAACCTTCATACAGTGTTTTTAACTACCCCGGGCCAGTGCCATGGATACAGCCTGATGAGCAGACCCATCTAATGGCAAAGGCGTAGCGACTGGCTTCTTTTCTTCCCACTCCTCCAGGTTTGCTTGCTGACCTTAAGCAAGTCAGTTACTTTGTTAACCTTTTCTGTAGACAAGAATCTCACAACTGTGTTTTAGGATTACTTTATTATTGTTGTTACAAAAGCATTCTGAAACCTTTGAAAGGAAGGCTGTAAAATACTTCAGAGTATTAGGTTATAATTCTATTTATCAGAAGCCCAGAACAGTATTAGGCTGTAAATCCATTTATCGGGAGCCCAGTCTTCCTCAAGTGAGCTCTTCGAGTTTCAAATTCAGCCACATCATGATTCATTCATGTATTATAACATGCCAAATTGTGGCATAATTAGAGTTCTGTGAGTCTGGGATTCTATTTGCATGAAAAAAAAGGAAACGATTAGAGGAAAAACTGTTTCAAGCTGATCTTCTAATTGTCAATCTTTGTTTAGTTTGGTGCTTGAAAATTGAAGAGCGTTGAGAAACGTTTCAAATTAAAAGCTCAAAACATTTTGGGTTTTTTTAAATACAGTAGCAGAATTCTTAATTTGCTCAATCACTTGCTTAGACTTTTTACTGAAAACATTTACCAAATTTAACATAAATTAGCAAAAAGGACTTGGACTGTATTTGTTTCTTAATGCAGTTTCTGCTGCTGCTTACCACTCTCCTCCTCCTCAGACTGACCTTATCCCCCACAGCTGGTCAGAGTTATGGACTCTGAGCATCATCTCCTATTGAAAACTGTCAATTCCATCCTAGGTTTGCAAAGATGGTTGCTCTGCTATTGCTGCATGTCAGGCTTCACGTCGTCACTTTAATAGACTTTACTGGTTTCAGTGGACTCATTGTTCCACAATATCCTTGAGTTAAATAGCATGTTCTTAAAATGTTCCGAAATGTTAGAAAGGAATTTCTTCATTCTTACCAAATTTCTTCCAGAATTCTAAGACTTTACTGATTATTTCTATTTGTCTGAGTCAAATGTTGACTGTCTTGGCTGTTCAGATAAACTTTAGCCTTCATTTTCCTTCAATCAGAATAGGGCAATCCTACACTGGAACCAGCTTTTAGATAGCGTGTGTTTATAATCATAGAAAGAAATCCACTCTGAAAGTCATAGTGCCAAAAACAAAAAAAGGACCTTTTTGCATGCCAGGACATTACAAAAATCCCAGCAGGGCAGTTAACGAAAGGGTCAGTAACCTCACATCATAATAAAGAAAGGCAGAATACCATGGTCTACTCATTGCAGGGCCTAATTTTAAATCATAGCCACTTTTAGGAAGATAGACTATGTTAAAATAGAAAGAAACATGTTTAATGTCTGGCACAGAGATTTTAAGGCTTAAGGGAAATGTTAGGATAGCCAGTCACATAATTGTTCAGCAGACCTTACCTCCTAAGTAGGCAGAACAAGTAACATATATAGGCACGAAGAGGCACAAAGATTTCAAGTACATGGCAAAGGTCACTGGCAGGACATGAACAGAACCCAGGGCTGAGCGTCTCTAAGGACTGGTTGATGTTGCTGCTCACAGGACATGAGGATTGAAGTTAAAACACAGTCGATGCCATGATATACTCTATCTTGTTTGACAGAACATTATCTACTCAACTGCTCAAGACTCAAGAGGTCTTCAGTTAACATTTTTTTTCTGGTTAATGGACGATGCACAAAGCCGCATGTTTAAAGAAAAGGAAAACAAAAGCAAACAAAAAAAAACCCACAAAAAACCTGAACCCAACATTTTTTTCTACACTCAGTCCTAGTAACACTCCATTATTTTTCCTCCCTGGTAGAGGACGAACCAGAAGACCTCCACTTCCTGCCTTTTCTCCCATCAGCCCCACTCCTAAAGGGGTTCACTGCCTTCAAAAGTCCTGTTGTCAGCTCTCTTCTAGAACTAAGTTTTTACATTGTGAGTCGTATATCCTTTTGCTGTGTTGGAATGAAATGTGCTGGTTTACTATCAACAGTGAATATAGGACATGTCATAAAAGACTGTGTCTATCTGAATATTTTATCTTTTTTTTTTTCCTCCAGCCCAAAGACCAGCAGCCTGCCCTTGATGCACCTGCATAGTTAAGCTAATAAGGTTTTCCAGCTTTACAGTATGTTTAAAACAAATACAGGGCAGAGAATAAAAGGTAAAAATCACCCTGCTATAATTCCACTTCTTCAGTGAAATGCAGACCCAGCCAAATTGTGCTAGTTTGTTACTGCAACCTTGGTGCAGATGTTGAGGCTTCTTCAGTGAATTGTGCCTAGCGCATCCCAATAGATATGAGGACACCAACCCTAACATGCAGAGTTAAAAACCTAATCCAGAAAATATTAAATCACCTAACCTGGCATCCATGAATTGAGTGAAATTATTCAGCTGCATTAATTTACATACATATGCAAGTGTTCCTGGGGTCCTGTTCTAAAAGAAGACAAAGCAGGAGTTCATGTAACACTTAGGGGTAAACAGAAGGAAGTTAAGTAAGTCTGCTTAAGAACACCCACCGCATTTTTTCATGTTGATTAGTTGTTGTGCGCTTTCCTGGAAACCTTTCTCGCCCTCTGTCTCAGTTATATTGTATAATCAATTCATTACTGTAAAAGCAGTAGAGTACAAAGAGTACCACATCTTTGAGGTTTTCTCCACCAGATTAGACCTTTCGTGGTCTGTCCACCTTGCAGATGCAATATATGCATATGTATTTTAATAGGACTATGTTATTATTGGATCCCTGTATTCCAAAGAGATTGCAATTGCAGAGGATCATTACTGCTAGGTCTTGTAGCAATGCCTACTGTGTTAATTGTCAGTAAAAATCCAGAGTGTGTAGGTAGTTCTTGCTTTGAGATCAGGCTGTTATTGGCTCTACTCAATGTTTCTGCCCATTCCTTCCTGCCTCTTAGGACTGCCCATCCTGAAGCCTGCTTTCCCTTGGGAAGGTCCATGGAGGCACATCATGGAGTTCCTCTCCACGAAAATGAGACTGCCATGGTCACCCTAAACAGCTCACATATAATCTTAAGAGAGGGTATATATGCTACATTTGCAGTTGCCAGCATTTCTTAGACTGTACCCAGCAGTGGCTTCACAAACTATAATTCCTGTGGGCATAATAAGCAGTCCAGGCTTGTCTGCAGAACCATGTCATCTCTCTTTTCAGTGAAAAGTTTGGTAAGAAGGTGGCAGTTAAGACTGATGGAGCTCTGCAAGCAGCAAAACTGGCCATTCATTGGGCCTAAAAATCTAAATACCTGGGAACAATGATAATTGAAGTAGGGATCTTACATACCAATACTCCTTGTAGCCTTTGCTTTTCCTAAGCTGTAATGCCACCTAGCTCATGCCAATCTTTTAACAGGGCTGAGATTAGAAATCTTTAGATTTCGTTCATTTTTATAAGGTGTCATATTTTTATTACGGAAGTGCTGCAGCTCAGTTTATTTTTTTCCTCAGAAAACTAGGTCAGGTTGTCACAGTGCAGTTGGAAGAGAAAAGGAAAAGGCTGTGCCGCTGCAGCAGACACTTTATTACCACTTGGGGGTTTTATGTTTGGGTTTGGGGGAGGAGGTCTTTTTTTTTTTTTTTTTTTTTTTTAAATAGGGTAATGAAAATCCCTTCCAATTTTAGCTTGCTGCTAACATTGCTGCTGCTGCTGCTTATCTTTTTCTTATTGCTCATTTTATTTCTTAAAGCGGTTCTAAAGTAGGTCACAGGCTTTTAAAGAACCCAGCTAGAAAATGTTGTACTGCGTAGTCAGTTGTAGTTATTTTTTAAAAAAAAAAGATTTTAATTCATGTGATGTACCCCTTCTCACAAGACACAGTACTCTTCATCCACCTTTCTGTCCCCGAAATAAAATGTAAAGGTGGGGGAAATCCGGCCTCTGCAGTTGATGCATCTGCAAAAACAAGAAATGGCCTATTTTTTATTAAGATCTTAAAGATTGCAGTCAGCATCAGCGTTGCCTATCGAAGCTCTGTTACCTCTTTGGTGGCAAGGCTGTTTCGTTTCACAGCCTGTGAGCACTTCACTCCCCGCTGTATCACAGGCATCATTTCCTATCGCTATTGTTTTCCACAGGAAAGCTTTCAGTCCCGAAGGCAAGCTTGTTTCATTTTCAGGTAGATGTGTTCCTGCCCGGTGGTGTTAGTATATTGCTAAGGTGCTGCTGTTTCCTTGGTGGACTTCTGCTCAGCTGTGCAAGCATCTTGACTTTAGTGCATTGTGTAGAGGGGAATCGGGAGCCAGATGTGCAGACGCCGTTGCAGCAGAGATCACTCGGAAGTGCTGCTCTAATTTGCACGCGGGGGATGAACTCACTGGTAAAAGCCTAGATCAGGACTTCAGCACGTCTTCATTTGTAACTTTAATTTTCTTTTTATTTAAGCACTTTTTAAAGTATTTTCAATGATTAGGGGATTGTAGGTGAGGGTGGAGGCAGGAAAGGGGACTGGACAAGCCAGGCAGAAAGGGTGGTGGGGAAGACTTTGTATTCATTGCCAGAGATCAGCTGTGACCTCAGTGATCAATTCTCACCCTGACCAGTTCAGCCCCAAATATTTAATGTTTCTTTTTCTCTTCCAAAGTCATTTAATACTTGCTGGGTTGTAGGTTGATAGAAGGAAAATACATTAATATTTCCGTGCAAGTATAATATGTTATTCTCTACATTCCCACTATTTTAATTGAAAAAACTGTAATCCAACATAAATGACCTTTTGCTACCAAATCTCTCAAAATGAGATCACTCTAACTCAGATTCACATCTTTTTTCCTAGAATAAAACAGTTAGCTATAAAATTGCTTCTTCAAATGAAATGTTTAACTTTATATCAAAAATAAAATTTAAGTTTTTACTATAATTTTTTCTGTTGAGAATTTAAGATCCATTTTTAGACCAATATTTTTCAGTCAAATTTCACTTTTTTTGAATCCTACTTTTCTAAAACAAACTGACATTTTCCATGAAGTGGGTATTTTTTATTCACAAATATTTTCGATTAAAATACATCAAAATTTTAAAAATAAAAGTGTTAGAGCATTTTGGATCAAGCTTAGTGCAAAACTCCTTTTTCTTCCAAAAATACCCTGATGCAATAACTTTTTTTTTTAATTTATATTAGTTTTGGAAGCTTATAAATGCTCAAGTTTCAGAGCATGAATTTAATCCTCTAAAAGAGATTAGGAAATTAATGAGCAGGTTGCTGCCTAGCCATCCTTTGTAGGGTTTCTTGCATCTTCCTTAGGATGTTTTTGCTTGCTGAACTGAAAAAAAAGACATGTACAGTTATAGTAGTTTTCCTTCGCACAGTCATTAAGTCATCGCAAAATAATTTTTAGATCTGCTTTCCCCGCTGAGTTCTGGTAAGGAGTATATTTAGTGTAGATGTCAGTGCCCCAGACTCTTCCTCGTTGCTCTGTACAGGGCAGTGGCTGAGCAGCAGAGCGGAGCACTGTCTACGTTTCCTTCTGAGGCAAGTCATCGAAATAGCCAAGAATATTGAAGGCATCCAGACCTTCACATCTCTTCTGTAGCCTGGTCTGTAACAATTAACACCAGCTTAAAATTTAAAATTATCAGTGAGGAAAAGGAGCTTTGGCTTGCACCAGCCTACAACAATAAAAATTAAATCTTCTTTACTATCTTTACTATCTACTATCTGTGGTAAACCAGATACCGCAGACAAGCCACTAACTCCTTTCCGTCAGAAAAGGCCCAGCTTTTGGGCAGTACTCGTATCTAAGTATCAGGGTGGTTGACAAAGGACATGTTGATCATGTTTCACACTCAGTGACAGCACAGAAAATAATATGTGTCTCAATTTCACACATGGCTGGGACTTGAGAATGTTGGAAGTGATTCTTCCCTGTGGTAATGCTGAATCTACTGAAACTTTTTTTTCTTTGAAAGAAATTATCTAGAATCACTAGTTTCCTTTGCTCTTTCCTCTGTAACCAATGTCATGCAATTCCACTGAACGTATTTCAATTGAGAAGGATTTAGAGACTATGTTTACCAAACTTGAAATATCAGGAAATATTGAAATTAATTGTAATGAAGAACCTAATTGCTTATATATTTTTTTAAATCCCACTTTTTTATTATCTTTGAAAATATCTTCCAAAATCTGTGCTCCCAGGATATAGGCAGCAAAGCTCTAAAGCGTGCATTCAGTTTCAAGCATGTAAATATTACAGCTGAAAGCAATAGCATTTCTCACGTGTTTAGACTACGTGCATGTCTGGCTTAGATGGGGACTCACAATAAGTCATCTACAGGAGACCTGTTTTGTTGTTATGAGAATGACCCCACTCCTGCTCAAATGCCCATAAGGGAATACTGAGGTTTTGTGGACTCTTTCACCCTTCCTCTTTTATCATTCAGCAGTGATAAGCCTTTCTGTGCTCCATCACAGAATCACAGAATGGTTGAGGTGTCATGGGACCTGTGGAGATCATCTAGCCCAACCCCCTGCTTAAGCAGGATCACCTAAAGCAGATTGCCCAGACCTATGTCCAGTCAGGTTTTGAATATCTCCAAGGATGGAGACTACACAGCCTCTCTGGGCAACCTGTGCCAGTGTTCAACCACCCTCACAGTGAAAGGTTTTTTTCTTCTGTTTAAACGGAATCCCTTGTATCTCAGTTTGTGCCCATTGCATTTTCTCCTGTCAGTGAGCACTGCTGAGAAGAGCATGGCTTCCTCTTCTTCATAGCCTCCCTTCAGGTATTTGTACACATTAATGAGAACCTCTCTGAGACTTGTCTCCTCCAGACTGAACAGTCCCAGCTCTCTCAGCCTTTCCTCATAGGAGACGTGCTCCAGTCCCTTAGTCACCTTTGTGGCCCTTTACTGGACTCTTTCCAGTAGTTTCATATCTCTCTTATACTGGGGAGCCCAGAACTGGACCCAGCACTCCGGATGTGTCTCACCAGTGCTGAGTAGAGAGGAAGGATCACCTCCCTCAACCTGCTGGCAATGCTCTTCCTAATGTCCTGCAGGATGCTGTTGGCCTTCTTAACCACAAAGGCATGTTCTTGGCTCGTGTTCAACTTGATGTCCACTGGGACCCCCAGGTCCTTCTCTGCAAAGCTGCTTTCCATCTGGTTGCCCCCCAGCATGTGCTGATACCTGCAGTTATTCCTCCCCAGAGGCAGGACTTTGCATCTCCCCTTGTTGAACTTCATGAGACCCCTCTCACCCCACTTCTCCTGGTGAGGTCTCTCTGGATGACAGCACACCCATCTGGTGTATCAGCCACTCCTCCCAGTTTTGTGTCATCTGCCAATTTGCTGTGGGTGCATTCTGTCCCATTGTCCAGGTCATTAATGGAGATGTTGAACAGTATTGGTCCCAGTGTCAACCCCTGGGGTACACCACTAATGTCATTACTTTAAATCGTCGCCTTTAACATTGTACCTAGGATTCACTAATGATTTCTCATCCCCACCTTAGGCTCATGGCTGCTTTGCTTTTGGAACTCAGGCAGCTGAAGCTAATAAATTTAAAACTGTCTAAACGTCTTCTAAGTATATAACTCATCAGCTAATTTGGGTATACTTTTTCACATGGCCCATTTGTATGAGATGCAATTCTCTAACCTGTTTTATGGTTGAATGTATAGAGTATGACTGAGAATACTGCCAGGTTTTTACAGGAAAAAGTACACCAATACATGGTTGAAATATTTCATGGCTTCATTTGATTCTATAAATCTGACAGTAGTCAGAAAGGAATGAGCTCCATAATGAAGACAGGAGAAAATTTTGACTGTACCTACTATGTGAAAACTTGTAAAAAAAATGTGGGTAAGAATGATTTCAGAAAGATAAATTGTCTAAACCATAGCATTAACCCTACTTTTTTCATATACTGCTGCTGGTGAAGGTATTGACAGCACCCAGGAATCTGAGCAGATGAAAAGGTTTTGCATTCCTGGGTAATAGCTTAGGAGAGACTTGAATCAATATCGAGCACTCCACTGACAGTTTGCCTCTACTTAAACATGGAGCTGCATTACTGACCAGCAACACTGCTGATCAGCCGAGCTTGTTGTGTTCAGAATAATAGGGCCAGTTATTCTGGACTGGAATCTCTGGGCACCAGTGTAGTACTTGTATTAAATGATGAATTGCAGTCCTTGACTCTCATGTGTTGATTAGTTAAAAAAAAAACAAAAAAATCCAGCAAATAATCTAGGTTTAATTCAGTAGCCAGTTAGCAACTTTTCTGTCTGCCTTTTCCAAAAAAATAGCTTCCAGCTACTACATTTGGCATGCTTATTTCTGACCTCTAATTTCTCTGTACAGTGGGTTTACTGTGGTGGTAATTCTTGAGCTTTTCTAGCAAGGCACACGATAGAGGACGAATGTCCATTAGGAGAGATGCATACAGAGCCATTAATTTGAATTTTGCCAACTAAATTACTCAGGCTGACCTCAGTAGCAAGTACAAGTTCTATTGGACAAGCTGGATGCTGCTGGTGAAAGTTCTGTGGCTGAATTAAAGGAAATATCTAGCTTGCCGTAGAGGCAATGGGGCTAGGCTATTGCACCCACTCTGTAGCTGGTAAAGAGAGTTTGAGGGACATAGGCTAGTCAGGTCTCTTCTGCAAAGGCATTTCTGTATGTCTGCACCACTGTGAACACTTAGTTGAGGTACTTTCACTGCTCTAATTTGTCCTAATTTGAAGGTTAGGTAAGTAGCAAATTTTGCTGTCCTGGGATAAAGGAAGAATTTAGATGACTACAACAATGTCTGAGTTTACATGGTGTAAACAAAGCAGACAGCAATACCAATTAAGGCGAAACAGAATTCCTGGGATGCTCGATCCCCTAGTTAAGCCAGAGCTCTTGCCCTTTTTGCTCGTGGTCGTGGGGTGTGTAAACATGGTACAATGCAGTGCAGTACAGTTACCAGATCAGCCTCTAAATGAGCTGCTTTGCCTAGAGGGTCCACCAAAACCGTGTCACTTGTGGACCTTGAAGCCATACAGTCGTATTCTTACAGCACAGTCCTGGTTGGCATCTATCCTGGCTGCTTAAAGCAGAACTTCATCAGCGAGAGCTCTGCACCCACTCAGATACTCCCAGGACCTGACTTTGTATTACTGTGCTGTGCCATGGAGATAAAACAGCTTGTTCAAAGTTAACACCTGTGTCTCTACTTTCCTGTAGGTGCTTGTTTTGACTTGATCTGTAATATATGCCCTGAGTTCCTATTGCTTCTCTAACCATTTTTAGAAGAGCAAAAATTCTAGTATCCTTAAACACTCAAGTGTAAATTAAAGGTATCAATCACTGGGAAAATTGCAGTTACTCTAAGGTAGGGAAGAGACAAAGCGAGGGTATTGCCAGTGTTTTGAAAATACAGCATACGTTTAACTGTCTTGTGAGTTCATTTTTCTTGAGGGGTCAGGGCTTTTATTAGGTCTAGTCACAATAACAAAATAACAGATTTCTGGGGGGTAGCAGGCATCCAGAGAAATCAAGAAAATGTGATCTCTGAAATGAGGAAAAATTTCCTTGTAGAACCTTGTTAGAAACTTTTATTTATAAAATAATGATATTGAGTTCAGCAGCTCTCACAAAAAAAAAAAAAATAGGGAAAATGAAATCAGCAAATTCGTGCAAAACTGTGTTCCAAGATAAAAAAAAGTACTTAACTGAAAATAAACAAGTGTCTGGGACAGCTTGCAGGGGTGTCCCCTTCATAATAGATCAATTTATTTTTCTTATCCTTCAGTGTTGTTGCAATGATTTATTTTGCCATCATTTTTCTTTCTTTATGCCTCCCTAATAGAGAGCCTTGTTACGTTCATTATACGTTCTTAAGGAGAAAGATGATGCAGTTCAATGGCAGGCTTATTTAGATCAGGAAATAGTCCATTAGAATTGCCGTAAAGCAAAAGAAAAAGGTACAATATTTTTACATGTATGTATATACCTACGTGCCTATGTATATTAATTCCCACCTAAGTAGGATTAATGTTTCTGGGCTTTTTATATTTATATAACCTAAGGGAAATTAACATACATTTATAGAAAATATCAAGATAAATTATGAAGAGACACCTTAACATTGTGGCTGTGCTTTTTAGTTCCAGTGAGAAAACAAGCATTCCTTTCCTGATGGTTCCACATTTATCAGGTTTCACAACTTCACAACCATTTTCTTATGGCTTTCTTCACTGGAAGTCTTCTAGTGCTCTGCATCTTATAGGAAAACATTTGGCTCTACAGAAAGTCCCCCTCCTAATTTGTCGTAGCTAAATTCTACCTTAATCTGCTGGAACAGTGGGCAGACTAGCCAGCTCCGTTGTTTTATTTTCATCTGCTTTATAATTCATAGCATGAGACTGCTGCATTCTCAAATCTGACCTCAGGGACTCCAGTTGCAATATCCTCGCATCTTTGGCAACATCTCTCTGCTCCCCCTTGGAATATTCTAACACTACAAATGGTATCAGGTATCCATGCCTACTAGATACATAAAAATCAATGGTATTTAGCTTTGTTCCAATTTAGATAACAAAATCCTCTTTTCCCAAGGAATGAAGACATTGCAGTCTTTCCCTGTGCCTAGGACACGAGTTAGCAGCTGGAATGCTGGAGTCAGCGTTTCATTCCATGAGAGTGAATAGCATCAGACCTCCTGAGATTTCTTAACTGACCTTCAAAACACGAAGTCTAGCTTCCAGCAAACTTAAAGCAAAGATATTTCTCTAGAGATTAGGATCAAAGCACAAGAAAAACATTCTACTTAACTACGTGGTGCTCGTACCATTACTTATTTATTGGAGCAAGGGTAAGTGGTGCTAGGGAGATGAGATTCACTTTTTTTGTTGCATTGCCTGATGGTAAAAGTAGTTCACAAAGGTTACCCAGACCTTTGCCAAGAGGTTTGCAAAAATCATCATTCTTTTTCATACCATCGCTGCTTCATTCCCAAATATGGTTTTATATCATCATGGTCAAACCCTGAAGACATTTTCTGAAACAAAGCCTTGGGTGACTTGAGCACTTTAGTAGAGGAGCAGCTCAAGGACACCCCCAGGCTTTGACTCTGATCTTGGGTGTAGTCTTTCAATGTTCTCAGACAACCACTGTCATCTGTAAAACACAAGTAATGGGACTTTGTTCCCATATCCATATAGTTTTTTAGGAGGATAACTACATTACAAATTCAGAAGTTCTGGAGTATTACAATAGCAGGTCTTGCATGTGTGTATAACCCAGGCTTCCTGGAACAAATTGGCTTCCTGGGAAGAAAAAAAAAAAAAAAAAAAAGAAAAAAAAAAAGAAAAAAGAAAACCACTTTTTGAAGAAAATTGTTGGGTATGCAGAGTTTTCAGTAACCAGTAACTGATTGGCTTCCTGGGAAGAAAGAAAAAAAAAAAAAGAAAACCACTTTTTGAAGAAAATTGTTGGGTATGCAGAGTTTTCAGTAACTTAAAAATGTATCGCCATTCATTAGAATGAAAAAACAGAGCTGTATCTGCAGATATTTGAAGCTATTTGTTGGTGAGCTTTGTACAACAAAAAGCACTATAAGTAACACATAAGCTCTTCATGCATTCCCTGTTAGGATTTTCCTGTTGCCGCTTTTAGGCTGGGATGAAACTGTGTTAGGAAGCTGGGGTACTGATTCAGCAGGGAAGAAATCAGAAAGGTAGTCTACTCAGGGTTATCCTCAGAGGCAGTTCATAACTCTAACTCCCACAAAAAAAAAGGAATAAAAATTCCTCTGAAACCCGGTTTCAAGCCTGGTCTATGACCTTGAATATGGAGCCCAATTAACCACAAACATTCCTTGATTGTCTCCCTAGCCACCATTTTATACTGCTTCCCCAACATAGAAAATGAACAAAACTTAACCTTGATTCTGGTGATGACTATGTAGTTATCGTGCACTGAATTACTGCGCTGTGTCTGGTTTTATGTCATGTTGTGTAAATGTACAAGCTGATGGATGTAATTTTCTCATATACATGGTTTCATTCTTTTCACATTCAAATCTCTGATCTTAAGGAAATGGAAGTCCAGATTCAAGCCCTGTTATGCTATTATTCCAAGGATATCACATAAAACACATCTGTAATACTCTTAAGCAAGCATGTTTCCCACTGATCTTACAGATTATTTGAGTTCCTTACTACACCCTGTCTTGGCTAGCACGAAGATTTAGGGCAGTCAGAAATACAGAAAATCAATTCAACTCAAAAGATTTTCAATTTACAAGAACAAGTTTTCCATAGCCTGTGCCAAACGATCAAGTCATTACTTTTGGTCTGGGATAAGCATTATAGCCTCTCTCTTTTCACTGTCTTACTACTATCCCTCCAGGAATAGATTAATAAATGCCTGACCTTATGCATTGGTGCCAGTGGAGACCTGCAGTAACTGTTCTTTCTCACAGTTCAAACAATCATATTTGATTACATCTCACAGCAGAAAAAGATGAAATGCCTTTTTAAAACTGAACCATGGGTATAAGACAGGCAGTGAGTGTATGAAAACCAGTATGAGGAAGTAATTCTAAATGGACTAGATGTAAGGTCTGTGATGGCAAGTACTCCCTCGAATCTTGGTCTTCATATGCTTCTCTTCCTTACTCTCAGGCTTTGCCTCTGGTAAAGATAAACTAATTTGCACTGTTATTCAAAGCACAAAGATTTCAGCTGCCAAAAGTTACTGATATGTAAACATTTTAGGAGACCTTCCCTGGTTGTTCTCAAATCCTGTAAAATTTATGATTGCTGGCACTGACTGCAGCAACACTCAACGAGTTTAATGAAGAGTGCAATCCAATGAGTCCAGCAGATGTTTCTGGGTTTGCTTCACTGGGAACTTTCTGGATTCTTCTTCCTTCATTCCCAGGAATCAAGACCCAATTTTAGCAAAGTGCTGATGATCCAACCAGCAACGAGAAGACTGAAATATGTTTTCATCTCCACATTCCTTAAAACGTTCAGCACTGCAGACCTATAAGCAGCTGAGGTTTGGATGCTTATCCAAGCCTCTTTAGCCTGAAAAACTGAAGGATGGGAAACTCGTACAATTGGCTCTCAATAGGTTTGTGGTATTTTCTGCACTTGTCTGGCACAGAAATATAATCTATCTGACAGTCTTCTGGCACTGCCAACGTGGAACCTGGCAATACAGAAATATGTAAGAAAAGACAATCTTTTCCAATAACAACAAGGGAAACTTACTTTGAGTTATGATTTTGTTTGAGTTATGATTTAGTTTATTTCTCTTTCTATTTTGCTCTTTCACTATCCAGGAGTATTTGTGTCACCTTACATTGCTACCAAATGCTAGCAGCACAGCTGGGATTATGCAAAACCAGCCATATAGCTTGGAGTTCCTTGTCTTCCTTCTGTTCAGTCAGGTAGATGTGGGGGTATTTTGAAAAGGAAGGAATGAGCAGAAAAACAGGAATGGCAAAAGAAAGCCAGGAACACGCTACAAAGTGCTTGCCACTTCTCTTTGGCCTTTTAACTCTGCAGTTGGTTTAATTCTTGAACTATAGCTTCTATCTCCATTCCCTGATGTCTGGATAAACCATGCCTCACAATCCAGTACATAATGCTCATAATGTCAATAGTTGTACGCAGAGAATGTGAAGACGGCTTCATTTTCAGGTACCTGACCTATCAGTGTAAGTACCATTAGATTAAGCTGAAGCAGCCTTCTTGCTGCCCATTATGTAGGTAACACAATACACAGTATATGTTGTTAAAGACTACCATTATATTATGGAACAACCCAGCATTAGAAATGCAAGGCACTGCAAACGGCCAAGAAACGCCTGTCCTAACTTTCACAGGTAAAGCAGCATTATTTATTATTTGGGCAAGCAAACAGTCATCCACTGAATTACATGATTTTGCCATCTTTACAGATCACGTGGAGAACCCCACCAGAATGACCAGCAATCACACAGACTGTCATTACTGCCTGCAGTCTCTTTGTGGAAGGAAGTATGCATTAAGAGAAGAAAACGCTTATTGTGTTACATGTTATGACAGCCTGTTTGCCAACCCCTGTGAAGAGTGCAAGCGACCTATTGAGTGTGATTCCAAGGTAAAGATTTAGCTTTCACTTCTTGTTCTTTGCTAAATTACACACAAATCCCATGTCTTTAATGTCAGATTCTGTATCCGACCCTCTGCATATCCCTGTGCTGGTGAAGAGACCTAAGCATAGCTGTTGTACATCCACACACAGCAGAGAGAAACAGCGCTATTTTCCCAGAATAGGAAAGCTCCGGGGCCAAAGATTAGGAAATCTGCACATACATATACCTCAAACATATGTCGATGCTGTGGTGTATGTGTGGACCACAACTGGACTCCATGCTTTACCTCCAGTCACTCACTTGCTGCAGAGACTGCACAGTGCTTGAGTGATAGTAGGGTGCTGGTGTAATTCAGTAGATCAGGCTGAATGAAACTTTGGCATTTCTGAGACATGTCCATTGAAAAAAGTATTTTGAGTATTCGATAAATTACCTTTACTGTAGGTAAAATCTTGACATGCAGATGTCAAGCTGAAAAGAAACCATGTTTATAATTCGTATATTATTCCCTCTGTCTTTTGGAAATGAAATATATTTTAAGTTTAACTTATTTCCATGCTTACCTTGCTCATCTCATAGATGGCATGTTAGTGGCAGTGTTTCTGGGCTTGGCTTTCTTTTCACCTCTCCCCTTTTTTAGAATATTAATTAATAATATGAGTTCCTCTGTGGTCTTTCGCAGGGTTTCCAGTACACCATACTTCAATTTACAGCCTGTACACTTGACTTTGAATTTTAAGTTCAGATAAAACCTGTCAAAATGCCTTTGTTTTGCCGAGTTCAATATGTAGTGCTCACCTTCTCCCCATGCTCGCTTTGCCTATGTTCTTTTGAAATAGAAGGTCAGAAAGTTATTAAAATAGGCCTCCCAGGAGGCCTCTCCAGCCAAAGCACTTCGTGGTTTTCAAAGCACATTGTCTGAGTACAGCTCGGTACTGTAAAGGAATCATCCAAGGAAATTGCTGACTTGGATGAAGACTCTTCTCAAACTCTCATCAGCATTTTTCAACAGCAAACTTGTACACGTAGCTCCAGTCAGGGTCACCCAGAAAACATGTGCTCTGAGCTCACTAATTCCACTTTTAAAATTGAAAATTAAGTAAGTGGCAGGACTACCGATGTCAAAGATCATTAACAAAAGGTCATGTCTTTGGACTGAGTGGAAGGAAAAACTGGGAGAAAAAAGCAGGAGTAACAAGAAAGGAGTGCAATGGGCCAGATTCAGCTAGAAAAGTAGCCCACAGAGATCTACAGCTGGTTGTTCTACCTCTGCCAAGGTGCTAGAGCTTGGCTCTCTTCCTCTCCTTCTTACCCAGCCTTTGCCTCAGGCTGCTCTGGGGCGATAGCCTATTTTCTAAAAGGTTCAGAGTGCTAACTAACACAAATGAAAGTGGTAAGCACTCAGCACTTAGGGTAGGGATCTGACAAAGGAGAAAAATGAGATTGGATTTGTGTCCTTTTCTGCTTCTTATAAAGGAGACCTGGAAGGGTCTAGTTTATTTTTTAAGGTGGGAGGTTTTTTGGTGGTGCATTTTTCCCTTGTTTTTTTTAACCTTGGAAAAATAAAATCTGCTGTTTGCTTTCTTTGAATTCTTAGTGGAGGTCTCATACGTATACTGTTAGCTTTTTCAACCCCTAAGCCTGCTGAGTCTTAAACAAACATTTTTCTGCCAAGTTTTTAGGAAGAGTTATATTAGGTGTAAACAAAAGCAATGTTTTTTTAATAATCTTCCTAAGAATCATTTTGTCCTCAATGAGATTTTAATTGCTTGTTTTCTTCAATAATATGATCTCTCTTTTGTGTTACGTAGTGTCAGCTGGAAGAAAAGGTAGTAACATTAAAAAATACATGAAGTTCATTTCAAAGTCTGTAGAGAATGCACTTCTTGTCAGGTGGCCTGTGCACATTAAAAATGTTGATTGCTTGTTTCCCCTTGAAGGCCAACTGTAAAATATAAAATGGTTCTTCCAATAAAAACATATCTCTGATGTTACATAAGGAAGAACTATTGCCTGTGCCAAAGCAGTTCCTAATAGCCTCTGCAAGAGATCTACAAAATACCCTGACACAGTGACATTGAGTACTTGCATCACCTCTGAGCACACCTCCTGCCAGAGACATGTGTCATCTCTTCAAGTCCCCATGGCAATGATCTCCATTTTTCACTTTATTTCTGGGAGGAGCTGAGAGATAAAAACACTGTAAAGAAATGTCTTCATTAACATGGACTTACTTTCTCCAAGGATCTGGCCTACAAAGGCCGCCACTGGCATGAGGGATGCTTCAAGTGCGCCAAATGCAGTCACTCGCTGGTGGAGAAACCGTTTGCTGCCAAGGATGAGCTCTTGTTGTGTACTGAATGCTACTCTGATGAGTATTCATCTAAATGTTTCCACTGCCAGAAGACCATTATGCCTGGTAAGACAACAGGGACCCTTCGGTGAAAAATGGAACTGCATTTTTAATTATAACCACATCCTTGAATAATTGAGCTACAAGGTCCTTGACTTTTAGAACAGCTTTCAGGTGACTACTTCTCCTTTGTGTATAGTACCCTCCCAGCAGTCCAGAGAGGGCAGGCAGATACCTCTGGTCTAGCACTGACAGGGCTTATGAATCCTTATAAATAATATCAGAGTTCAAGAGAGGGTAAAATGTGTTCATGTTGCGTCCTTGATTCTGTTGCAGTTCTTAGGAAGCATATCCCGCTGTGAGTGTAGGTAGACAAACAGAGCTATCGTTAGCAGGAGTGCCAGATTAGACATCTGCATTTTTGTCTGTCACATTGACCAGACCTTGAGCTGATGTTCTTTATACCATTTCTTTCACTCAGAAATATTTTTTGTTAAAATTGTCAAAACATGATATTCTGTGTCCAAATAATTTTCCGCATTTTTACTAAAAAGAATACAAGTACATTTGTGTTTACAATAGGTTTTCTTCCTGCCATTAGCAACCTTGAAAATTCTGCACTTTCCACTAAACTGCTTCTCAGCTTTTGAGCATGTCTGTTCAGGACATCCTGTAGGCTTTTCATTGCTACCACACCAGTAAAGCTCATACAACAGAGAGATTGTCTAAAAGCTGCCTCTTCAGAGGCATCTCAGAGAAACCACACCACCGTATGTGGCAAAACGAAGCAGCTTGCTTAGGAAAGTGGGTCCCTAACTTTTGGAACAGTGAACTACTCTCAATGCTTGACCCTTTTTACAGATCATGTGTATAACTCCAAATACCAGCTGCAAACTATCTGCCATGGCCTCATGACTACTAGTTTGGGAACCTTTGGTCAAGGAAATCAGTAAATTTGGCAGTGACATAGGAATTTTATTTTCCAGTAGATTTTAATGCCAAACACTAAGGTCTGGACTGTGCTGAAATATTGTCTTAGTATAAATACTAGGTTACTGATGTTGTGGTTCAACCTGTAGCTTTCACAGAATCATAGAATTATAGAATCATAGAATCATAGAACCGTTTGGGTTGGAAGGGACCTTAAAGATCATCTGGTTCCAATCCCCCTGCCACGGGCAGGGACACTTTCCACTAGTGTGGAACTAGACCAGGTTGCTCAAAGCACCATCCAACCTGGCCTTGAACACTTCCAGGGAGGGGGCAACCACAACTTTGCTGGGCAACCTGGTCCAGTGCCTCACCACCCTGGTCCAGCCTCACCACCTTCATAGTGAAGAATTTCTTCCTTACATCTAATCTAAATCTCTCTTTCAGTTTAAAACCATTACCCCTTGTTGTATCACTACATGCCCTTGGAAAAAGTCCCTCTCCAGCTTTCTTGCAGGCCCCCTTCAGGTACTGGAAGGCTGCTATAAGGTCTCCCCGGAGCCTTCT
>NW_008794952.1:45736-48002 GCF_000699145.1 Aptenodytes forsteri
GCTCCTCATCCATCCCCAGGCAGAGCTCCATGCACTCCAGCTGGTCATTGACATAGAGGGCGACACCCCCTCCTCGTCTCCCCTGCCTGTCCTTCCTAAAGAGCCTGTATCCCTCCATCCCAACACTCCAATCGTAGGAGCCATCCCACCACGTCTCCGTGATGCCAATAAGGTCGTAGCCCTGCAGGCGTGCACACGTCTCTGACTCCTCTTGTTTATTCCCCATGTTACGTGCTTTTGCATAGAGGCATTTAAGTTGGGCCCCCATGAAGCTGACCTACTGGCTGGAGTGGCTGGAATTCCTTTTTGCTGCTCTTCAGGTGCTCTCCTGCTGACCTGTGTGATCCTTCAATAGTAGCATTGATGCAACTATTTTTTTTAACATATATTATTTTTACAGTTGATTTCCTTTTCATTACAGGTAAAGGCAGTATTAGTGGAAATAAATGTTGTAGCAATATAGTTGTGTTCAATTTAAGGATGATATACTGTTTAGATTTGATATAGTTTAGAAAATGTTCTCTAATAGGGAATAGTAGCATTGATGCAACTATTTTTTTTAACATATATTATTTTTACAGTTGATTTCCTTTTCATTACAGGTAAAGGCAGTATTAGTGGAAATAAATGTTGTAGCAATATAGTTGTGTTCAATTTAAGGATGATATACTGTTTAGATTTGATATAGTTTAGAAAATGTTCTCTAATAGGTACGGCTTACTAGATGTGATGACAATAGCACCAGAATATAGTGGGATTTGTATTATTATCCTCCAGTGTATATCCATCCATCTTGCAGATTTTGCCCCAGAGTCTAGGAGACTAAATCCTTGCAGCAAGTGCCAAGGGTAGGGGTAACAGTGCAAATAGAGAACTGAAGTGACATGGGGATGCCAACCAGCTTCTAAATCATTAACAACTCCTTTGTCATCAGCTTGCTAGCTCTGTGTTGAAAAGACCTAGTAGGCAAAGACAGTGAAGTCAGCCTTCTGATCACTGGGAGGAAGCTGCAAACCTTTTATGTTGAAATACAACCAGTAGTTTCTCTCCCCACTAGCCCCACAATCCAGAAGACAGGTGTTGTGGGATTAATCAGTTATATCAGCAATTTTCTTCATGTGGAAAGGATGGTAAAGCACCTGGCACCTCTCTTTGCAGTCTGATGCTATCAGCAGGGGAGGAAGTTATGGTGGAGAGTCACTGGAAAAATTCTTCTCAGATATCTTAGACTTCTCAGGTATTTTAGACTTACACATCTACATCAAGGTGTACAGGGCATTTGTACACAGACCTAAGAGCTCTGAAACTCCTCTGGCAGACATTTAACTGAGTGATTTTCTTCTGGGATTGCATCTGTCCTTGCGCTGCATCAAAAGCATCTAGTTCAACATGATAAAAAGAACTGTTGATCTAGGACGGAAATTATGAGCTATAAGAAGAGGCAGTGTAGCATGCTTTATCACAGAAAAGGTATTTACTTTAAAAAAAAATTGCCATCTTAAGCAGAATAAGATTAATGCATTTATAAGCGAAGGAGACTTAGTTTAAGGAAGACAAAAGACAGGACATTAATAGATGCACTAAACATCCAACAAATTAATCTTTAATTTATGAAAGTGCTATGTATCTGAACATCATCACTGAGTTGGCTGGCCTGAGAGAAACTCTGAGCAACTGAAGTGTATCACAGAGAAGTAACCCCAAAAGATTCATGTAAGGACAGACTCTAAAAATCACAACTTAGGCAACTTAGCGCATCTTTTGCCAGGTGATCATTCAATGATTCTATGATTCTATGATTCTAACTTAGCGCATCTTTTGCCAGGTGATCATATGGCAGTGAATGTGTTCTTGAAATTTCAAGTACCTAATTAGAAACTCTATTACATTGAGGATAAGTGCTTTCTTGGGTAATACAATACTGAGATAGAAGATTAGAAACAAGAGTCTTCCCAACATTTAAAATTTATGTTACAAGGCTATATCTGGGGGGGATTTTTCACTTTGGGTTTTTGCAGGTTCCCGTAAAATAGAATTTAAGGGAAGTTCCTGGCATGAATCCTGTTTTGTTTGCCAGTATTGTCGGCAGCCATTGGGAACAAAACCATTGATCACCAAAGACAACGAGAATTACTGCGTGCCATGTTTTGAGAAGCAATTTGCTCACCATTGCTACTCTTGCAAAAAGGTAATTAAATGTACAATGGAAAAATTTCCCTAATGAGGCAACATTGCTGGGGGGGGGGGGGGGAGGGGGCGGGGTAAT
>NW_008794952.1:48094-59146 GCF_000699145.1 Aptenodytes forsteri
GGGGGGGAAGGGGCTGGACTATATAAAATGTCTGGTGAACTAAGAGTAAGAGCATAGGTATTGGTATTGGACACTGAAAGCTAAATGCAACAGGGTCTGCTGTCCCCTTATATTTAACATTAATATAAGCCTTATCATATTTGAAATAAATTTATTGACCAAAACAAACACTTTGGGGTTCTTTTGTTTGCACTTTTTAAAAAAGGCTGACATTTCAATGGAAATTATATAAAACCTCTCTTTCCTGGTAATTTATGATTTTGCCTTGATAAACATGCCTCCCTTTCCAACATTTTTCAGATATATTCATATGTATAATAAGCCACCTAAGCTGAGCAAAGCATTCACAGTCTTGCCTGGTTTTCTCTTGAAATGTATCAGGCAATAATCAGATTAAGTAATATTCAGTTGTGATAATACTAGTCAAGAGTCCTACCGTTTCAATACATGACGCTTCCCTTGTGGGTACCAGAAAGCTTGATTTCAAATGAGGTTTTCTTTTTTTTCCCCAAATACAAATAAATCAATTCATCCCTCAGTTTCTCATGTTTTAAAATTGTCTCTCATTGATGAAAATACTCAAAGTATCACACTATTCTAGTGTAATACTGTTCTCTAGGGAAATGTTTTAAGCTGCTTTTTATGGCTGAATTTAACTTATTCTTTAGTACCTGTATCACTCTGGAAGTAAAAATTTTTTTTTCATTTCATCAAATAACTTATAATTTCTAAAGTTATTTAATGTTTATCTGTAAAACCTCTTCCTCTAACAAAAGCTTTTAATGTAAGAAAAATCTGCTGCCTGTTTTTTTCTTCAGTAGTTAAACTTTAGAAGTACTTTTATATATTCCCATGTGTCTACATCTAGCCTTTAATTTGCATTAAATGATCACATGGCAAATATAGTAATTCTGCCCTATGTTTACTAGAGGCATTGAGGTTATCAGCACTTATGTGAAATAATCAGGATTTGCTTCTTAGAAAGTCCAGGAATGCAAAGAGTCTCCCTACATAATAGCTAAAACAATTTTACTACTTAAACTTGCATCAGTTCCCGTAAATGAGAATTGAGCCCAAAGGGATTAAATTGCCAAACTGGAGTCTTGAATCTTGTGCCAGAGATTTTGAGATTTTAATGGAAAAGCAAATGAGAGTTAGAAGTAGCCCAATACTGGAATGCTAAGGGGATTGGGAACTATTTCATTTTTTTTATTGTCTGACATCACCCAGTATTATTCTTTATTTCCCTGAAACCGTATTCCCCAGGGAAATTTGATGGTGCCACTCTTTTTATTTAATTAAGTTTCTCCAACTTTTTCTCCTCATGTTCCAACTATATTCATTCACTCATTCACTGTCATGCATGTGACTTAACAGTAGAAACACTATCTTACAGCCCATCTTTATCTCTACAGAAAGAGATAAAGTCTGTCTTTCTCTATAGTCTCTCATAACTTCTGTGAAACCAGCTCTTTAACACATATATGGAAGCCATAGAGCAACTGGAGATTTCCCTCTTCAGAAATAACCAGTGGAGAGCTGTGAGCGAGTTTCAGGGAATGAGTTTGATGACACTGATAAGCACCATTTTTTTCTTCTTTGGCAGTGTAGATCTCCTTTCTGCCTCACTTCTGCTTCTTTACTGTCTCTTTCTCCCTACTTAAAATACTGTTTCAGTTGTGAGACAGCAAAATGCCAGTTCCAGTTGGAGATTAGCCATAATCTCAGCATTGGTTGTCTCATTCACTGCCTATCGCTGAGAATTGCTCTTCTGAGAGCATGCCTGATGCTAAGCCTTTATCTGCATGTGTAACAGAAAAATTTCATAACAAGTTAACCTGTTTATTATAAACCATGAGGGTATCCTATGATAGAAAACAGAGAATAACAAACCAGTGGCATGTTCAGCTCAAATGCAGTTAGTCAAGTTGATATTCCAGATGAAAAAAAGTTTACATGACCACACTTGCTTCTCTTGTGCATATGTGAGGAGCGAAAACAAGTGGAAGGACTTATGAAGGACTGGATAATCCTTCAAGTTTCACAGCTTTGTTTCACTGCTCTGTCCTTTTTGTCAATACATTAGGTAATAACTTCTGGGGGAGTGACCTACCATGACCAGCCTTGGCATAAAGAATGCTTTGTGTGTGCTGGGTGTAAAACCCAGCTGTCTGGACAAAGGTTTATTTCCAAAGATGAACATCCATACTGTGTAGACTGTTTCAGCAAATTGTATGCGAAGAAGTGTGCTGCTTGCAAGAAACTTATTACAGGTGAGTCTCATCTTCCAGAAAGGTCTAGACACCGATGAACCATCAGGCTTCTCTCAAATCAGACCTTTACTAAAACAGCATTAGAAACAGTCCCATCATAATGAAAGACCGAGGGAGTTAACTGCTAGAGAGACCCTTTCTCCGTGACATGTAACGTGTCTTGCTAGGACATACTGATCACACGTGTTCCCTGACTGCTGAGGAGCTGTTCTGTGTGCCGAACGGAGTTCCTCCATTGTTTGATTTAGTGCTTTCTGCACTAAAATTCATCCCTAAGAATATATGAAAAGGCACTTTTTGTCTCTTCCCAGGACAGTGCACACAAGTCCCTCGTGTCTGTAATTTCTTCACCTTTGTTTTTAAGTGCAAATATGATCAAATTGGACATGAATTAACTGCCTGTTGGTTAGGCACACCTGTCAAATTCAAAAGCTTGCCAAATGCAACAAAGCTCTATTGCATGCATCCTTGTGTACTTAGATAATTTATAATTAGACATATAGGTCACTAGTCTATGATAGCTGAAGTTTTCTGAGAGCATTTGCTGGTGTTCCGCATTGTAATTGTATTATGTGTGGACTCAACTGTTGAAGAGTACTGATTGTTACAGATGCATGCCACATATGTAAGTGGACAAATAAAATGATGAATACCCAATCAAACGGGCACGATTTAAAAACAAAACAAACAAACAAACAAAAAAACCCAACACAAAACACCGATGTTTTATTTCAGATACTCATGCTAGGAACTCAATGATCTGGTGATTTCTGAAGGACCCCATCTTGAAGAAACTTAGATGGAAATAATTAAATTTCACTCAGTGTTGTATAGAAACTATGTGTATCAACACATTGCAATTAATTTTCATGAGAGTTTGTTGGGAAGATCAGCAAACCTGAATGGACATTCTGATAAACCTATTCTGTTCAGAGTTCATAATGGGATATGAAAACAAGCAAGTGAATTGTGGCTTTGCTTAAAATATTTCTCACTGTATTTAATTTTAAAGTTGTTTTCAATTCAACCAACAAAGGATATTTCAGGCTATGGATCTTTGTTCATTTGTTTGTTTGCTAGATGAATGACAACCTGATCACACATCAGAAAACAATCTGTTGCATTTCTGAACCATGTCCAGAAATACTAGATTCGCATCTTCTTTCTCATTATCTCTTTCAGCTCTCGGAGGTGCCAAATTTATCTCATTTGAAGAGCGCCAGTGGCATGGGGAATGCTTTAACTGTGCAAAATGCTCTGTCTCGCTGGTGGGCCAAGGATTCCTCACTCGGCAGGATGATGTCCTTTGTCATGAATGTGGCTCTGCTTCATAGTTCTGTGGAGAGCTGTACAGCTGCATTATTCTCACTCTGTAACCATGTACTTCATTACTCTGCAGTAAGAAAATAATCTAAAAGGTATAACAGTTATTTAGTCATTCAAGTAACTTTCCAACAGCAGTTTAACTCTATCATAGTTCTCAGCTGCTTGTAAAAAAAATTCAAACAGCCCCATACTGGCTAAGAAAATAATGCAGAAAAGATTCATACATATTTTAAATCTAACTACAGTATCTTTCTCCTTGTAACACACTGCACTCTGCTGTTAGAAGCTTAAAAACTTACATTTCATCTCCCATGAACCAAGGAGGATTGTGAAAAGTCTATATGGCATATGACTAATGATGAGGCAATAGCACTGCTTCACAGATGCAGACCTTGGTGTGGAAAGCTGGGCACATGCATTTTTCTATTGGATCATAACATTGATGAGAACAACTTGCAAATACCAACTTCCTCCACATTTCAGGCAAAAAAGCTTCTGACAAAGCAGGCAGAAAGTAGGAAGAGGGGGGTACTTTTACACAGAGGGCCACCGAGTAAGAGAGGCCTATTCCAAGGCCAGATAAAGGGAAAAAAGGGTCATTTTCCTCTCCTTACTGAGATTGCTCCTCAGAAACATAGTCTTTAGTCATCAGAAAAACCTGAGTGACAGGTCCTTTCCCAAAATTCGTTAACTGTACTTAATTTTTCAGGCATAACTGCTTTAGAACATAAATAAACCTATATTTTGAGCTACTGCAACAGCTAAGGATTGCCCAAGATTGGATAGTGCTGATGTACACTTTCCCATAGCTAATATACCTTAAGACTCTCTCCATTGTCTTCGCTAGACCTTCAAATACACGCATAAAATATATTTTTCTATTAGTAGAGACAAGAGCCAACTCATACTTGTCCCTTTAACCTTGTACTTTCCTCCCCTCAGAGCCCATTTGCCAGCAATCAAAACACTGTTAAAGGCCTTACCATTTCCACCTTGCTAGGTCTTTGATCCACAGTCTACCCCTTTTCTTCTAAATGCCTGCTCGTCTGTAGCAGGCTGTAAGCTCTTCAGAACCAATACCTGATTCATTTTGCCATGTGCCCCATGCATTTGCCAATATTATGTCAAGAATTGGTAATGTTGTCATTGCAAGCTAGGCAGTCCTCGTTTGCAGTACAAGGTATTGATTTCTGGGTAGCTGGCGTTGAGAAGGTTATATCTGCTTGCTGAGCTTCAGCACTCAAGTATCTATTATTAAAAGTCATCTAGAGCCGAGTTACAAGCATTTCTCCTCTTACTTCTTCCATACTGTATGTTATAATGGCCTGACTCGTGTTGCAGTGTCTGCACCAGGCTGTAACGTCACAGCAGTACAGTGATGTTAAGGATAGCAGATTCTGCACCGCTCAGCACTGTTTTAGTCCTCATCTCGCATGTCTTGAAGTCATACATTCTCCTTTAGACTCTGACCTTAAGTGCGTAGAGTTATTGGCTGACTTGAGTGGGCTTTATTCATACCGAAGCCAACCATTACTTTAGGTAGAAAAATGAAAAAAAGAGAAAAGAAAAAAAAAGAATATGTGTGCATAGCTAAGCCAGAGCTGAACTGCAGTGGCATAAAATCAATATGCATAATGACTGACCAACAAGTACATAGCGGTCTGTTTTCCAGTCAATAAAATATTGATCTTTTGCTCTACGTGGTGTTCATTTTTGTTTTTCAGTTTCTTCTTTCATGGCAGCTTTTATTGGAGTCTGGAGTTTGATTAGTTTACGCGTTTTCATTTTATCCCAGCTGCCTCCTTTTCTATTTTCACATTTCATATGTCTGATACAGGTTCTTGGTAAGACTTGGATTCCCATAAATAGAAATATGTTTCTTTGCCTTAAATATATATATACACACGCACACACATACAGCGGTTCACAGCTATGTATGATGTTCTAAAAATGTGCACTGAGTTATCAGAAATTAGCCCATTAGTAAATGTTAATTGTCTTAAATTTTTAAATTAAAATGATGAATCACCAGACGCAGGCTTGTCTGTGGGGTGTACCTTTTGTTTGTTTTGTGTGAAATAACATTCAGCAAATTGCAAGAATGTGGTTTGGGCCCTTTATTCAGTCTTGTCTGAACAATCTTCCATCTTAATTACAAACTGACGCAAGAATTACCAGGCAGAGTCCTAAGACATGACAGAGTCACAGGTCAGACACGCTGATCATGATAATCCCAGTCTTCAAGACTTAACATTTAGGAAGATGAAATTCTTCTCTGACTCATCAACTAATTATATTTTTAGAAATACCAGCTGAATTATTTATTTCTCCTGCAGTAAATACACTACAGTCAAATCTGAAACTGAGCATTTTCACTTGAGAGTAATAATAAGAAATAAATGTGGCTGCTATAAATAGTTTGAATAAAAATTATGCTAGATATCAGATTGATATTTCCTAGTCTCAATCACCAGCTACTGACGTATAAACATAAATACAGTAATACTCTGCACAATTTGGGTCAGCTATGCTCATGTAGATGAAAGCCAACTTGAATAGGTGCAGAGAAGGGCTGCAAGAAGGAACAGTGTGTCTCTGTGGAGGACTGTAGATCATGGAAGGGACTAGACAGCTGCTATAAGCCAAGAGCCTGCATTTGATTCAAGAACAAAGGCAAGTAAACTCCTCAGGACTGGAAATTGGAAATTAGAAAGCTGCTGCTACTGCTGAGCAGTGATGCTCCAGGAGAGCCTCTTTCCAGAACCAAGAGGGGAATAGCTATGCGGTCAGTTTTAAAGTGATGCTTGATCAGTGTGTTAAATGGCGTATATAACATGATTGCCTGGGATAGCAAAGCACCGGGTAAAATGAACCAGATGGTCAGCTTCAGTCTTTGTTGCTAACATTTGATTTACTGCAGGATGATCAGTGTATAGACTCCAGTGCAATTCAATTTTCTTTAATAAACTTCAGAGGATGGAGTTTGAGATTTATTTTTAAGTCAATCTTTTTTAACGTCATGTGCTTTTCTTTAACATTGTACTGTTTTATTTTAAAATATATCTAGTTTTTCCCTGTTTATTAGCTGCCTAGCTGTAAGGCAATCACATTGCTTTTGTTATGGTCAAGCTCAATTATCCTAAGGTGCAGTGGTGTCTCTAATGCCCTGATCACATCCCCACTGTACTCATAGTTATCCCAGGGGACTGGGAGGGATGACTGCCATTTGGGACTAACTTCTGAGGAGTGAAGTAGGTGTCCTATTACCTCCCTCAATGCTTAAGGCTGAAGTTTAAGTTCTTCAACCACTGCCTAATTGCCAGAGAACTCCCGGAGGTAACAAGCTTAAAATACGAAGATAAGCCCTGCAGTATTGGTACCAAGTGACCCTTCTCTACCCATATTTAATATTTTTTACTCTGAGACAAGTTCATATGGTGAGAGCAAGATGTCAGCCTGTCCCTGGACTACTGCTTTTAAAATCCAGGCATGTTTTCAGTAGATGTTGTAGCAGGCAACACACAGCAGCAGTAACTCAGAAACCCAGGATCACTTCCCAGCACAGGTGGAGGCGCATGCCCCAGACTCATGACTTAGGTCTAGGATGAAACCCAGACATCCTCCATTCTCCTTGTTCCCTGGTTTTCTGGAAAGAAAATCTGTGAACCGAGGCTGGGGAAGAGCTAGGGCATAGTCTGGCCATATCAGTGAAGTGGGTGTCACATCACAGTGTAGTTTTTCTGCCGTAACTCAGCATATGCAAGTTCAACTGGTTCTTGTACTCTACTGGTAGATATCGTCCCAGGCTTTCTTCATGGTAAGAGTGGCTCAGTGCAACCACAGGAGCATTAGGAAGGCAGTGGTAAAGTTTTGCAAGGCCTTCTGGACCTGTGGTTTCAAACACTTCACAGGCCCCATCTCGAGAGGGGAGGTACCTGTTTATACCCCACTGAGTTGACCAGCAATTTCAGCACCTGGTCAAAGTTCTTATGAATCTCATTTGATTTAATAGAATGGATGTAGAGCAGTGTATTGTATTTTAGAAAGACAAGTAAAAACACAGTGACGTTTATACAATAACAGATATCAATAGCTGAAGGAAAGTAATGTTAAATGACTGCCTAAGTGGAAGCTGGGAGATCATTTCTGTAAACAAAGAAGTTGGATGGGATTCAAGCCTATAGCCAGAACAAACTTGTTTACCAATCAAGCAGGAATGCTGCAATAAATCCTCTACATTCTTGTTAATAATATCTCAAAAAGAAAACGTGTGTGTGTGCGTGCATGCTTGTTCACCCTCAAATTGCCAAAACTTGAATGGACTGAGTCACAGGAACCCTGGCAACTTGAACCAAAGTACAAAACACCTAGCATGGTTATAGACTGCTATTTCCAAACAGAAGTTTCAGTTCATCATATTCAGAAGTACCAGGTACAAGTACTTTGGTATGAAAAGAGGGCGATAAGACCTTTGGAGGACAGATATGGCTGCAGTTTTTGTAACATAGGGATGTTATCCAATTGGCAATACACAGCTGAAGTGGAGGGTCTAGAGATATCAGATTTGGCCTGAATCGGAAAGCTTTTCTTAGCTTGCTAGAGAGAACATTTGTCCAATAGCGTCCATTTAAACATTTCTGTGGACTTTCATCCTGCATTTTTCACCCAAGTCCTTAGTGGGGCTCCTTGAATATGAGGCCAGACAGAGACGCCAGACAGAGAGGCCAGACGGAGATGAGGCATCTCTACAGCACAGTCACACAGACATCCGCTATGGCTAGAGAATACAGCACATAAAAACCTGGATTTGCTCAGTAAAAACTAATTCAATGTCAGAAAAACAACCATTGTACAGCATTACATCCATGCTAATAAGCACTACATCTGTCTTGGATATAATCCAATATCTTTTTTTATCAGCTTGTGCCTCTGCTGTACGTTGTTTACTGTCCTCTCCAGTAAGATATTCAAGACTGTAGATGCTCACCTGATTCACTGCAGATTTTTTTAGCACTAACTGAATTAATAAGTTACTGCATACAAGAGACTGCACTACCACCACATCTCTGAAAAAAAGGGAGCCACGAGTCCCTTTCATGCATAGGCTGTGTGAAGCTTTAAGAGCAGATCACATCAAAACAACAAAGAAACACTCAGCTCCTGCCTGTAGCCTGGACACAGATATGAAGGTGACCACTAAAATACTCAGACAAGATCACTTACAGAGCAAGCAAAGGAGCGCACGGCCTCAGACATTTCAGGAACTGTGTCAAGCAGAAAACTACCTAGCAAAATCAAGAAACAATTGAGCAAGTTTTTGAGGGTTCAGATGTTTCACTCCAGTATCTCAGCTCCCTCTCAAGTCACTTATTAGCTTTCGCCTAACAGCTCACGTCCTGATAGTCGTCAGGTGCATTCCTGTAATTTCCACGTGTGACCAGGAGAGCAGTTTGCTGGGAAAGGACCTCAGTCTGGCACAGCGGCCCAGCCTCAGGAATCTCTGGGTGACTTATTAAATAGACGATTGACCCAGCAAAAGGTAACAAAATCCAAACAGCCTTAGATAGTTGCTCGCATTTGAACCCCACTGCTCAACTTACTTAGAGTACTTCTGTAGCAAAGACTTACCTCAGGTAGCCATATCCACATTGTTCCTGGATGAAGATCCTCATTTGTCCATCTCTGTCTTCACCTTAGACTTTGGATTAGATTTTGCTAGACTAATTATCAAATAAATAAATAAATAAAAATAATCTCTTCTACCCAACACAGCTTTCCTGAATTAAGAAAAATACAGTGCAAAATAATGTAAACAGTTTATCCAGTTCTGCTGAATTACATTTTTTTGTTATTCTTGTTTCCCAAAGGAAAAAAAAAAAGGACTACTTATTTCTTGAGAACAAGCTCTTTACTTATTAAAAAAAGCAAATCAAGCCCTTAGTCAAACATTTTCATTGGAAGGACAGCAATCTGAGTAGAAATTTCTGGCTATGAAAGCAGTTGGCCATAAAAGGCTGCTAATATGAGGAATAGGACTTACCTCAAATAGTAGAAAAATTGATAGCAAATCTGTAACAGAAATTGTAGCCTAGCATGTACTTTGCGAGTCTGTGACAGAGGACCAACCTCAGGACACCAGTCTCCTGTTAGGGGCCAGCCTGTTCTCATACGGCCTTGGAGAAGTGACAAGTTGGGTGACCCCAATGTCACATTCCAATGTTTTTAAACATTTGGATTTCTTTAACCTTTAACTCTTGAATTTCCTGGCTTTCTCACGATAGCCATCTTATTCCTTGTTAGTTTGATTTTTTTTTTTTTTAATTGCTGCAAAATCCTTATTGTAATCTTAACTCTTAACTCACTGGAAAGTAAAGCACCCTGACTGATTTGATTTAAAGCGTGTTTCCACTTGCCTGTAAAACACTATCAAAGTTAAATGTTTTGAGCTGAGGTCTGTGCCAAACCTTCTCAGGCCAGTTCCTGCTTTCCTCTTCCCCTTTTTCGTTTTCATCCCCAGAAGATTTCAGTCAAAACTATCTTACATTTCACAAAACAAAACACAGAAAAAAATATGATGTTTGCCTTATACTAAAGAACCCTGAACCTTTTCTTTAAGGACTTTAGGTGCTTCACTTGATTTTGGCTCAGGAACATAATTGACAACAAAAAGGAAAGCCTTCTCTCATGGAGATGTCTCCTGCCATCCCCACAAAAATCCACTTGTCCCAGTTACATCTTTTCTGCATTAAGGAATTGCAGACACATTTCCCACAGGGCAAATGTGTGGTCCAGATACTATGTACTTGATGACAACCACTTGTAAGCATTTTAGGCTGGGTACATGTTTCAGTTCCTTCAGCTGTAAAATGGAGATAACTCCCCATCTTGGAGGAATCAAGTTAGATGATAATTGTGAAAATTGATCCATCTAAAGCCCTGTCATAGCAGACTCATGGTGATCAACCTGACAAGGCCAATCGCTGAGTAAAGCTCCCAATTCTGTCTTCAGAGTAGCTTTCAGCATGGAGCCGCATAGCTAGCAGTGCTGAGAGTCCCAAATGCAGGACGGTGCTCGCTGTGAGAGCATGATCCACTCTGCATGGATGGTGAGGAATGGGTTCCCTAGGAAAATAATCGTTATGGGCTGTTTTGCCTAAAGGCTGTGCTATGCAGGAGAGGTAAGGGCACCACAGAGGCAGCTCTAACTCCAGTGTTTCCTCACCAGGATCAGAGACAAGCTCTGAAAGGTCTAACCCAAATTAACCAGGATTAGTCACTTTTTTGTTGTTTAATATTTTTGGCAACCCGCCAAAGCCCACAAATCTTTTCAAAAGAGGGCTTTAGTGGGATTTGTGCCCTCTGCCAGTGCCAAGGAGGGAGCAAAGAGCAGGCCACTGCGCCCGAGTGGCCCTTCCCGCCAGCCCCCACTAGACAGCACGGCTCGGCACGGTGG
>NW_008794952.1:59170-70651 GCF_000699145.1 Aptenodytes forsteri
CCACTAGACGGCACGGCTCGGCACGGTGGCCTCCTGGCCCCCCAGCCATCCAATGCAAACCTGTCACCAACCACAAAGCTTCATAAACCCTTACAGCTGCACAAATCCAAACAAGTTTCCCTCACTTCTGAGGCAGGGATGTGCTCTGCGGACTCAGGCTCGCTGTATGTTTAGAGCACACTGCCTCAGAAATGCAGTGATGCTTATTTTCTGCATTTATTAATGCTCGCCTGCTCTTCCTGTTGACGTGCTGCTGTCAGACAGGGGATGTGCACTGGACCCAGCTGCCTCTCTCCCACTAAGCAACCCCCACTGATTTCTGCAGAACTGTTTCTGGAAGACAGAGATTTCCCGTCAGAAAGCAAACCGCAGGGCTGTTGACTACGGAGGAAAGACTCAGTCAGAACATAAGGCTGTGATACTGCTCTTTATGGGCATCTAATTGGTTTTCATTACTGAAATTAAAGTCACTCTGTGTGACTAAAAGCAATGGTCAGCTGCAATTACAGTCTTGTAGCTAAACAAGAGTAACTTAGACCGGCCAGAGCTATTAAAGAGGAATTTAGGCTGAACAGGATTCCAGCCTTGCTTCCCTTTTGCCCAGAGGCTTAGGTAGTCTGCTGCATTCCTGGTACAGAAACAATTGCCGTTGTTTTCTCCTGAGAGGGAAGCAAGGTCAGGTCCCTGTTCTACCCTTCACACTGGTTTACAGTGGGAGCATTCAGCAAGCTGGGGGTTGCACTCTGTACCAAACAGAGAACTCGCACCAAGGGAAGGTAGCTGGTAGGCACTTTACTGTCTTACCCCTCTTTTTTACTCTCTAAAACAAGAATATACCATCTAGCAGAACAGCACACGCTTTCTTTTCAAGCATGATATCTAACAGACAGTTAGTGCAATGGTAAAGACTGCTAAATAGCCTGACATCTGCAATGGATGTGATGAAAAACTATACCCCCGACAATGATGTTTGTTTCCAGCCACCTTATCTAGGTTTACAAAGTCTGTGTTGCAAGCACCTCATTATCCTGAGGAATCACAATAGGCTTCCTTTTAGGAGGCACAGAGAGGCTGCGTGATCAAAAATCAAGATTCACAGAAACCATTGGGCTGAGTGGGGGAGTGTCTCAATTATCTAAAAGAAAATATTGCTGAGAAGGTTATAGGCTAAGTCACGCCACTCATTTCCAGACAATTAATTAAGGGCAGGAAAGAAACAAATGTCTCCCCCACCCCGGGATTTAAAGTTGTGAAAGCTCTACCAAGATACTTAAGCGCTCTACCAAGCAAACAAGTCTTGACAGAAGGACATTTGTGCATTACCATTCTTCCAGACGTGAGAGCTCAGCAGCGAGCAGAGTCGCGAAGAATGTGAAAAACCCAACTTCAACTCTCTTCTTTATCCAATTTGGATTAAAGATTTAAACTTCTTCAAGAAAGTGTCCTGTCCTGAGCACTGGTTATTTGTGCATTCTGGAATCAAGAAAAGCGCCACATTTCTTGCTGAAGAAATTTTCATATTACATAGTATAATTAAATATGCATTGGTTCAAACATGTGAGAAGAGCTCTATCATACATAGGCATGTTGCTCAGCTGGGAAATCTGGAGCATCCATTTACAGCTGCAGCAGGTGACAAGAGTCACTATGTGACTACATCAACTGGTCCTGAGTCAGACACTGGTTTGTTGGGATGCAGCTTTTCCAGAGGAAAGACTGCTTCTGTAGACATTCATACACTAGGGCAAGGGCATTGTTAGCTTCTCTCCTCTCAAGACTGCACTATGGACATCATGGTACAGATTCAGCTGAGAGATCCCCTCCAAAAACAACATAGAACCAGTTTCAGCATGGTGGTACACAGTCAGGGTTATTAATCAGTAATATTGGCTGTAATATTCTGAGCAATTCACTTTATCTTCTCAGAACTGTAAACATGGGAAGCAAGCAATTTAGCTCATTCATAGATATTACCATTAACATTATGATTTCAAACACTGGCCCTGATGGGAACTGTCTCTCCCCTGAGGAGCAGTAGAGAAGTGAGTTTGCAGAGATGCTGCTGGATGCCCAGAGCCTGGGACAATGGCAAGCCAAGGGGTGGTGAGTCCCTTGATAGGGGTGGAAGTTTGTCATGGTCTAACAACCTGATTTTGCACCATGTTCCCATAGGCGCTCTGGAGGTGGCGGTTCATACATTTTATCAGGCAACTGGGAAACCTTTCAAACATATCTACTTTCTGCTTCTCGTTCTATGGGGCCAGATGGGAATTTAAAAATTACATAGAATGGAAACAGTCAAGAATAACTCAATCAGTCTATTCCAGGAGGAATTGCTGGGTTAAGAAGGATTACTTTTACTCTATTGAATGACTGGATAAAATAGAAATAGATTGTCCTTAACAATATCCCTGGTGGGTTCTAAGGTGGATATAACTAGTAACTGCTGGATGAAAACTTCTCAAATACAAGGGTATGGTATAAGCGACGAAAGAAGGGTGTATTAATGGAAAAATAAATCCAGTTAGAACTAACACAATGAGACAGAAAATAAATAGGTCTGTTGTAGCTAACTCCAGCTTTATTTATCAGAATAATTCTTGCAAGTACCAAATCAAAAGCATATATGTAATTCCCCTGAATATCAAATATTAAACATGCGCACCATGTTCTAAGAGTGACAAGCATAGTAACAGAAAGGTGAAAAGGAGCAAATGAAATATAGGAAAATAACAGTAATGCATCGATCAGTATTAACAGCAAAACTTCCTTATATTAAAATGATGTAGCAGTTTAGTCATGGAAAGATGATGTTAAATCTAAAGATTTGCCACATGAATCAGTCAGGTATTAAAATGAGCAATCTTTGGCAAAAAAAAAAAAAAGAAAAAAATATCTAAAAAATGAAGTCCTTTTTCCTGTATAACTATCCTATATTTCATTTTATTGTCTATTGTATAGTCACAAGAGTCCCTGAGTGACAAGTTAATGCAGTAAAGCGCCGTAACAAGTTTAAATGCATTTTGCCCTATAAATCATTGATATATTTTCAGCATACTTAGTATTTGCATCACTTAGGCCCCATATAGTAGAGTCTGTGTAGATGCCTATCATTATAATCCAGGCTAGCTAAGATTATTTTCACTTGATGAAAACATTTTGTGTTACCACACAGATTTCCTTATCTTGTTAACTGGAGAGATAGGTAAGTGTGTATGTGCATTTATTTCTCACTTGTCCCATAGCCTTCATAAAAAAAGCAGTGACTTTTCTTTGTTCCAGTGAATCTATGAAAAGCAAGTCCTTCCATTTTCTTCAGTCCTGTGCTGAGCAGAAATAGGACAAAATTTTAAAGAGGCTTTGGCTACCCCACCTTATGGCCACACTCACAGTTAAAAGCTCCGTCCTCAGTGACATGGAAAAAGTCAGGAGAGTTGGGTTTGTACCCACACAATTTAGAGGAACTGGCTTCTTCGTTCGTGCACAGATCTCAATCAGACAGCAGTAAGCCTGTCTTACCTCACTGCATGCAACTATGGCTAGTCAGGATGCAAGCAGCTTGCACAGCTTCTCTGCAGTTATACAGCACACAGAGAAGCCCAAAAGTTGCTTCTAATCCACCAGGTCACAATCCATCTTCTACTGTGTTCAAATGAGCCTATAACAAGTCATCTACCGCTGAAGTTACAGATGTAGTCTGTCACACAGTGTGCACCAGGCACATGAGATGGCTCAGAGGTGAGTGCACCCATCTTGACCTGGTCATACAAAGCTCACAAAGCAGCCCCCCGCTGTCCTGCACATCAAGCTGGTGCTGTACAAGCTTTCCAGAGTGCATTCTCCAGTGAACTCAAAAACCTCCTTTGTCAGGTCACGAAAGAGAGGTGGCTCCTCTGACAGGTTTAATGGAAAACCAGAGCAAGTGGCTTTTATGCTCTTCACATCAGCCCTCAGGAATGACCAGAAATTCACCTTTCAGCATGAAGAAGCAGAAATGCAGGTCATTTGCCATTATCCTTTACAAATTCAAAACTCACTAAAGAAAGCTGTTGAGAGAATGGACTATTAGAACTGGTTAAACGTCACCTGCATGCAGTAGTTTTCTCTCCTACCACAGGAATCTGTCGTTCACGTCAGTCAGATCAGCTATGGTACCCCTCACAAAGGGCTCTTCACAGAGCCCGTCATTTACATCTAGACAACTGCATCTAACTCTCACTAAGTTCGTCATTAAGTTCATCACAACACACGTGCCACTTCCTTGAAAACAACAAGTATTCAATGTGACACACTTTTGCCTTTTCTACATTTTTGGGGTTGAAAGCTCTCTTTTGAAACAGAATTGCTTAGTGTTGCTACATGTTACTTGACAGACAGCCTGTCAGAGAAAGTCCATCACCCCAAGACCACCTATAATCTCAGGATATTGCCAGTTACCTGAAGGTTTACCACATGACATTGTGTAAAGCAGAAAAACTACAATACTTTTCTCATTTCCCTACCAGTTGTCATGCAAGCTAGTAATTCATCATAGATACCAATACTACTTGCTAAGTAACATTCACTATCTTTAATGCCAAAATCAAATATAAAGCCATCCTGAGCCAGGAGCTCCTGCTTTGCATGGAGGTAAGGTCCTGCTAACACTGACTAGGAGCACATTTCTTTGAGACTGAACTCTTACTGACAGTCTGTCAGCACACCGAAGCTCTGTTTGCATGTTCTGCTTGGGAAGGAAAAAATACAGTTTGAGGCTATCCTCAAAAGCTGCAGACTTGTGGCATGTCATGAGGACTACTCCAGGTCAAGAGAACTACATTAGGCCTGTCAGTACTGGCTAGCTGGCCTGGGCTTGTTTTTGAAGGTCATTAGGAGCAAATGCTTAGGAATCAGTTTAACATCTGGTATGGGAGAGAGAATGCTTTATTAAAATCATCATAAGAGAGAAGATGATGGAGGCTTTTCTGACAATGATGCATTTAGAATTGGAGTTATGTTCATAAACACAATTCTTTCTTTGACTGGGATTTTCCCTTTTTCGTATCTGAGACATTAGGCTTTGATTTTTAAATTCCAGAAGCACAAATCTGTATTTAATGATATTTGGCAGTTTTTCAGTAGAGCACTTCACAGTGCTTTGGAAACATTAACCACATTTTAAAAGTACAGAACAGCAGTTAAATAAATTGATTGACATATTTACAGAGTCATGGGCAGTTGGGAAGAGGAGGAAAATGGGCATAGAGCTGCAATTCTTTACTCCGTGGTGAAACAGAAGTCTCACCTTCATAAAAACCTCAGCAAGCAACATAAACAAAACCAAAACCCTTAGAAGAACAGTGGGAATAAGGAATAAGGCAAAACACAAAAATACAGTTCTCTTAACCATGCAGACACATTTTGAGACAGTTATTAGAGCTAGTATTGCTTAACTTTGCTAATGACCTAGGTAACAGGGGAGAATGTACCACCTGCAAGCTGTGGACCATACCAAATTGTAGGGAGTAGTTCATATGCCAGAGGGCTGAGCTGACATTCAGGGAACCTATATGGGCTGGAGAAATGGGCCAACAGGAACCTCATGAAAATCAACAATAGGAAGTGCAGAATAGGCCAGAACAACCCCATGCACCAGTACAGACTGGGGACCAGACTATGGCTTTGTAGAAAAAGACCTGGGGGTCCTGAGGGGGCAACAAGCTGAACATGAGCCAGCAATACACTCTTGCAGGGAAGAAGGCCAAGCATATCTTGGCCTGCGTTAGGAAGACCATTACTAGCAGGTCAAGGCGTGTCATGTTTGCCTTCTCTTCAGCGCTCATGATACAGCATCCAGAGTCCTGTGTCCAGTTTGGGGCTTCCCAGTACAAGAGAGACCTTGCTAACCTGGAGCGAGTTCAGCAGGCAGAGGGCCAGCAAGTCAGGGACTGGAGCACTTGTCCTGTGAAGAAAGGCTGGTGGGGCTGGGCTTGTTCAGCCTGGCAAAGAGAGAGCCAAGAGATCTCGCTGCTGTTTACAACCACCTGAAGGGAGGGCGTACAGAAGACCGAGCCAGACTCTTCTCAGAGTGCACAGTGACAGGATCAGAGGCAGTGGACATGTTGCAATGAGGGAAACTCAGAGTCCCTGTAAGAATTTTGTTTGTTTACCATGAAGGTGGTCAAACCCTGGCACAGGCTTCCCCTGAGAGGCTGTGGAGCCTTCATCCCTGGAGGTGCTCAGAGTTCAACTGGGCATGGCCCTGAGCAACCTGATCTACCTGGTCCCACTCTGAGCAGGGTGTTGGACTGGACAACTTCTGGAGAGCCCTTCCAACCAGCACAGTCTCTGTGTCTGTTAGCAATCTTATGATCTTCACAGCACCCCTTTGAGGGAAATGTATGTGTACATCATACCACAGGGGCTGAGGGAAACCACATGAAACACAATGGTGATGTATTCGGTATCAACACTGTTTCATGGTTGTTCTGAAGCAGTCACAAACACGCAATTAATTAATTCTAAGTGCTGAAAAGTGTACAACATTATAGGAGTAGCAACTACAAAGGAGTTCAAGTCCTCCTACTAAAAACTTCATGTGAACTTTAATCATGCCTCCAAGGGGGGGGAGATATGCAACATGGTAACAGGAGATGCACCCCCAACTCAAATGACTGAAAATGTTCAAATTTCTTCTATCCAATGATAACACTGTTATATTCTCCTAGATAATATTTATGACACTACAGTAATTAGACCTTACTCCTAACCTCTTGACTCCAGTCATGTCAAGAGTTTTAAATTACAGACGGTTATGAAACATCCCAAATTAGACACAGTTATGCTACATTCTTTTCTAAAAAGCCCATACTTCATAACAACCTGCTAAGGTGCATTCAACAAGCTGCACTAGGACAAAGAGAACTCCACTGGAAGACTTCCCTATTCACCATATACTTGGAGCATAAATTAATTTGTACATGTTCTCATTGCCTGGCTAAAAAGAGTACAAAGGGTGAAATCCTATTTAATGTAAAACTGCTGGATAAAAGTTATTACGCTATATAAAACTTGTGAGGATTTGGGGGAGTTTATTGCTTTACTCCTGGGTCTTACACTACTGTGCAACACAATTATTTAGGCAATACTTTAGAAGTGCCATCAGAGTTTGCAATGATATTTTTGTCCGTATGTAACTGTAAATCATGCCCACAACAGAACCAACACACTTCATAAACATGATTTATTTTCCTTTGAAATTATGATATTGCCAACATATCCCAACTTGTTGCCTTCTTTTTGTAACCCTGCTCCTAGAGAAATGTATCCTAAAAGGTGCTGGCGATGGGGAGGGGGGAAAGTATTCATCTTTTCTAAACAGAGTTTTTAAGTAAGTCAGGGTGGGGGGGATTTTTGTGGCTGACTTACTGCATTGAATGCACTTAACAACTCTGAAATAAACAAAAACAAGAGTCATCCTGCCATTCATCAGCTACAAAGTAACTCAGTAGTGCACAGAGACAGCAGGTTGTGCCCCTGACCAAACTTTATCCACACTTGCTATGGCATGGAGGAGACCTTTTGTCGTGGTTTAACCTCAGTTGGCAACTGAGCACCACGCAGCCGCTCGCTCACTCCCCCCACCCCCGGTGGGATGGGGGAGAGAATTGGAAGAGCACAAGTGAGAAAAACTCGTGGGTTGAGATAAAACCAGTTTAATAATTGAAATAATAATAATAATTATGTAATAATAATAATAATGATAATACACAAAGCAAGTGATGCACAATACAATTGCTCACCACCCACCGACTGATGCCCAGCCAGTCCCCGAGCAGCGGCCCCCCCGGCCAGCTTTCCCCAGTTTATGTACTGAGCATGACGTCACATGGTATGGAATGTCCCTTTGGCCAGTTTGGCTGTGCCCCCTCCCAGCTTCTTGTGCACCTCCAGCCTTCTCAGTTGGTAGAGCATGGGAAACTAAAAAGTCCTTGGCTAGTGTAAGCATTACCTAGCAACAACTAAAACATCGGTGTGTTATCAACTTTGTTCTCATCCTAAATCCAAAACACAGCACTGTACCAGCTACTAGGAAGGAAATTAACTCTATCCCTGCCAAAACCAGGACATCTTTGCACAGTGAGATAGCACTCCTACACCTGTGTGGTGGAGAGAGAGATTCCTGCTGCTCTGGAGAGCTGTGCCTTGCTTCATTTGGCTGAGCAGAGGAGGAAGACCAAGGTCTGGAAGGGGCCCACATTGGAGCATGAGTGTAGTCACTAGAAAGGAAGACGCTGGAAACAGCATGGATAAACTTCAACTCCCTCCCTCTACACAAAGAAAAAAATGATAATATCATATAATGGAATGAATAGGCTAGGACAGGATAGATAGGATAGAAGAAAATGTTTCAGCAATAAGAATGAGATAGAGACCTGCAATCCAAGCCCAAAGGGTCGATGGAAAAAAGACATTTCCTAGATACAAAGGAAATAATAATTTCATGTGATTATCTCATTCTTTCAAAAAGATAAGGAAAAAAAAAAGCACAAAACTCATCCCTACTTCCTACCAACGTTCCTTCAAATCCATCTAAGAGGGGAAAATACATTAAGCCCTCCAACAGCAGAGTTTGCCCTGGGAGAGGAGAGGAGAGCAGCGCAGAGCCCACACCCAACAGAAGTGGTCAGTGACACCTGGCTACACCCACGTTTGCAGATGGCTTTCCAGGGGATGCCACTGAACAACTGCATCAACAGCTACTTCAAGATCAATGAAATGGTAGCTCTTTTCTTTCCCTCCTCCTTCTACTCCTACCGGACAAGTTGGCTTTTTCTTTCTCTTTTCTGAAAAGTGACAATAGCCACCTAAGTAGTAAAACAGTTCAAGTACAAAGGACTTTACACACTCAGAATTGGCAGCACAAAGTTGTCAGAACTTAGATTGCTTCATCCCAGTGTTTGTATAATCTTAATAGCTACTGAGACTCAGAAAATAATCTATTAGATGTTCAAGTTAAGCTCTTCTCTTCTTCCCCATTTGTTGATTGAGGATTTACCAGAATAGTAGGTGAAAGGGAAGGGAAGAATTACTTTACTTCTTTTGGTCAGCCAGACCAAACCAAACATGCTGTCACAGCACTGATGGTGGCAGTGCACCATTAATCTAACCCTTGATAAATTTCAAGACTCGTTAGTAAATCTTTACTTAAAAATAAGCAAGGGCTACTGTACGTGTTCCTAAAAAGAAAGTACAAGAACTAGGATTATTTTCTGTAAAGAGTAGTTATCCAAACATCAACAAGAATTAATCAAATTAATTGTAATATTCTGGTAATATTTCTTTTCATTTAAAAATAGGGGGAAAATGTTTAGTTTGCTTTTCATTTGTCCCAGACTAAAATAAATGGTTTTTATGTGGAAGGTCTGTATGAGAGCATTGACAGATGAGGTTTTGGGTTTGAAGATATTATTACCCCTCCATTTCAACGTCCATCTTTCTGCTTGTGGTTACCACAGCTAAACTGAAAGCATCCTGGACAGTGTAGAGAGAATTGTTCTAAGAGACCATGCTGTGATCTGGGAGCACTGGTGTTTTTGCTGGAAGAAGCACCAACGCTGATCGTAGCCGCCTTCCACTCAGACAGCAATGTTCTCCAGAACCTTCCTGTTATGTCTTCTGCTGTGCCCCAAACTCACGTTACTACAGTAAAGCTTTGACAAATCAGTGAATGTCACACCATATTCTGCTTACAGACAGGATTAATCATTTCCTCCAGTAGCTCATGCCGGATTCATCTCAGAGACAGCAGTCTCCCACCATAGACGTTTAATTAGGTCAGCTTAGGGCTGATTCTTTCATGAGAAACCATTGAGAAAGGCAGGAGTACATGACCCTCAACAAGCTGTGCACAAAGCCCAGGTTTTGAGAAATGGCCTCTGTGTGGTCAGCCCAGCTGCGCTCAGTTTTCTGCCAGACAGCCTGACTCTGACCCAGATTAATCATTGTACGTATGCTTTTGGTCATATACAACAAGCGTGAACGTGCTAGCAGCTGTCTTATGACCCTCTTTTATAGATGGTATTAGACCTCGCAGGCTGATGCATTACTTGCCCATTTTTTTTTTTAAACCTTTTGTTACTATATATGTTCGTGAAGCTTGTCAAGTGCCATTCAGTTCAGTCATATATTTAAACTCACAGGGTTAAAATTGCTAGTGTACCTCTAACCTCTAAACCAGACCATGAAAACTGCTTCTGTGCTGAACTTAATCTACAGTCTCTTGTCTCCAAGATACTTGCATGCATACATATAAATGCATGCTCAATGTAGAGTTACTGTTTTCAAGAGCTGCTGCTGCAAAGTTAACTCAGCCAACATCATCTAAAACCATACTTCACCCTTTGATAATAAAAATCTTCTTAACACCATTGATAAAGCTGAAGCTATGCCAGTTGGTGCCCATTAATATAGACATTTCTTTCTTCCATGTTTAAACTTTTCTGGTTTATTTCTATTGATATATAAGGGTTAGCCTTGTCTTTTATCTGTACAGTGAAAAGCTTACCCTGAATGGGACCTCAAGCTTGTATTCCCACATATTTAGAATAACCTTTCAGACAGTGATTCAGCAAGGCAATGTAACTTTCTGGATTTATTTGATCTGTATCTTTGAAGCAAACAGTTAAGCTGCCTGTCTCAGAAAGAAAATAAAGCACTTGAACTCTTGCCTTGGTCCTAATTTAGAGTTCTGTTTGCATGTTTGTTTTAGCATCTTCTGGGAACATTCTGTCTCCTCAAGAGCTAGTCTACCAACATAGAAACACAATTTGATTGAGGTTCTTTTCATAGGCTTTGTCAACCTAATTTTCTCTTAAATATGCAAAATGCAAGGATATAAATTATGCCTGGCATTATAAACGCATATGGCCATAAATAGAAAATCTCAGCAACTGTTATGTTGCCACTATATGTGAATACAGTATTTGGCCACTAAATGGGATGTCAGCTAGAGATTTTTTAGAAAAGCTGAAAGAAGTCCACTTTCCACCTCCCTAATCATTTTCTCCAAACCACCTAAATACCTGTGAGACATAATAACTAAGTGCAAGATCACATTTTTATGGACTTCTCACTTCTGTATATTTGAGTGTTAATCACACCTCATTGAACTTAATGGTATTTTACCTTCTTAAATTACTGCTACAGAAACGCAAAGGGAGCAGTTCTTTGGGTTTTGATAGTCTGATCAGTAGGCAGGGAGTGCCTGACTAGCCTAGTGGCCTTCTATGATGGAGTGACTACATCAGCGGACATGGGAAGAGCTATAGATGTCATCTATCTGGACCTCTGTAAGGCCTTTGACACGGTCCCCCACAACATCCTTCTCTCTAAACTGGAGAGGTATGGATTTGATGGGTGGACTGTCCGGTGGGTGAGGAATTGGTTAGATGGTCGCATCCAGAGGGTAGTGGTCAACGGCTCAATGTCCAGATGGAGATC
>NW_008794952.1:71250-129581 GCF_000699145.1 Aptenodytes forsteri
TATGAGGAAAGGCTGAGAGAGTTGGGGTTGTTCAGCCTGGAGAAGAGAAGGCTTTGGGGAGACCTTATTGCAGCCTATCAGTACTTAAAGGGGGTTTATAAAAAAAAAGGTGGCAGACTTTTTGGCAGGGCCTGTTGCAACAGGACAAGGGGGAATGGCTTTAAACTAAAGGGGGGTAGATTGAGACTAGATATAAGGAAGGAATTTTTTATGCTGAAGGTGGTGAAACACTGGCACAGGTTGCCCAGAGAGGTGGTGGATGCCCCATCCCTGGAAACATTGAAGGTCAGGTTGGATGGGGCTCTGAGCAACCTGATCTAGTTGAAGATGTCCCTGTCCACGGCAGGGGGGTTGGACTAGATGACCTTTAGAGGTCCCTCCCAACCCAAACTATTCTATGATTCTATGAAGTTCAGTGAGCTGTAGCATTACAGTCGTATAGGAGTACTTTATAGCATGCAAGAAGTTTGTCCTTATTGACGTTATGGACACAGCAAATGTTTGCCAGGACTGGAAGCATTGTTCTGCATACATTAACATGTTTGTCACGTTGCAGAATCATGTAAAACCTCACTGTAGCCTGAGTCAGTTGCACAAACACATGGGAGAGAACAATTCATTACCAAAGGCTTAAACTTCAGTCGAGAGGCTGCTTGTGACAACCAAAATGGGATGGAAGTACAATAGGATTGACTGAAGAACAGAGCAAGCTACAAATTAAATCCATTTTGGACCACCGTAGCATGTTTGCATTAGATGTTCTCAGATGTTATCCTCAGGGTAATCTCAGTGATAGCCAGTCTGTCAATACGAGACGTTTGCTTTGCAGCTATGCCAGCCTCAGAGGCTGGTTTTCTACAACAGCACAGTACACTGTATTTACACTACTGCACCAGAACTGACGTAGTTTTAACCACTTGTTTTCTCATAGCTGAACAGCATTTACTGGTCTCTTGAATTTAATGCTAATTCTGGAGTAATTAAAAAAAAAAAAAAAAGGAGAAAGCAGTTTAGACATTTCCTTTCTATTGTGCTGGAAGAACTGGCTGAAGCAAGCTCAGCACACAATGTCTTCTTTTAGGTGACAAATAAAGAATACTCATGTGCAAGATAACGGTAAATTGGGATGGGACAGAAAGTTGGAGTATTTCACAGGTGACAAATTGCCTTTGCAACAAAGCACAGCTGGCTCTCAGCTGGTGATATACCAGCTTATTCCAAGCTCCACAACATCACAAACCTGATCAGGTACCACATACCAAGAACCAAATGACAGCTTTCCATGCAGGGGATGGCAGCAACAATGTGTACCCATGAAAAAGCAAGTCAAAGTAGCAGCTGCCATTGTGAGTGCTGGGGGAGGAGAGGAAGGGGAGGTTTGCAACATAAACAGTCCTTTCAAACAAAGTCATCAAGATCTAAATGTAGTAAAAATATGTGAAGTAGAAGGGTCAAGACTTGGGCACCCCAGAATACAATGCATTTTAGGACTGCATGATCCACAACAACCACCAAAAAACCCCGATAAAGACCTATTTAGTAAATATATTTGTGTTAAGAAAATTTTTAAAAAACTAAATGTCCTTGACATAGGAGAAATTCTGTGGTCAGAAATCTGTTGATATAATGAAATTGTAAGGGATTTAGACCCAACACACGAGCTTCAAGTTGACTTACCACCAAATAAGCTTCTCTTCCCTCCTGTCTTATTAGATAAGATAAGCTGAGTGAAAGATCCATGCTTGTTCACCTATTTACTCTCTTGGTGGAAATAAGCCAGTCACACTTCTCTTACCTTTGTAGGTCTGAGGACTGCAACAGCTGACAGAACCAGCTGTTCTCCATTCCTCTCTTCTCATAGTTTTTTTCCTGGCAGAGCATCTAATTAAGTTTTGCTTGGATGCAGTTTATGTGGTATCGAGTAAACAAACCCATGTATTTACTAAAGGAAAAGAAAAATCCCATTGTCTGGTTGGATCATACTGCTTAAATCACAGCTTGGAGCCATCGCTATACCCCATGTAAAACTGCAGAGAAATAAACATCTGAGGCCTGGTGGATGATGGAACTAACACTAAGAAGTACATAAACTTAGCCAAAATAAAGCGATATATTGGAAAGTGGATGAGAAAAATGGATTCTCAGTGGCTGTGAGTATTCACTAAAGGAAAGGCTGGACTACATCATCACCAAAATAACTTTTAAAGTCTCCTGTGGTTAATCTTGTGACTACTAGGACAGTAACTCCAGTGTGTCTCTCATTAAGCCAATAGCCCAGATGTCTGGGAAGAAAAGCAGAAAAGCTCTAAAGCAGGCAAATGGAACATGCTCTAACTGAAATCTGCCAGTTTTTTGCTAATACAGTGGAAAAGGCCTTTTCTAGAGCTGACAGGACCAAATTACAATTTAGCATCTAGAGATCTGGCATTCTTATCAAGAAGAAAAGAAGAAAGTTTAAGTGAAGAAAAAAACTGCTGGCAATGCAGTAGTATGTTTATCATAAAATCTGAGGTCCATGTTTTTCCCCTTTAAAGTCTGATATAATTAAGGCTTTTCTGGCATGCAGGGAAACAACACAAAACAAAACAAAACAGCAGGTAATGGTAACAATAGGAAAATAACAGCAATTGAAAAATTGTGACTATTGCCTGAAAATTAAAAAAAAAGTTTAATATATTCAAGGAGAAAATGTGTAAGACAAGGATAACCAAGCTTCAGGCAAGACTTACAGAGGCAACTGATGTTCAGTTCACATTAAAATTAATGAAAACCAATTTCAAGCCACTTATTCAGAGAGTTGTACCTTTTAACCTACAATGACATTTCTCCTAATTTAAGTACAGGAGTTCTATTATAAACCTCCTAAATAAAGATGCAACAAAATGCAATAATAAAAATTTATTTCAAATACATCTGAACTAAAATGAAAAATAATTCTTCATGTCCTTTTGTAAATGAGAACATTCGTTCCTGCCAGTAAGTGTTTTCCCAGTTTCTTAACTGGATTCTAATTCTGGAGTAGAATAATATCATTCCTGTACATTTCCACCCTATCCAAACACTACTAGTTTGGGCAACAAAATGAGGCTTTTGCTGTCACCACCTTTCTAGGCAAAGGCCTAAGTAGAACATAAAATCTCATTTCAGGCAAACAACCCATTCTGTACCTTATTCAGCTCTACTGAACTAATGCACACCCTTCCAGATTATATGGGCTTCCTAAAAAGTTCAGACAAATTGAAGAATAATCCAGTTCAGTTATACCAAATGCAGCAGACTATACTAAATACTTTCAACTACATACGTTCAACCTAAAGCTTTGACAGCTCTGATTATCCACAGTAGTTCTCTGTCCCTCCTCCTACATCTTCCTCCAGCCTCAGCTTAATTGCTCCCAGCTGTTCTTAAGCTTCCTATAACTTTCTATAACTGATCATCCCTCATTTCTCCTGCAGCTTCTTGCAATGCTCTCCAAGCCATATACAACCCAGCTTCCAAACAGGTGTTAACCACCTTCAGAGCTAGCTGATTTCAATGCATGTGAAGCATTCAGTCACCAAACTGGGTTTCTTTTTTAAACAGGCTAAGCAACAAGAAGAAATCACATTCTGGAAGATAGTTTGTAAAAGGTGCATTGATTTTAGAGTTCAGTGTCGTGAATGATTGGATGCTTAGTAGCTCCATCTGATTATGGAGCTCCACCTCCCCACACTTCCGCTTTTTTTTGTTCTTGGGAACAAATATACATTAGAACAGATCTAAAATTTACACTAATTTACAGCAAGTTCTTGTTGGCAACCTAAGGTTGCAATCACCAGTATTATTTGTAGGTCCCCAGCTGGCCTCTGGAGAACTTCCAAGAGGTCTCCTTCACCAATAACTTTGGGATCTTATGCATGTGCCCCAGGAGGACTGCACCACTAGGCTTCTGAAATGAAGGCACAAGTTGGGCACCAAATTTGGGCAGATGATATCGCTCCCTTAATTCCCTCCCTCCTCTTTTGCAATCATTTCTGTTGAGATGGCTCTGTTTAGCCCAGTCACCAAACCACCCAGTGGACCTGAGCACTTCTACCTAAATGAGCAGATTCAGGCAGCACCCTAAGCTTCTTGGTTTGGGTGAGTCCCCTAGGCACATCTGTACCCAGCCCCATGTCAGGACGACATCCAGATACATGCATCATCTTTCTTCCCACCTTCCCCTTGCCATTTCTTCTTGCACTTTCATCTCCACCAGAAGGGAATCCACGTACTCAAGTCAGATAGCTCACGCTCATCACTCCGCTTGGGCGCAGGCAGAGAGACTTGACCTGTACCGTGTTAGGCCTTTTCCTGAAACACAGGACACACTGGTGTTGCTTAGTCAAGACCTGACATGGCTTTTTAGATCTCTCTAACCACAGTGCTCTTCTGTAGCAGGTGTTTCACTTCTTGAATGCATACCAAACCCTCTTCTTTTTTCCTCCCCTTCAGATTATGAGATCTAGCTACAGTTAACAGAGCCGCACAGAGTATGGCCTTTTTTACGCCATTTGTGGGTAAAAACAAATCATGACTATTATAATAAATAGCTTCTGTTACAAATTGGTTGCTACAGACAGACAGACAGTATCAGGGCCAGTGTTTAAAGAGCGTGAAGGGCAGTTTTATGAGTGGTTTATGTTGCCTTCTCCCCTTCCCGTTTGGGCCTTTTGTTCTTACTGTCTCCCCGCCGCTGGCAGTGAAGTAATGCAGTTCTGTGGTAAGACACATCAACTGACTGATTTTTTTAAAAAAAAGTTTATTTCCAGCCAGATCAGCAAGATGATTTGACTCTCTCCATCATAATACCAGCACAAGGAAGGCAGTTAAGCAGGAAATCTTCATTAATGAAATAAGTAAGCTATTAACAAAAATATTTTCTGAGCAGCATTCCATATGCATCTTAGTTAAGTCTTAGCATTTATTGCACGTTTTCTGGAGAGTAAATTAGGTTTCTTCACAGGCAAGTGTTCTACCTTGGGCTACATCGCACTCTGTTGATTGCCAGGACGTGAGCAGGCTCTGGTAATATGCAGTATGGACTGCAGATGTGCAGGTAATTGGCAACTGTTTTTAAAGAAAGAAAAAAGACAACATCTGTTCAACTTGTGTAACTTCAGAAAACAAATGCTGAAAGGAAAAGCTTTCTAATATAACCAGATTAAAGACAAAAAGAAGTCCAAGACTGTGAACAGTGCCAGTTTTAAACACAGGTATTTGTTCAGGTGAAAACATGAAAAACATGGGGAGCAGAGGGGAGAGGTGCAAGGAGGGAATATTTTAAAATTTGTATATTTATAATTATCTGAAAATCCTGTAAATGTGTCTGGTTTAGATATTGGATGTTTATCTCTGCCTTTGTTCACCCTGTGTTGCTTACCCTCTGAGACTGCTCTCAGTCCATATAAAGCAGAAAGCACATTAGAGGATCCTGACAGGAGCACTGAGCACTCTGTAATTTGGATACCTACACAGCATATTTGATTTGATATTTGTGAAATTGTCAGACATCTAACATTTGTAAAAGCACAATTCTTCTTCTTCCAGTCTGGTATGAGTTTTCAGGCTTAAGTATCTTCTGGCAAGGATTTTTAACCTAAAATTTGCAAACTAACTGACAAGGCCCCCTAAATTGGCAGCAGTTCCCCCAATTTTCTAGAACGCCGTAAGCCCATTCCACCTCGGCAAGACACTTTGGTCTGAACTGATTTACCATCCCCTTCTGTAGGAGTACGCCCTCATCAAAACAAATGGATATTCATTTTGCAAAAGGGATCCAAAACCGATAGCATACAAAATAAAGCTGTTCAGATAAAACATCTCGGCTTCTTCACTACTTTGAAGCATTCACTGGTACTTGATCAACTTCCTCCGAGACACTACTTCCTTTCAGTCGGTCAAGAAACCTTTCCCACCTCAATTTGTAAGTGCTGCCTAGGGTGACAGGAGGTGTTTTGTACCTCACTAGCTGTCTCTAGCAACTCCCAGGTTAAGAAATGCTGATCTGGAGTAGTCAGGACTATGGTCCACTCCCCAGTGCTTTATCTTATAAAACATTTCTCTAACTCCATCTCCTCTCTTACATAGCTAGTAAGATACCCTTCATTTTACAACTCTTTATATAACTGATTTCCCATGCAATGTCTTTATCATCCTCATCAAGTGAAGAAAGCTTCTTCCATGTGACCTCTTCCTTAGTTTCCTTCCTAATAGTTTTCATTCATTGATCATTTTCCTTGTGGTGTCCTATGTAACTAGACTTTAAAGTCTGTGCTGCCCCACCAGAACGGCCAGCCCCACATTCCTGCCTTTTTTCCTTTTACCAATACTAACACCCCTTTGGCCATAGGACAGCTATATCATGGAGCATATCCACCTGAAATCATTGCAAGAGAAAAAAAAAGTCATTTAAATTAGACTTCATAAGCTCTTACTTGTATTAACCCCTTGACTGACTACCCCTTACGAGCAAATGTGCATGAGAAAAAGGTCAGCACAACATAAACCAGATCCAAAATAGAGAGATCCAAGTGGACAGGTCCAAGTTATAGTCAGTTTTGCATTCCGGAAATCTTAGGGGTTGTCATGGTTCCTGACAAAGTTTATAATCATCAGCTCACTGCTAACTTACATTCTTAAAAACAGTTCCCTATGCAGGGAGTTACCATTAACCACGTTTGAGAAGGAACAGAAGCCCTACCTGAAATCTCTGGTTTCAGTTCAACTGCTCCCTAAGGCTTTGGTTAGGCCCTTCATGGAGAAACCCAAAGCAGTCAAAGTTTTATCAAACTTGTAACTTTCCTACTCACTGAGCACATGCTTCTCAAGAACAAAAAAAGACCTATTTGCAAATTGTCATTTGTGAATTCACAGATTCTCACCTTTTCACATGTGCAGTGTTAATTAATTCAGAGTTATAGTGCAATTCTTATAAATACAGCACTCTCAAGAGATTTACTAGGACTCCAGGCAGGTCTGTGTACACACAGAAAAAATATTAAAAGGGAGTGAAAGTTTTTTGGGGAAGGAGTGAACTGCAGCCGACTCTGACAGCAGAGGTTTCAAAATCCCTTTTCCCTCACCGACCTTCCTGTCAACTTGCCAAGGAACTTTAAAAAATATAAATTTAGGGAGTATGGCCAATGGCAGAGAGTCCAAAATTGTAAGACCTCAGTCATGAGATTGAAGAAGTTAAAAACAACAGCAAGAACTAAAAGATCTTTTTTGTTACTACTGTAGCTTTTGTTACTATTCAGCTTTCAAAGTCTCCGGCAGTTTGATTCAAGTTGGGGGGATGCTTCTCTACAGCACAGAGAAACTGAAACATGCCTCATCTTTTGTAAAATACCTGATATTCTCACTGAATCAGCCAAAGACGTGGTTATTAAGAAAAAAATCTACACCACAAGCCAGGCAGGAAAATGGAGAATAGTGACAGTGCTGCACGCCGCTTCTTTCTCATCCCTCCCAGAACAGCAGAGAAACACTGACGATTTAGTTGACAGTGAAAAGACAAAAGGAAAGGACCAACACCTGCAAAGAGCTGCTCCTGTTTAAGTCCTCTGGAAGTTGCACTTCTCAGAGCAAAAATGGTCCAAAGACTTGATTTGGTAGCAAAAAGCAACCTTTTGGTACTTATATTTTTTTGTGGTCCTCCGAATATCAATGCAACTCCCCCAAAGTTGTAAAAGCCTTTGAGCTGGTTTATTCTGGGCTTAAACATGAACAGCTATTATTAGGATGGCAGTTTCAGGAGGGTCACCCACCAGCCTTCCAAACGGCGGTATTAGGAGTGCCGAAGAGCAATCCAATATCCAGGCTGGGTGGCCTCATTAAAAGCATCCTGGGATTCCTTTCCACGCTTGTGTGCTGATTACCCGTGTCTGTGCTCGGTATTGTGTCTAATCCTCAGAACTAATGCGGTCTATCTCCAGATCCGAGGCAGGCTCATTGTTCTCAGTCTTCCTGAACTGACAAATCTCCCAGGGACGTAGCATGAGAGAGCTTGCTGGAATAACTAACAAAGGTGCCAAACATTACTATAGCAACTGGGGAAAAACAGAGGCTCAGTATAAACCCCAGCTATATTTTCTATTTCTTTTATCATTCATACTCAACCTTTACGCAACTATACTGCAGTCCTTTGGCATCATAAGCCTTTGTATTTATCACAAATAAAGGAAAACGATGTTACTCAACATAATTGCATTTCTTTCCCTGGAGATTCGCCTTGCACATTCATTGACAGGCTAGCTCCCTTTCTGTGTCAACAGAGAAAATTAAACCTTTCTGGTCTAAAGTGAACTGAAGAAGAGTAGGAAGCAGCATGACAGAATGTATAATGAAAACATTTTTTGAACGTAAATCATACAACTTCTTATTTTTTTAATGAGGTGTTTCATAGGTTTTTTTACTGTAACTCTCACAGCATTGTAAGGGGCATGAGGGAGACCTGAACGCTGAATTCTTCTGGTTTTCCACCTTTAACATTTCCCTGGTAGGTGTTTGAAGGAGCACAGGATATAGAGCGCTACTTCAATTGCATAACAATTTTATATGTTAAATTCCTAATAGCTTTTTCTTCATTCTTTCATTCTTTTATACACCTGAATGTACTATGTTCAACTAAGAGAATTTAGTCTGTCAAAGAGTGTGTTAAGGGGTATTCCAATATCTGGGACTCCAAAAGTGCCTGGGACTAGGGACCAGATCCCAGATTTGCCCTTTATGTGAGAGAGAGTATGCTAAAAAATTGCACTTTCAGAAGAAAAACATCTGGGTTTTCTCCATTATTGCTGTAGTATTATTTCAGCACTGGATTCCACTCACTGTTCTGGCAATTCACTCTAGCTTCATAATAATCTGGTGAACCATGTCATAAGAACCAGAAATGAAGTCCAACTGCTTTCCAGCAATATGAGCTAGGTGCTTGGGTTTTTGTGTTGGACTCCAGATATCAGCAGGAGAAGATGGTGATGTAAGCTCCACATGGGTCCTGTACAACGACTCCTTCTTGTGTAAAAAAAAGCCTTTTAAGGTTATTAACACTTTTTATGGAGAATGTTTTGTGGAGGTGGGTGCATTTATCTCAGATGACCTTTGAAGAAATAATTCCCATTTTTCGTCATACATTTTATCTGAGTTTTGGGATAGTTCTAAAAATTTTCAGACAGCTCGGACTAGGTGTATATTTTAAAGGGATTTTGAAAATTAGTAATCCTGTAATCTTGTGTTTCAAGTCATCAGCATTTGCTCCACTGTGCAGAAAAAAATTTTCTCACTTTTCTTTAAGGTGATTCTTTTAATATTAATCCTAATAATGTGCTACCCCACTTCATAGTTCTTGTATTTGAGCAAGTGATTTGTTAAGCAGAGTCAAAAACAATGAGGACTTTGCTTTTCATAAATTTTGATTCTTTTATAATTGATAACTGGCAAGGTATGACTAATTTATTTAATAATGATAATGTTATAATTCATATTCATTGGGTAAAGTATAAATCTGGAAAAAGAAATAATGAGTTCATGATAATTTTGAAAAATATAATCTTAGCAACTGGAAATGGGTCATAAAAACTAAGATACCTTGACTATCTCTGAAAAACTTGAGAAGTTTTCCCTTTTATAGGCATATGTGTGGTATATGTCGTGCCAAAGTTAATTCAGATAGCACTAAGAATAACCGTGCTATTGCCTAGGAAAACTCTAAGCCTGCCTTCATAGTCAAGTAGCTCCTGCGTGATCTGCATTTTTGAGAGTAGACCTACATTTTAAATCATGGAAAATATCCACTGTTTATAAGTAAATACTGTTTAATCAGCGAGAGAGAAAATTTATGAGTAAACGTGTGAGTAATTGGCTGAAGCAATAACAAAATAAAATGCTCCATGAACAGAGAAACAGAAGAGGCCTGGAAACATGAATTTGTGTCGTGTCTCTTACCCCTGTCCTGCTTCTCACCCCAGCTTGTCCACATGCACTTATAATACACCCACTGGGAGAAAGAAATCAGTGACTATGACTCATCTGGAGCTGGGTCCATGTGGATAGGCCAACCTGCTACGTGCATGCCTTATTATCCAGGAGGTTGTTATGAAAGAGAATTACAATGACTGAGCTGTGCCTTCCTCAGAGGGGTCGTAAATTTCTCCCTTATCCTGATATTTGTTTCCATTAGACTAGTAGGAACATAAACATCTTTGAGTACCCTTTTTCAAACCTGGTTAAAATTAGCCAGCATCAAAAATAATGGGGGGAAGGGACTTGGCAGAGGGATCAATGCAAAAATTATATAACGACCTTTTTTTTTAGGAATTCAGGCCTAAATGGGTTATAAGTTGAAGCATCCATGTTCCTTTTTATTATTAAATGCTTTTTTACCCATCCCAAATTCAGCAAAATGAAATGTTCATTAATTTCCAAAGTGAACAAATTTTTCACAGCTCGTAACTCGAGCCCTGATCTTGCAGTGAGCGCTGAGTCTGCTGCAAGCCCCACGGGATTCAGTGGGGCTGAAACGTCCTGGACAGAGATGTGGAGCTGCCTACCTAGGTTGTTTTAATGACAATGTTTACTCAGCCAATATTTCCTTGGTAGCTCAGCACCTCATAAACTGCAAGTTATTTATTTTCATCTCTGTGAAGTATGGAGGCCCCTAGTTTACACATAAGGTAACTCCTAAAGTTACCTCCACCAAGGGAGATGACTAAAAAAGCATTTAGCACTGTTGCAGTAAATTTTCAGATGCCAGGCTCCTAAGCCAAATACATGATTCTTCATCAGTTCCTTGATTTCCTTTATTGTGCAAAGAAAAGCAATTTAGGTGCCCAAACATAGGTACACAGTGCTGTTTCAGATGTCTTATGGTATCCCATCTTGCCTCCAGATGCCACTCCAGGAAGACACACATCTCCAAACGTACTGTGTTGTATCTGACTGCTCCACATCGACAACTTGGTAACCAAGGGCCTCTCCAATGGCACTAAGCACCTATTTTTATGTATCTAAGTCCCACTGTAGATGAATTACAAGGGATTTCACAATAACCAGCACTCTCTGCATGGAGGAGTTTGAAACATCTTAAAGAAAATGAACAAGTCCAGAATAGGCAGAAGCATGAGACAAAACACTGAAGGACTCCAAATTTGTGAAATCTTTGAGGGTCTGGGCACGAACTGGGTGTGTTCCACCCAGCATTCACCAGGAAAATACTGCCAGCACTGAGAGTTGTAGACGTGAAGAATTTTGTAAGACTTTACAGTCACTGCCAGGCTAAGAAACATCTGATCTTCAGGATTTAGATTTTGAACTTGGCTGCTTAAATACCAGACCTAAATGATATTTTAGGCACTAACATCCTATGTATGCTTGCGCTGAAATGATTTGATCTCTCATAAAATCTGGACGACAGGGAGAAATTGGGCCCCTTTCTCCCACCACCCAAAGCACTGGCCCATCCACCCTTAACAGCACATCAGCTTGAGTACTCATTTGTGCCATTGGAAAGTACTGCTCAAGAAAGGTCTCACCTCACCTGGTACCTCCTGGTACCAGGACTGATGAGTGTTAAATGCACTGGCACTGCTGGATGATTACTGAAAAAAAATGAAAAGCAAAATAAATGGCAGTCCTTACTCTTCCTAATTAAAACAGATTAGTTACAGCAACTTACTGTCAGGATTAATGCAGCATCAGGCAGGCAGATGTCATCTATTAAATAGCTCTGCTTTTTGCCAAAAGAAAACCATTCAGTACAACTGGATTTTATAAAATCTTCATTGCATCTAAACATCTGCATCCAAATCTTTACAACTTTATAGCATTTTTTACATTCCCTTTCTAAATGTTTTATTACCAGGGGGTATTATGGGCTTTAACAGATTTATAAATATGCATTCCTTTATCTGTGTCCTCTATTGAGAACACAGATACACTGTTAAGCTTTGACTAGATTGCTGTGGCAATCATTTCAACCTCATCACTAACAGGAAGAATCAAGAAAGCTACAGTTTTCATGGCACTGGACCTCCATCTAGTGAGAAGAAGGATAGTGCATGTTTCTGGGGCATAAAACCAGCACAGTTCTTGTTTCCATGTTAAAAAATGTTTTCATAAGGGGAATTGTGCTTAGCTGCCAGAAGAGATGTGGCTATATTTACATAAAATACGAAGGAAAATGTTATTTTATATTGTGAAAAACTTCACAAACTTCATAGTCTCAGTTTCCATTAAATGTCAGTGATTGCTCACAAATCACAGTAAAGGAAACAGACCTAGAGAAAATCCTGCTGTAGTCAGACACATGTAACAGTTGATACTGCATTGCAATGCAGTATCATTGCTCCAGTGTTTATCCAGCTTAAAGACTGAAAAGGCCAGTCTAAAGGCCCTCTTCTGAGGTGAGGAGGTGTTATCACCCCCATCACACAGGTAGGGAAGAAACACACAGACCAAGGGCTGGATTTTAAAGGTTTAAAGGTGTAGAGATAGGCACCTACTGAGCTTTTCAGATACACCTAAATCTGTTATTAAGTCAAGGTGTTAAGTGCCTGACTCCTCCTAACCATCAAGGCAGATGCCTGTCTGCATCTATTGCTACATAAACACCTATAATTCTTGTCCTGACATGCCAGACTGATACCCTGCTCTTCTTCCCACCTTGAGGGTTACAGAACTGCAGTGTTAGTATCTGCTGCACTGATGCACCTGCAATAATGACAGTTCAGTATCTCCCCCCCAGGGGCTTGCACCAAGGGAATCCTCAGATCACGTTTCATGAGATTGCTGTAAAAATTTCTGCAACCATTTTACACAAAGGACAAAGCCACCATGGGCATCTGAATGCCCAGTTTTCTCTGATGCCTTAACTTTAAAAGTGTCAGTTTGAAATTTTTTTCAGCTGCTTTTTCCAGATCCAGGTATCTGCTTTATTGCTGTGAGATGTTATACTATAGAAACACCTTTTTCAAGCTAGAAAAAAAATCTTTGCAACAGCCTGCCTCAGTGTTTGCAGGTCATAGACCACCAACAGACAAGGAATATTTCTTAAGAAGCTTAGGTATTGCCTACAAATATTATGACAGATAATGTCTTCAAACAAGCAATTTGCTTTACAAGTAATTAATAAAACCATATGATATTTTCAAAAGAGGTTTGTGAGAGAATGTAAAGCACTTATGTTGACATAAATCCACTCCTACTTTTCAAAGCCAAAATTTGCATATAAACACAGATTCTGTTTTAATGGCATTAGACGATTCTTTTTATTTAAAAAATAACTCTTGTTTCCCAATTCTGTTAGACCATATAATTTCCTTCAAATCATATATTTTGTGGGTGCACAAGAAAAGCAATAAACCTAAATAGTATGCTCTACATCCCTCGAAAATATAATTATATATCAAGGAAATATTCTTCACATAGTACAAATTTCAGGTGATATACTGCAGTGGTGAAATTTCAAGTGAAATAAATTAATTTCTTTGTTTTGATATATTTGTCTTGGCCAGACTGTAATGTTTCTCTAGTTGTAATTACACCAGGTTTAGACTTTCAGATCCCTGCGTATGTTTCATTCACTCTTCCAGCCTCGCTTTAGTCAAGTTAGTTATGGTGAGCGCTTCTACATCATTTGCACCTCGAGCAGAAAAAAATTAAATCTACTAGATACTAGATACAGTGGACCTTAGTAGCAGACTTCCTCTTTGCCAGAATATGTTAAGTTTTGCTATCTAGCATCTAACTCATTTTTAGCATGAGATGCCAAAGAAGAACTGCAAAAATAATAAGGAAATAAGGAAAAAAATGTATATACTCATATTCCCAGACAAGCAAAAAAACACACAGTAAGGGAAATAGGGCTGAGAACAGTAACACTGTACAGTACGGTCATAGATTTGGAGCAGCAGGAGGGTTTAAATATTAAAAGGTCCTCCAATTTTATTTTTCAGAGTGGTTAACCAAGTCTTTGATTTTCAAAGGTTATGAAACTTTGACTGAATTGAATTTATGTTTGCAGTGTTTTGTCATATGATTCTTCATGATGCTTACACTGTTCACCTGCGTTCTGTGAAACAGCTTCCTAAGATGAGCAGCTACCATAGGTCTGGCAATATCAAACCCTTACTGGTAACATTGCTCCAGTCAGCTTTTTGGGCCACAAATACTGCAGTTCAGTATCTGCTCATGAAGTGGACCGATTTGTATAGAGCCAAGTGGTTCACAGGTAGTGAGAAGTTGAATGAGATACACAAAACCTTCCTGTGGTTCAGGAAGGATATGTTAGAGATTGGAAAACCTGAAAACAGAGCTCTGACTTCCTACGTGAATCCCAGGGATGCCCTGGAGAGCTCTTCATTTGATTCCATAGCCCAGACCTAATTGTACTTTAAAAGTTTTGGACTTTATCATAAAATCAAAGGCAAGAGGCAAGCCCATGTTCAAAGCAATGCTCAGTTCTCAGTTTAAAGGTGCTGTCGCTAGGCAAACAGGAGCTCTGGCTAAAGCCAAAGTAAGCCCCAGGTAAGCCCTACAAAGAGAAGAACAACTCCTTCCTCAAAAAAAAAGGCCCATATCATTTGACGACGTTAATGACTTGCAAATTACAGATCACAGAGATATGTACATCGAGACTGAATGTCTCTAAAAAAGTTAAAGACACCAGGCATTCACTGAACTACATCTAGAGAACTACTGAGGCAGCTTAAAATACCCTTTAATGAGCTGACTTGTTAAATTGCAGGATCTGTATTTGGCACACAAATCTAAGCATTCAGCTTAGCCCACATGGATGCTTATTGCAAAGTCCTGCCTAATAACGCTGTCCCCTTTTTTTCCTGCATTAGCAAATGAGAGTCTGAGGGACTAGGCATTGGTTCTGTGTATTAAGATGCTCTAGACTGTTTTTTCAAGGACTGGGAAATTTACCTTCCTTTTTCTGGGGAATTACCTAAGGATACTGGAGAAGTATTGGCGTTCTGATGATCCTACCTTATAACCTTACTACAGGATGAATGGATCTGCCCAAAGATAATGTACATCTGATATTTTAATCCATGTCTTAAGCCATATAGAGAAGGTTGGTTTAAACAATAAAGAAGACCATGGTTGGGAGGGTTATACATGAATGCTAGAGGAGTTGACAAAAACACATGTAGGCTGGAGTGGTTTCTCTATAATTGTAATTATAAATAAACAATGATGAACTTTAATAAGTTACTATTGCTAATCAGAGAAATCTAGCAATCGTTTGAGATATGTTCCTAAAAACAATGTAGCATTTGGAAAATAGGATATTAGGAATTATTATAGAAAGAATTGAGAAGAAAAGAAAAAAAAATCTAGTCAGTTCCTCCTGAACGCTGCATATGGTTTTGGTCACTTCATCTTGAAAATAACAGGAAAGGGTGCAGGAAAGGATGTCAAAGATGATGGAAGATAGGAAACGGTTGCCTAAGAGCTTTGGAATAGATTCCTGACAAGGAAATACTGACTAAATTAGGACACTTTGGTTGAAAGGACACAACTGAGAGAGGATACAAATGACTATGCTTTAAGACAGAGTGGGTGAATTAGAAACAATTATTCATTGTATCCCATAATCCAGAATATGGATGGCACTACCTGAAACTATTCAGCAAATGCTCTGAAGGAAACGCTTGTTCACGTCTTGTGGTTAAACTGGGTTCATCTAGTGCTACTGAAGACCCTGTTTCAGATGTAGCCTCCAACGTGGGTGGTCTTTCAATTGCTGGTACCAACAGCTGGGAGAGTATAAACAGGAAGGATCACTTTATGCATGCTCTCTGCTTTACACTTTCCGTGAAGAAATGCTCCCCAGCTGGGAAATGTGGGCCTAAAGGAGGAAAGCAGGCTGTTCTGTGCAGAAACAGAGAACCTTAACAGCTGATTTGATAGAGCAGAGGTTAAGTCCTCTGAGATTTCAGCAAGAGACGGTGTCCTCTGTTTGTGATACCACTCCTGCCAGAGGAACCGAATGACACACACACCAGCATCAGGCACATTGAATAGTCTTTACCACAAATGGGAAACGGACCTGGAAGATCAAGTCTGGATATAATTCAACATTAACATCATTTCCCACACTTTGCAGACAGAGGAACTAATCCAGAGATGATGAATATCTTGTCAGTTTGGGATTAGAGAGCTCTCATCTACTCTTTCCTACCCACTAAATTTCAGAAAGGATTCATGCTTACAAGCTAAGTCAAATTTAACAGACAGTTCATCACCTGAATTCTCCAGTGAAGAAAATCACTCCAGAAGGTGTGACTTTAAAAGCAATGTGTACTGAAGTAATTACGACTTTAGTCGGTGTTGTTTCTGGAAGTTTGCAGGGTGGTATTTGCTTCTCTGCAGGCAGTTTCAGAGATTTGACCTGAGGATTAGAGATAGCTCTGTGAAAAATGCTTGTGGTTCTTCCATTCACAAGTATTTAAAATACGTCCTTCTGCAGGTTGTATACACCTCTCATATACTGCAGCTATGACTAAATTAATACAATGAATGAAACTGCTGGAGCTGCATAACATTCATCAAAACCTCCTGCTTTCTCTCACATTTTCCACACAGCATAGCTTACTTTCCTCTGAGTTTAGCGGTCCTGTTGTTGTCCACTTTCAGATTAGCAGTGCAGGCCTTGCCATGCCATTTCTTTGTAAGAACATTAACCCTAAGATTTTCTGGTTTATCTTCTTAAGATAAATCAGCTATACAGTCTTGCATTTCTGAAGGAAACTGTATCAAGATGGTTACCCGGGACAGCAGAGGACTGGACTTAACAACTCAGGAGATGTTTTCCTGCCCTGTGTTACTGATTTCTATTCCAGTCAGCCTGAAACAACTTCAGCCTAAAGACCATTATGCTCACACCATACTCTCCTTCCCTTATGTTCCTTCTCGCAGCTGAGATTGCTTTCCGAGTGTGACATTTGGCCTCTATGGTGATGGCAGGATGGCAGCTATGTTGTTCTTCATCCCCTAGATCATCCCCTCTTCATCCCCTCTTCTGCCCTAGGGGCAGGAATGTTCTGTAGAGTGGATTGTTCACGGTATAAATAGGTGAAAGAAGATCAGACTTTGGGGTCAATATCTCTGTCCTTGAAATGAGTGGGACTTCATTAACCACTGGCAACCTTCTCGGCTTGGGGTGAAGGAGGTGTTCCCCCATGGTGGCTGGCAGGCAAGCGGATTGCAAAAGCTGGTTCCTCTGTGAGAGTGCAAGAAAGCTCCAAGGCTTTTGAGAGCAATATCATCAAGTTTAGGGCTGGGAACTGAAGACAGGCACAAGCCCAACACAGTGCCAATAGAAAATGGAAACGCTGTTCAGGATCATCAAAGCTTGGCCCTGCCTTTGCTCCTTCCTTTTCTTGTGCCTTTCTTGTGCTGGAGGAGGTAGAAAAGCTTCATGTGTCTTGGGGGTCACACATGCCCAGGCAAGGAACCCGCTGAGTGGGTTCTCCATGTAAGGAGCATACAACAACAGCCAATGCCTGTGACAAGAGGCTGAACCTTTCACAGGAGGGACATTGAGCAAGAGCAAGGTCCAAGGCTGTGCACCAGTGGGCAGGGCTTTACAGGGGGTTGGCCAGGCTCACCACATACCCCAAATATAGCTGGATTTCCTCCACTACACTCTCACCAGAACCCCACCTGGCTTTAGGGTGTGCTCATTTTATAACTCCTGAAAGTGTTTTTCCAGAGCAATGGTATTCGTTCTGCCTCACCCCCGTCTTCCTGATGTAGAAATAAAGTCCAGCTGCAGTTCATTAGCTCCTGGTTAGTATCAATTTCCATTTTGAAGACCAGTATTACAAGAAAAAGCTGTAAAATCTTAATTTTGAGGAAAAGCAAGCTGGTATTCTTCCTTCTGATTCTCTAAGGTTTCCTCACTTATCCTGGGATTCAAGGAGCTTTTGCAACCCTGCTGCAGTTCAGGAGCAAAACACAAACACACAGCATAAATAGGACAGCTCCAGCCAGCTTTACTCAATTCCTTCAGGTGCTATAAACTTAAGTATTTATAAAACATGTAAGAGAAATGTACAGAAATTCTTTATGTAAAATAAAAGTTTATAAGATATGTATGTATATGTCATTAAACTTGCCTCTTTAACTAAATAGTGACAGTAAGACAAAGAGCTATTAAACGTTATTAGCTGCATGCAAACTGGACATAGGAATGCATAAACAAATGTCAGATGCATCATTAATGTCATGGCAATTTTTTCTCCTTCTCTCTTAACTGCCTGGATACTATGAAGCCCACAAAAGCTTTAAGAAACTTCCTATTTTATTGTCACTCACAGACTTGACAACCTCACTCAAAATAAAACCATTGAAGTGGTATGCTTCTCTTAGTTGAAAAAGAAAAAAAGATTTTCTGTATTAGCAGGACTTTCACACCACCAGATTTACACTACCAGTTGCCATTTATACCTTCCCTGCTTTCCTATCCTAATTTAAAACATTACTTTTGAAGGCTGCACAGAGGAAATAGATTGACAGCAGCTTATTAATTGGCATAATGCAAAAGAAATCCAAGGCTGGAAACAGTGGAAATGAGATGGAAATGCTGCAAAGAACACAAAAAATGTGTACATGAAACCACTGATTTTCTGCACCTTGCTGTCATTCCTTTTTATGTGCCTTGGCATGTCTGCAACCACCACTACCAGCACATAAAAATATTCATGTACATTTAATAGAATAAAAATGTGCTAAAGTCTGAGTGCTTTATATTACAAAATACATTGAAACCTTATCTTGAAACTCATGACTGCAAAGAGTCACTTCTCATAGAAATGGTATCTGAAATATGACTGTAAGATTACAAGGTTCTCCAGCCACATGTACAATTATATTCTGCCTTCCTGTAAGTATGTTTTCCTATACAAAGTTATCTCATTGCTTTGTTATCTTTTGAGGGAATAGGGAAAACTGATTGTAAATTCACACACATACATATACCCACACACACACTTATCACTGGTGTGTATATATATATCCTTGTTATTCTCTGGTGTTCACCCATTTCTAGTACAGCTGTCATACTTCATTACTTCTTAAATTCAAAATAAAATAAATTATTATTCCTTTGCTCTGGTCTGCATATTTGTTTATTTGTTTGCATTTATTCTATGTGAATGTATTGTTCTGCATTATTATCATTTACTATTTTATCTAAATTTCTTAATTATTATGCATCTGTGTATTTACTTAAGGCAGAGAAACGTGTGGGGGTTTTTTTTCTGAATATGCTATTACCTTGTTGCCAGCATATGCAGTAATTTCTTGTCATGTGTTTTTAAATTCCTCACTTTCTTAATTATATGCATCTGTGTATTTACTTAAGGCAGAGAAACGTGTGGGGGTTTTTTTTCTGAATATGCTATTACCTTGTTGCCAGCATATGCAGTAATTTCTTGTCATGTGTTTTTAAATTCCTCACTAGATTTCCTTTGTCCAGTTCAGGAAAGCCACTCTTACATACAGCAGACTCAGGTGTAGATTCCTCACAACTATTTTTAGGATGCGCTTGCACTAAGATATATACCATTTTCTGGAGGCATCGGTCTTTCTACGCCCATTATATTGGCAGGCTGTGTGACTAAGCTTCTAATTTAGGCATCTCAAGGCTGGTTTTAGACACAGGCTGTTCTCTAGAGTCCTGGCATATCTGGCATCATTAAGAAAAGCACCTCCCTTCTTACCAAAAATCTTCACCAACACCACACGGTCAGAAAGTGACAAGTTATTTTGCCCTTGGCCAAGAGACAGCAAAACTCAGTGCTGCCTGCCCTTCATGAGAAGACCTTGGTCACTTTGAGTAGACATCTCAAAGCAGCTGCCTGTGATTTTCTAAGTCCCAGATCGGCATCTCCACACGCAGCTTGAGTTCAGCCAGTAAGACTCTGCATATGTGAAGAGTGAACCTGTCACAAAGCCCACCACGTAACACGAGGCTCCCCTTCAGGCGTTATGAGTCAAGGGGATGTTATTGCTAGCGCTGCCAGGAGCTATTCTGTGTTCTTCTTCACTTCTTTTAACCCAGATCTTATTAGTAAGAGCCATCCATCATTTTTCTCAGTTTATTCCTCATAACTGAAATTTGTCATGGATTTTCACCCTGAATTTCTTAGACGATCATCAAATATTGCAGAACTTTATAATTCAGATAGGGATGGAGAATTTTTAACCTTTTTCTGTTTCAAACATGAAAAGAAAAACATTTCTGACTCCTTGCTTCTTAACCATTGATTCCTTTCGCAATATACCAGTGTACATTCCAAAACCCACAAATTTTCACTTTCAGAGGAAAAGCCTGAAATATTTTTCTTTATGTATTTTTCACATTGCTTTCTCCTCATATCTGTCTAAAAAAAGACAATATAGTTAGCTGAAGCACTGGTTTCAGTATCCCGACCATGAGGAAAATATGGAAGTAGAAGAATCTTTGGTCCATAAGTGATATCCCTATTGTATTTTGTCCTATTCAAATATTTATACTATATGTGCTGTTGCAATTGCTAAACATCTGTCAGGGCGAGTCCTCTGATTTTCTTTTTACAGCTTGTTTGGCAGAGTCTGGATTCTCAGAGGAATGACCTGCTGGCCTGGAAATCTGCATGTATCTGCAATGATCATTTCCTTAGCTTTTTTCCCTTCTTTTACCTATTTCTCAAGTTTCTTTTCCCCTTTTTGCTCATCTTCAAAAGATCTATATGAACAACAGTCCAGCATTATAGTTATTGCCGGTTGCCCTCGATTGTGCTGGTCAGTCGTTGCCTTAATGACATGACGATCTGTTAAAAGTGATACAGCTTTTCCCACGTGTTGGACAATCTGCATATTGACTTCAAGTTCAGGTATTGGGAGGACAGTCAGAGGCAGGATCAGGTAGGTACTGTGGCACTCACATGTACCTCAAAAAGTCTTCAGAAAATAGTGAGGCTTGAGATTTTTGCATCAGTTTGAGTGGGGAGGTTCCCCAAGACATCGGTCACCTCTAGTATGAATTCTGGGGACTTGCACGTATTATAAGTGAAAATGAGGCCAATATTTGTTTCTGTTCTGATTTTGATTTTTAAGAGTATGAATCCAGGAGATAAGATGTCCTTTGGTGGGGAAGGCAATATTTTCCTTCTAAGTGGCTCGCTTTAATACGTTTTTTGCTTAGCGTGTGCGGAGGGGTTGTGCTGTAACTATTGCAGCCTAAGAAACGAGCAGGGAAAGCTCAAATTAACATTAGTCAGAGCAGCCTGGTCTGCTTCAACTCAGTATTAGAGGTCCACAGAAATGAGGGCCTCAGGAAAAGTAAATATATGGACATATATGACACAACAGTTATAAACTGTAACAAATATAATAAGGAAAAAAATGCCTCACGTGGTGCATCCAAATGAATCACACACAACACTACATGAACAGCATGTTCATAGCCATGAAAGGCGTTCGTCTTAATACAGCCCCTTGCTGACTCCTTTAAACACTGTTATTACTTCTGCAACTCAAAGCTACAAAAAACTAGCATGAACTGAAAACTGCTGTATCATTCTCCTCCCCCACCAAAGCTTAAAGTTCTCTAAGTTTGGATAATCTTTAGATTTACACTATGCTAGATTACAGCATATTTTGAAAACCAAAGCCTTAGGAGAAAACCAATGGCTGTGAAGGCTAAAAAAGCCTTGAACTAATAAACCCAGCTCCTGCTGGAACACGGAGATTCAGCACTGCAACTGCGCGAAAGCAAGTCAAATAATCAGTTTGGATTGCCAGCAGATCAGGACTCCCCAGCAGCTGCCTTTTCAGTTTCTCAATGGAGACCAACAGATGGAAAAAAGCTGAAGAGAGCAGGCTTGCTTTCTCTGCCCACTGAATAATTTCCTTCTTATGCCTTTTTGTCTATCTGTAGCTTATAGCTCTGTTTACCCAAAATGATTAGAGCTTTCTGTGAAACAGAAGCTTGGAGGAGCAACAGAAGGTTATGTATATTCTTGCTGATACAGCCACCTGTTTTCTTGCCACATACCCCATTTATTTACTACTGACTCACTCAACCTTTCTCCCTAAGCCCAGTGATGCCAAATGGGACCTAGATTTCTTCTTTTCAGTTTTACTGTAGCAAGTTAACAAAATGCTAAAAGCTGTCTGTCCAATTTTGTAATCTTTCTGCAGTGAAATCTGTCCTATCTTAACCAAAAATCTTCACGGTCTTACCTCCAGCCACCTGCACACACCATACAAGAGACATGATGGTGGCATGGGTTTCCAGACATAGAAAATAATTTTGAGTCAAGTGCACAGCCAGAAAGGCATGAGAGAGGGAGCAAGGTGGGTTATTTATAATTGCTGAAGATGCTTCACGATGGCAAATCATCTAAGCCCCTGGTTTATTTTCTGAAGCAACTTGGCTCTGCTAGAGATTAATTTTCTCCACAGGACTTTTGGCAATGTTGTTAAAACCTGCTGAGACACTCTGGACTGCCAAAATCCACAGTAGCAAGGATCTCCAATATACTGACATTTCTAGGTCAAACTGGTTCCGAGATAAGATTTTTATAGAAAATATCACAAGGCATTTAAAAAAACGAAACACCTAGGGTTTTTTACAGTCCCTTGTCTGCAAAATAGACCTTGTCCAATTATGTTGAAACTTTTCCAGAAAAATGTGCCTCTGGCTACAGCTCCACTCTACCTGCCAATTTCAGATGGAAAAGACTTTAAAAAAGAAAGAGAAGGAAAAAAAAAAGGCAATCATTTGTTGATTGGATGGGGATGAAGCAGCCAGAATTAGACTTAAAACAGAAAGTGATTCATATTTTATCTTTGGACTTACTGTACAGCATCTGTAATTTCACCTGCTCTCATTTTGCAGGAAGGTGAAGAGCAGAAAAAAGTACGAAAGACTGGGTTGGAGATAAGTTGAAGGAGGCCATGGGCACATGGCTCTGACTTTCAAGAGAGCCCAGGGGAAATGCAAATAACTAGTTTGGTGGCCTTTTGCCACGGTCACTGTCTCCTACTTCTCAGAGAGGCTGGACGAATCTATGTTTAAAAGATTTTCCCAATTGCTTTCAAACTCTAATTGACTAATCCTTCAGACAGGCCATCTCTCTAGTGGACTTCTTCCATGAAGAAGCCATGTTTATTTTCATTTCCAATCACAAAGGTGGTGTTGTAGTGTTTTTAAATGTTTGTGGGAGGATATAGCCTTTAAGTTGCCAATCTTCTTTTGTTACTGTTGTCTTTTGGTTTCTACTTAAACCAGTTAGCTGCCTGACCTGAAAGAGCAACTGGGCAAGCACCATTTGTTTGGGGTAAACCTTGTTAATAATACTTGCACTGGAAAGGATTAGGCTGGCTTTAGTCAACACCAGCATTTTATTTCAGGAAATCTGTCAGATTATATTCACTATTTGAAGTCCTTTTAGGAAGAAGCACTCAAATTAGACTAATAAATATTGCAAAGCATTGAGATATGCTAGAGAGCTCAGATGTGGTATGTTTTATGGGCTGGTAGTAGCCATCTGCCCAACCAGCCCATGCACAACTCTAGCTTAGCCAGGGTATGTTCTGGCTGGCATTTAGACCCAATGCTTCAAACAAGGGGGAGGCTTCAGCACCCAAATGGCTTGAGCTGGCTCCAGCAAGCTGCATGGTTTCACACATGCTTGGTCCCAGCTACCTGCTACTTGAGGAGAGCCACAGAGTAACGCTCATTTATTTTCCAGTACTATAGCAGTTGCCAACAAGGAACCCATCAAGAAGACATTTTTTTTCTGCTCAGAAAGTGTCTGGACAGCAGTATGAGGTCACATCTGGGATAAATCCAGATAGGGCACACCAGGACAGAGCGACAAAGGAGATTTAAGTTGTAAAAAAATCAATACCTCCTATCTCAAGGGCTGGGATTACATTTCCCATTCTGAAGTTGCACACCATATCTACCTTCCCAATGAAATCTCTATGAGAAGTCTCTGACAGGAAATCTACTTCTCTCAGTTCCAAGATCCCTTTAAAACTCTTACTAGAGAGCCAAGTTTTGGTCACTGCAGCCCCTCTGGACACCAGCAAAGCTCCCTCCCCCAGCCAGACCTGAAATTCATAAAAGGCGCCCAGCAAAGAGATGATACTTAGGAGCTTATTTCCCCTAGCCCTCTTGCACAGACTTCTGCTGTGGCCCAGACTGTAGGTCCTGAAAGGACATTTCTGTAGGCATATGTGGAAGACAGAGAGCAAAAAGGTGAAGAGGCTGGCTCTGCCTCAGGGTACCGCTATCTGTGATAACAGCCAGCATCCATTCTGGGAGCAAGGACAAGAGAGTAACCTTGCCCTTGGGTGATACAAAGGACCCTGATCAGATACTGGCCCTACAGGGTGCCCTGTGCCCGTGGGCTGGTTCTGTGGTGGCCCGTGTTATGTTCAGGGCATCCAGGCATCCAGGACATTAGGGAAAATCCACCAAACTGCAGGTAAGCATCCAAATGCATGTTCCATGCTGAGGAGCTGATATCCAGGCAGAGAGCCTGTGGAGCCCACATTGTTACAACAGGGAACTAGGAAAAAAGGACGGGGAAGTATGTGGCACTTGCAACATCACAAGCTGGTAGCCTGGCTTTATCAGTCTTCCTCCGCTGGTAGTAAGAGTCATTAGTCTGGCACTGAATCTGCGAAGATGGGACTCTCATGTTTGGCCAATGGATGTCAGTGCTTATAAGCAAGCTGATCCTGATGTTCCCCCAGCTCCTGTGGTAGCACTGTCATAGCAGCTCTTTCTGCTTGCATAATTGAGGCACCCACCCACTGGAGGAGACTGGTCTACACTGGTATCTGTGGCCCTTGCTCATCTACCGAAACTTTGTTTGACAGCAACTCTTCTCCTTACACTGAGGGGATAGACGCTGAGCTTCAGACAATGAGGGCGGGCTCCTGGAAGTTTGAATCAATGCCCCAAGGTTGGCCACAGCCTTTTTGCCTTGTAGCTGGGTACTAGCCCCCTGAACAGTGTGTCAAAGACGAGAGGATTTTGCAACCCTTGCCAGCAAGAGTAGGCAGAGTTGATACAAGAGGTGTTGGAGAGGTGATGCAGACAAGCTGGGGGAGAAGTGTGAGCAGAGAAACCAACATTGGTGAGACATGAAAAGCCAGTGAAACGGCGAGACAGAATTTACTTCTCCCAAGTTTTGCACTCAACTGAAGCAAACTGGAGATGAATGGCTGTGTCTAAAGAGAGTGGAGACCAGAGCAAAAGCCAGGCAACCCATAGTGCCCCCTTCAATGAAAGAAGGCCTTTCAAGGTTTATGTCTAATCCCACTGATAGAATAGCAAAGCACTCAAGCTTCCCAGAAGCAAGGGAAAGGAAATTGAAGAATTCAAGCTGTAGTGTAATGAAATGCACTTTCCACCCACTTAGATTTAAGATTGTGATTCAGTACCGCATTTATGCAGTTTCTGGGATGGAAGGGCATTGCAGTGCATCTAAATCAGATTCCTGAGCCAGTGGTAGCAGATGGACCTCACGAAAAAAACCACACAGTCAGATAGCTAAAATAAGCAGATATTTTTCACCGCCTCTATTACAGTGATGCTGTCACCCTCTATCATTGCCAATTCTAACAAGACTAGTAACCTCTCTAAAAAATGCAACACATGGAAGATAAAAATATCAAGAGCAGAGGTTAGCTAATTTTGTAGCTTCACAGTTTTTGCACAATTTGCATCATCTGTATCATCTGTCTGACACGTTGACACACAGTGTATACAGCGACGGTACTGGCAATCCAGGAAACCAACCATTAAAGGCTATCTCATGAATATTATCATAAAAGATTACATTAATAGACATTATTAAAAATTGATGGCAGCCATACTTAATAATGAACTCAATTTTAAGGAAAAACTATCACAGACTGAGAATTTGTATAGCTTTATTTTATCATTAATTTGCTTTATTAAAAGACAACTCTATAATAAAATAAGCAAATGAGGCATTGGAAAATCTTTTATGCATAACAATCTTAACAGAGAAAAGTTTCATCCGCTTTAAAAGTTGCTCAGCTTTCCTGTAAATTTTGCTTAATGTTTCCCTATTAAAGCAGCATTTGCTTTTCTCATTCCTGCATTGGGAAGTTCTGCACTCTCACCTGTTATTAAAAAAAAAAAAAAACAAAAACAAACCACAAAACCCACTAACTTTCAGGACAGTATGACTGCTTCTTATTTGATTGGGATGCTGGTGACAATCCAGTGTTCACCTAAAGTATGCAGTTTAATCTGAGGGAGATAAATCACTCCAGCATAATCCTAAACATTGCCTGTGGTTTCAAGCAGAGGAATAATTAGTCCTTTCCAAATCTAGCCTAGGTGGTGATATTAATGAGTAAATTTAGAGTTGTATGTAAAGCAGAAAAGTTCAGTCATCAAGAGGCAAATCAGAATAGCTTATAAATTAGGAAGAGATATGCACTGATTTAACATTTTTTGTTTCTGAGACTTCCAGTTACAGAAATTGTCGTAGTCAAATACGTCATTACCATTTTATTCAATGCTTAAGATAAAATGTGGCAAAAAGCATCCATCTGTTCATCTTTAGCACCCACCCAGACAGATTCTACAGTGCCAATTTCTGCTCAGAAGTACACCGAGGTAAACCAGTAATAACTACTTTGACAGTAATGTATTCACTCCAGGTTTAATATAGAATAAAATTTGTTTCCTGTTTGGCAGTTCTCAAAAAGAGTAGAAAGTCTCCCTGGAGCCCTACCTAATACTTCTTCTGAAAAAATCTCCCTGGAGCCCTACTTAACACTTCTGAAAAAAAAATAGTGCTCCTTATCTACAGTAGTGTTTAAGTAATTGTTTGGCAGGTAAGTGTAAACACTCTGTCCCCTGTTTAACTGCTGGGCAAACTGCTTTAAGGTATCATAATTTAGAAAAGCATCATACAATGCCACAGTCTATTGATATGTAGAAAAAAAAAATGTGGACTTTCTTTAATATCTGGTTCTCTGATTAGAAAATATAACATCTGTGGGATATTATAGGAAGTGTTGAATGTTTTTTCTTCAAACAGCCGGGTTCAACCTACAGCAAAGCTACACAGGGATAAGGTTACATCAGCCTTGTGAACCTGCATATTACCAGTGCCCTCATGGCATGTTGACTGAATATTTTCCTTGAAGTGCAAACCTAGACAGATTTTCTAAAAGCCCTTCTTCTTCACTTCAAATCAATGCACCTTGTGTCTCAACTGGCTTCATAAGCACATGAAACCTCACATCAGACTTGCACTACATATCAGATCTTATCAGGAAGAAATGCTTAAGAAAACTTGTTTTCACCCATCTTCTGAGAATATCTGGAGTGAGCTTGCTACATTCCTCCATACTGGCAGCTAGTGCTTTGAGTCACAGAGTTGCCAGCAAGTGTTGACATTAGGATAAGTTTGCCTGGACAATTTGAAAGAATGGAGGTCTTTTCCTGCACAAAGCCTACGGACAAAATTTTGCCTGTCCACCTCCACTTTTTTTTCAAAATTCTGTTAAGCCCCTTTATTCCCATCTCAAAGATGGCCCAGCATGTTCCCAGTAAGGTAACATGCAGCTCTGTTCTCAATCTGAACAGAAGATGTTAACCAAAGGCAAGGAATGATATTACAACACAGTGAAAGATAAAAAAATTTAGTCCAAACTCTTCCCTCCCCATTTATACTTTTCCACAAGATTTCAAAAGGCAAGGTGTCATAGAATCATAGAATAGAATCATAGAATCATTGAGGTTGGAAAAGACCTCTAAGATCATCGAGTCCAACCGTCGACCCAACACCACCATGCCCACTAAACCATGTCCCTAAGTGCCTCATCTACTCGTCTTTTAAATACCTCCAGGGATGGGGACTCCACCACTTCCCTGGGCAGCCTCTTCCAATGTTTCACCACTCTTTCAGTAAAGACATTTTTCCTTACATCCAATCTAAACCTCCCCTGGCGCAACTTGAGGCCATTTCCTCTCATCCTATTGCTAGTTACTTGGGAGAAGAGACCGACACCCACCTCGCTACCACCTCCTTTCAGGTAGTTGTAGAGAGCGATGAGGTCTCCCCTCAGCCTCCTTTTCTCCAGGCTAAACAGTCCCAGTTCCCTCAGCCGCTCCTCATCAGACTTGTTCTCCAGACCCCTCACCAGCCTCGTTGCCCTTCTCTGGACACGCTCCAGCACCTCAACGTCCTTCTTGTAGGGAGGGGCCCAAAACTGAACACAAAATGTTCAAATGATGATGTGCTGCCTAAGTGGCAGGATATGGAAAGCTCTGCACCTCAATGGAGACCGTGAGTGCAATAATGTCAAGAGACCTTATAGTGCTGCTAAAGAATCTGTGATCATTCGCACTCTCCAGGCAAAGCCTGTGATAAGTGTGTTACTTAGTAGAAATATATTAAAGGGTGGTAACAGTATGAGTTGATTGCTACCCACATCAAGTTCTGAGAAAAGCCCTAGGAAAACTCCATTTGACGATTTTTCTGATAAGAGTAGTTGGATCTTTTTCTATCAATTTCTGAGAACATTAGTGGTTGCTGAAGGCCCTCCTAATCTTGGACTTCGACACCTCTAATCTAAATGATCAGTATGGGTTCAAATCTATAATCCTAATTAGAGTTTTCATTCACTTCTGTAACTTTCAGGATTTCTGAAAGGCAATGACACTTCTAAATGTTAAAAATAAAAAATAAAATTACTGCATTTGTAGTAAGTGAGTGCATCTCAAGTTCACTGCTATATTTTCTACTTGGCTATAGAAGCAATATATGAAATGAATATCAACAATGGATTGATGTTAAGTTTTGAAGAACCACCTGTTATTTGATAACTTCAGAAATCTACTTTGAAACCATGAAACATATTCACTCCAATTCATTTAAAAATTATTAAACTCCCTTAAGCCTGAGTATTACAAGCATACAGAAGCACAGTCACCATTTACTGATGAAGCTATAACTGATGGAAATGTATGCTGTGACCCAGTGTAATAAGTGAGGTCAAAATGGCAGTGGGATTGGCTAACGAGGTGCTTTGGCTCCTGATACCTAGAAGCAAAATGAATGACAGGTAAAATACTTCTCGTCTATCCTTATGTTTCCAACATCAGTTATTTAGGTTAGCTAGGATAATGAAATAGCTGTTGAAAAAGTTTGCAAATAAGCCATTGGCACTACCTTTTGAAAAACAGAAAGATGCCCTTATGAAGAAGTGGAACGCATGGAAAGGGAGCTGAGTGCACTCTCTCTCCTTTGCTTGCTGTTTTGCTGTTTCTGGGGTGAGCTACCTGCCCAGAGACAAGCTGAGCTCGCTGCAGCAGCCAGCCTGGCTCCCAGGGCCTGCCACTGGCAATGACTATCTCACCGACTCAGTCTGTTGCCTTACCGCAGATGCCCTTCTTTTTTTCTCTCCCCCTGGATGTACAGCAGACCCTGGATGTGGTTCTGGCGAGGGTTTTGTTCAGATGTAACAGCTTGCTTAGGAATTTAGCAAAACTTTCCTCACTGCATTCCTGTAGTGGGGGTATGAATTCAGCTGTGTGAGTTTGTTAGCTTTAGTGGGAGTTATGCAGCAATGTCTGAGCACAAATGAGTTCGTCTACATGTTCCCATGGCTGACATTCATTAACAGGATAATTTGTGTCCACAGAAACACAGTATTTTTTTCTATTGTGATTCTCCCATATAACAGGATAACGTAATATTTGTCCGTATTTCTGTCCACTTTCACCTTTACCTTTGCTCAGACAGTAAAGCTACCTTGATAGATCAGAAACCGCCTCCTTATGCACAAGCGGTTTTCAAAAAAATTGTCTTTTTGCAGCTCCAACAATTTTCAAACAAATTTACCAGTTCTTGCAAGGGCTAGAAAAGGTTAGCCCTTTAGCATCTCTAGCAAGGAAGAAGTTCCTGCCTGGTTAGCGGCCCCCATTTTGACCTGTAATCAACAGACAAAGAACTAGTTCAGTGCCCTGGACAGACCTTGCAGAAAACCCTTCTGATGAGACTGCAAACATGAACGTCGATTAGCACCAGTGTTGATGGCAGCTTGTTAAAGCTTGGAAAGAGCTCTTAGAAATTCATCTCGCCTGGCCCACAGACTTGCTGGGAACAACGCCATATGCTATGACATTTGACGGTATTTCTTCTGCCTATTTGTCACAGCACTAGGTTAAAGTAACCTGGACTGTGTACCACAGCCCCATAGTACATTACAGTAACTATTACAGTAATCATGTACCACAGTACATTACAAGCTGTCTTGTACCTATATTTAGGTCCCAGACTGTGAGGACAATTCTCTGTAGGTGGAATTGAAAGGCTGATTTACTGAAGGTATTAAAAATATCCTCGGACAGGATGGATGAAAGAGAGAAATGCTGCTGGATGCAGCTTGGAGCTAAAAGAAAAACCTTTATATAAGCTTTTCTCTGTGTTGTACTTTGTATTATTAATTTTTTTTTTTAAAATAGCCAAAATAATATCATATACCTGTAACATAACAGGGAGTGGTATAAAACAGTCTAATAGTAACTACATAACGTTAACAATATAAGTAGTACATTCAGAATTTGATGGTAGCAACATTAATAATAATAATCAGACTGCCTTAACAAAAGCTTTGACTTATTTTTTTAACATTTGAAAGTCAAAATCTTATGGTAATGATGCAAACATGCAGTAAGTTAGCTACAGGCAAAATTAACGGAGCAAGTTACTAGAAGAAAGTAAAATGTGGTGAGTCCTGATAAAAGGGTGAGGGTGAGTGCCTGCAAGGCCTTTCATAAGAATCTCACTGGAGAGTCTGAGAATGTCACCTAAAAAATTTGGGGTCATCTGCGAGCTTTAAGTAATGTCATACAGGAGAGGAACAAGGTGCTCATTCTTTCTGTTGCTCACACACTTAACCAGAAGCAAGAAAGAAGCAAGATGAGATAACGCTGGCCAGTCAAAATTTGAACTAAAGCAATCTACTGCCTCTTCACACCTCTGAGTAGAGGGGACTGTTGCACATATTCAAAACACAGTGGGAATGCCATATGAGATACCTCATTTCCTTGCCCACGTAGGATTTGATTCAGTAAAACTATAGAATAAGTGCCATGGAATAATCATGGTGTAATTCTGTGCTGCTCTCTTTTTAAAACAAACATGACCATGGTAATAAAGAAGCCACATCTGGAAAGGGAAGGAAAAAATGAGCTTCATCTTACCACACTTCAGAGATGCAAAAGTTTGCAGTCTAAGTCTAAGTTTGCCCTCCTGTAGAGTCACTGGAAGCAGGTGGGCATTTCTGGAGGATGACTCATCCTCCTCAAATAAGTTTCTTGGCTAGAAGGGATAATTCACCACCTGAAAGTACCTAGAGAGCACATGGGAGTAGCTTAGATTAGATGCTTGAAATGTGTTGAAAGTTAGGTAAAATTAATCTCTACTACAGTAACTATCTGATACTTCTTAGACTCCAGAAAAAAAAAAATACAACTGAAGATGCATGAATTTGCCTCACTCTGCTAAACTTACATCGTTTTTCAAACGCTGACAAATAGTTACAGCTTATTCTTGACAGAATTCAAAGCAATTGCCATTAAAAGACATGTACCCAGCAGGTAAGTGCAGTAACAAAGTACCATTTTACTGTTCCTTTTGTTTCTCACATTACTCTTACAGAAAGGAGATACAAAGTGATCTTGAAGTGTAGTTATGTTCAGGCAACCATAATGGCTCCCATTATTACCTTTCAAATACAAACCCGTTAAAGCAATGTGCATTTCACTATAAGACATAAAAAAATCCACACAAAATCACGCTGATCCACAACACCGACACCAAGAACATTAAGAGTCATCCAGCCCGTTTCCTTTAAAACCCGCCAGCCTATATTGACTGGAGACCAAAAAAAAAAAAAACCACAAACCCCAAATCCAAGCTCAATTCACTGCTTTGTTAAACAGATGTTTCAGTGTGGTAGAACTGGATATAGCTCCTGCAGATTGCACAACAGCGGATGTTTCCCAGCTCCCAATCCCTACTGGAGCTAGACTGCCTGTTCTCTAAAACATCTCAGGGTATAATATATAGAAACTGGAAGTAATAGGCTATTATTCTCAAAATGAAGCATCCTCTGTATTACTTTCAGATGAGGAAATTTCATAGCAATATATGTCTCCACTTATTTCTTCAGCTGGAAGAGATTTCAGGCAACATAGCCATGCAACTCTTTTAGTGGGACAGGAGTGAATGAACAGCCGGCGAGAGACTGCCACAGCCCTTGTGCTATACTAGTTCTGGTAAGGAAAGATCAGCTAGGTAAAAAACTTGCACATTTGTTATTTTTAACATTCCCTTTAAAGAGAATAATCTCAATTTCTGGCAAACACATTTAAACTAATTCCTCAGACACAAGGGAATATTAGGGAATAGCATGAAACTCTGGGCAACTGCATATTCTGACAGGCATATTTAGAAAATAGTTTCTTTTTTCAGAGGTTTAAGCACATTACTGCCTAAGCCATAATTGCACTTCCTCTGCATTTGCAGTGATTGACTGCATTACTAGTATTGAGTGAAAGGGTCAGAGAAGCAGTATAAAACCAGATTTTACTATACACATGCACAAATTTGTTTTGAGTCAAGTAAACCAAGGTTTCCTATTGCACTATGAGCTCAGCGGGGTATCTTATCGTTTGAGGCATGGCTCATATGGGAGACTATGATTAAATATCCTTGACTGGAAATAAGTTAAATTAAAATACCACTGGCTTGGATAAGTTCATTGGAAAAAATGTCAAAATTTGATTTCTCCAGACTTGCTCGCTAAGCAATTTGAATGAATTCTGGATAAGAAAAATGACATACAGGTCACCAATGCATTGCAAATACAAGGGCTTGGTGCTCTACAAGAGCCGTTATACTTCCTTGTCTGAAATATTTACACGTTATATTGTAAGCATGCTTGTTTTTCTCGCTCTGTATAGGTCAGCCCTCAATCAGAAGGCTGGCTCTAGGGGCTCAAAGAGCAGTGCCTGTATCATGATATTATATGATAATGATTGATAAGATATAATGATTAAGACTGCTTCACCCTCCACCCCAAAATAACTAGAGTTTTGCAAACCAGGTCATTTTAAAATGGTACCACCTTGTTTGGGACAAGATACACATTTTCCAGCACCACAAATGACAGCTTTGTCATTTGCCACTCCAACAGGGAGGAAGGGCAGTACAAAGGGCTACAGTCATCCCATTGTCATTATTTTTACATATCTGAAATGCAGTAAGAAATGTGTAGCAGCAGAGCCTTCCCTTTTCTGTTGTGGTTGTATCTATCTTTGAAGATTAATTCCAAATTATACCATTCATTATAGGGAGCTTTCTGTGGATAGGTTTGTAAGCATACATGGATGATGATAATGATGATGACAATGATGGTGATGATGACAACGACGTGGAAGTACACATACACACATGATAAATCCCTCCCAAAAGTACACTCATCAAAAAAAATATTTAACTCTGGGCAAAGGAGAGTTTCATACCTTTAATATTGGTGTCTGCAAAAGCCCAGGGAAAAAACCTAACACATACCTGCTCTTCAACTGAATGCACAGAATTTGCTTCCACCCCAGACTTCAAAATGAGAGCACTTGGAACAATGGACACAAATAATGCAATTTTAATATTAATTTTAAACAGCATTTTAATTTAATCTCTTTCTCCTTCAGAGATCTGTTCTGTACTGATCTAGTAAAGCCAAATACTGCAGGATTATATTACAAAGTCTCTTGTGAGCAACCATATTGAAATTAATGGATTTATTTCACATTTACAATTGCTATAATGAGAGCAAAAATTGGCCCCCCTGTAACGAAGCTGGTCCAGCCTTGGAAGTGAAGATATGGAAAAGAGAGTCCAATAAATTTTAAACATCTGAAACTTTTCCGAGATGTTTTTCATGTAACACCAGTAGCATTCAAAAATTGACTGAGGCACTATAGAATGACCTGGAATGAATAATTTAAAGACATAAGCATTTTCTAATCATGTTTGTAAGCCATCCTTTCTAAATACATATCATTTTGTATTAAAACATATGACAGGTAATATATACATTAGAGGAAAAGGTAGTTTTTCAAATGCTCTATCATTCCTTAGGGAAAAATAACTATGTTAGGTACCTGGTTTTTTTTAAAAAAAAAACATAATTTCTGCATATCATGTCTTCAAATGTTGATGGATAAGCTGCAAATAGATCAGTAAGTGGATGAAAAATTGAGATGCTTCCCTCTGTTTCAAGGACTGGCAGATGAGAACTTGCCCTACTTGGTAGGAATTAGAAGGAATTCCTAAATCCCTGCTTCTGTCAGGAATGAAACAAGCAAATGAAACAAACCAGGGATTTCTCTCTCACACCACATGGCATGGCTCAGCACATATTCATCCAGTTAAGGTCTCCCTTTAAAATATAATCTCTATACCTGAATTGCTAAATGGCATGGACCCTGTCCTGTATTAACTTGAGAGAAGGCTTATTGGCCCATGAAAAATTAATCATGTTAAATATTTAACAGCAAGGATTGTGTTCAACCGTGTTGCCTCAACTGTGCCCTGGCCCATTTAGCAGTGCAGACGTTGTCTTGAAGCCTGCAGCTCCACGGGTCCCTCACCGTGTCCAGGGCTAGGAGACCTAAGGTGTCCAGGGTCTGCAGCTTTAGGTGGCCCTGATGCAAGGCGCTGTGAGGCTAAGGATATTGGGTCTCCAGCTTCCCCGATATACAGGTAAAGGGCTTCATGTCTCTGGAGCCCCAGCTTACCTGGGATTTGACTGCTTGGCTAGGGCTTTGCAGCAGAGACCCTAAAAGCATTTAGGGAGTTGGTAGTTTAGGAGTTTAAGCCTCCTGATGCTCCTTCTCACAACGAGACTTCTCCACAGCCTGGTCCGACTCTCTGGAGGTTGCCTGGGATCCTGGATAGTCCGGGGAGCCTCTGGAACAGAGATAGACAGCAGCATTTTGTTGAAGAAATATCAAAACAGAAGCCTTCTGCTTTTCTAAAGGAATTGTTTCTCTGTTTGTGGAGAGGATTTTGAAACCTCTAACTTGCCTTTTGAATCAAAATTAAAACACCCTCAAACTGCCGGCATTTCCCACAGAAAGGAAATCTAGGCTTTGACAAGCTCTACCTCTGAGCAATTTCAATCCACCTCAACCCAGTACGAGAGTATCACATATGGGATCTGAACTTTGTGACTCAGACTTTTCTCTACATTTTTCTGGCATCTTCACTTTGTCGCACCCGATTGTGGACCTCTGCCTGCTCAGACCTACCGCAGAAACATAACCCAAAATTTTCCATGCCAAATTATTCTTGAGAATAATTCTCTTTGTTCAACTTATCTTTGTTCCTTATAGTTTGGGATGTAACAAAATGTACTGAAGCCAGTACAAACAATAACTGCTCTATGTCAATCTAACACAAAATTTTAAAGTAGTGCTAGTATCAAAATTTTAAAACCCAGTAATTTTCTGAAGATTTATGACTTAAATCCCTTAAATAAAATCATTGATCCAGATATGTAATTGACCTATGGCAATGCCATAAAATCTTAATTGCTGCAAGACTGAAAGCAATACTTTCTGTAATCAATTAATCAGACTTCCCGCAACTTATTTATTCCAAACTCCTGCTTAAAATGATTTAGAGCTTGCAACATAAAATGAGGATATAATTAAAAGAAGAGAACCTATTTCTAACAGCACGTTCATTTTTTAAAAGCCATCCAGTCACTTGATACATGTAACGTAAGCAGATCCAACAGAGGGAGTGGTGATCTTTAAACTGACCTGCAAAGTTCCTACACAGCTCTGGATGGGAGAGATAGGAGGGGTTCAGATTCCCAGCCATTTTTTTCCCCCACTATTTTTACTTCATTTACACTCGCTGAGAAGCCATGGGGAAACTGATTCTAAAAAAATGGGTCTCTGGCCTCTCTAAAAGCTAGATCCCTTTAAATTGGGTAAGGTTTAACATTCAGAATCAGTCACCTGGAAAAAAAAATCCCTCATACAAAATTTACGTTCAAGATATAATGTGTGCTGGAAAAGGTCTGAGCCACTTCGGGTCTGAACTGAGTTCAACTGAAGTTGAACATAGTCCTTATCTGCAATTCCAGGTCAGTCCAATTCTATTTGCAAGTTATTTATCTGTTTGAGTATTGAAATAGTGCTTTGTGGTGGCATCATCATTCTCACGTGATAGGGTGTCTCCCAGAACAACCTCCCAACCACGAGCTGCAGAGTATTCCTGGGGCACTACTGGACACTGCTAAGATATTCACTACATAGCACTAAGGTACTCATTAGTCCAAAAACAGTTATTGCTATCGGGTGCGATGGCTATAGAGGCTTTCTCTAGAAGGGGAGAGACCTGAATTCAAGTCCTTGTTTAATGAATACATGTGTTTTATTAAAGTCCTGGGTTCTTGAGGAAAAGGGTGGTTATGAGGTTACTGTATTAGCTCTGCAGGCAAAAGAGTTGCATTAAATGCCTGGACACTGACAGGGCTTTGGTGTGACTAAGGCACCTACAGCACAGCAAGATGAGGACACAGCTGCTCCTGGGCATGCCCAAAGAACAGACCTCACGTAGCTTGGGAGTGTAGACACCCGCCAACACCGAGTACCTCTAGGGACAGGGAAGCATCTCACTAGAGATTGTTTACTTATTCTTTCTTTTTATTAAACTAATGTCTCCTGTGCCTCATTTCTCACTTTATAAAAATGTGGATAATAATACATCTTTCCTTTGCAGCGTCAGAAGATATGTATATTGGGGGAAAAAAACCCCAAAACTGTGTTAAAAAGAAACTGTGACTGGAATGATCAGAGCAAGTAAAAAATATTTGGAGGGGTAGGGAGATTTCTATGCTAACAATGATTTTGGACATTCTATCCGTACCTTTGGGAGTCTGACATTCATGACCAGATATATTTATTATTTAACTCAAATATTTAGAACATTTTACTTATTTCCAGATTGTACATATCCTACACATACCATGATTAGTGAGTTTAGTTGTATGATATTGACATTTTTATTTCTGTAAAGTTTATAAACTTTACTGAATACTGAAATTCACCTCACGCAAATTTTATGCTAAAAAATTGCATCACTTAAACAGTTACACAAACTGAACACAAAAACAAAAAGGACAAGACCAAAGGAATTTACTCAAACATTCAAAAGATTATTGAAAGTAATTGTGGGTTTTGTGGGTTTTTTTTCCTTTACCCTCTATCATTTGTACCTTGTATTTAGCAAAGCCAGTGGGTAAAGCCAAAGTAAGAGGACAGAGTGAAATTTCTATCTTCAAAAAGCTGAATAGCCAGGTGTGTTTTTTTACTTAAGCAAGCTGCATATATATATTTCTACTCTCACACAAAGCTGCATAGGAGAAAAGATGCCATCATCTTTTGTGACTTAAGAAAGCACTCCTGTATTTCATTTCACTCTGTCCTCACAACTAGAATAACCATTCTTCTTTTAATATGGCCAACATGTATTACAGCTGATTGGTTTTCTCCAAAGAATTGAGTATGCTGAATTATATTTGGGACTTTTTCCCTTGGTCATGCTGTGGTGTATCTCTACATTTGGGGAGAGGCTGAATCTTGCTTTACGTTCACAGTAGACAGTGATACGGTTTATGCTGATCTTTAGCACCCACGGGAGTTTCTCCATTAGTCAAACAACAGCTTTCAAGGAAGGGGACTCCAAAACAGGCCCTGTACAGGGTACTATTTGTGGCCTCTCTGTCTGGGGATAAGGTTTCATCATTTTTTGCACTGTGTTTTGCTTTACTTTTGTACGTACTGTAGTTTCAGCCCCTCAGGAGACACTCCACAGAATCTGTTGCTTAGTAATAGTAACCTTCATGGAAATTAGCTTGAACTTCAAAAGAACAAAACACCTTTCATTAGTCACAGGTTTTCAGATAACGAATTCCTCTGAGAAAGTTGATTAGAAAAGCCAGTCTTCCAGAATCAAGTACCACCAATGTTGACCTAAGATGAATTACAAAGGTTAGTAATGCTCTTGAAAGGGCCATTTCTTTGTACCCCTTAAATTATGTTCGAGATTCTTTCTACCAATACCCAGGCTCACCTTGACAATGGCACTAATAAAGTGAAGTTTTATGTAAGTGGAAACAGCCTCTCATTCAGAATAAAGCCAGAAAGAATTACTGTGGTTATATAGTCTGGCCTCCTGTGTAATATAAGTCACACAAATTAATTATTGTCCTAACAAAAGCACCTCGGAAAAAAAAAACCTCAAATATAAAATGCTTTTTGAATTTTTCTTTTTCCTTAGGGACTTGCTTTAGTTAAAAGAACTCCTGTTGCATGGTAAGGAAGAGGGGTTAAGGACCGGAGAGACACCAGAAGACCTGCAGACTCCCATTCAGAGGGTCAGAGATAGGGACCTACATCCTCTGTGCTGTGAGCGGAGAAAGTCAGCCGCCTCTGCAGGCTGTCTCAGGTCACCCACACGACAGGAAAGCAGCTGCATGGAGCCACTCGGTAGAAATGCTGGGCAGGACTGACACCTTCCTGCTGAAGTCCTGGCTTCCATCCCCCACTGCACCCACCTGAAATCCTACATCCCCATTCCATTTGGAGGAAGGCAGGTACCTAACTAAAAAGAACTCGTCTTTAAAACACAGCCACGTGGAAAAGGACTAATCTCTCAGCCTGATGGTTAGCGTGTGCTGCTGAAGAGGCAAAGTGAGGTCTCATTGCCTCTCCCACCACTTACCTGGTAGCCACTGCACGGTGCAAGAAGCAGCGAAAGCTTTGTGGGGCCAGAAGAGTGCACGGGACTGAGCGGGATTCTGGTGCCTGGAGACCAGGACACTTGAAGCCTCAGCTCCCACCTCCGTTTACGGGATTGCTGATGCATTTCACATCAGTTAATGACTGAACAAAAACGGAAATCACCTGGGCAGTTAGGACCATCTTTGAGGTTTCCAAGTTGCCCGAATTAGTGGGCTGCAAAGTCAGCCCCCCACAAGTGAGTCCCTAGGCTTCTTTCTTACTTTCCATTTAGTCCTATAAATCTCATGTTGCTCCCTCTATCTAGTCTAACAAAATAGATAGGAGAGCAGCTCAGTCTATGGAATGATGACTTCTGGATTTCTAAATTTGAAATAACTGAAATGGAATAATTACCAGTACTTTAAAAATCATGCTAGAAGGCTGGGTCATTTTAGGAGTGACTTTATAAAGACTTGTCTACACCTGAGCATGAGAAATCAAAGACCAAGTAATTAAAGGTACAAAGGTAATGCATTCTAATCAAACAACGCTAAACCCCTGCATAGAAGCTCTCACACAGAAATAAAGTGGTCTAATTCCTTCAGAAAAACTGGACCAAACTGAGGCCAACTTACTTTTGCAGGAGAAAAGCCACACCGTGGTTAAAAGTGCAGGTATCTCATGCCTCTTGTCTACAAAGGAGCACTGGCAAAAGTGAATCAAGTTCTAAAATGCACAGTAATTTTTCCAGTGCAGTTATCACCAGAAATCACAAAAAAGATTTCAGGTAGATTCAGATGCTTTAGAAAAAGTCAAAAGGTAGAGCCTTAAAGCCCTGTTCATCTGCATTTGACCCAAATGTTCATAGGTGCCTAAGTTTCCCACATTAAAATTCCTTAAGTGATTTGGGGTGAGATTAATCTGACCAACTGAGAACATGCATCTCTCAACGCTCCAGGTTTCCTTCTTAATCAGTGGAGAGACACCGGCTTTTCTGGGCTGTTCCTCTCATTCCTTTTGGAAGGTAAACTTTCGTATCTGAAAACATCCACTCATCTCCACTGACTGTGAAGGAGCCTCAAGTGATCAGTGGAGCTGTCTATGATATAGATAGCTAAAAAGATCGCAGATGTATCCCATCATATATATCTGCTTCTGCGTACGTCCAGAAGTGCTGCAGCACTGACAGCACTGAACAGTGCAATGCCCATCTCAAACTAGAATTTACAAAATGGGCTTTGCATTACCTACATCACCTGAGAAAGTCCACCCATAGGCATTTTCAGAGGTCAACCAAGAGCTAAGGCTGCAAAAAAAACCCATAAACTAAGCCAAAAGTCTTGGTAGACCACTCCCTTAACCTAATAATTCAGTGGTGAATATATTTAGGAAGGAGATATGATTTCAGTTCCTCTCAGGATCCCAGAGGATTTTAAACAGTCTCTCCTGAATGCTTTAATCAGTGGATTATTACCTAATCTGAGGTAAGAACAGAAAGGGCACTCTCACTCCCTCCTGTAAAAGCTGTTTCACTTTGAACAGAATAATTAAATATTCACTGGAAGATAGAGACACCTGGGCTGGGGTGGTTATTGCATGTGACGAGGAGAACCTGGCTTCCACTGCTGCTCTCCCAATAGCCTAAATGCGGAACTCTACACCACCTTGTATCAAATGGTGGCTGGAGCACAGCCTCCCACTTTCTTATGAGTACGCTCACTCTTTCTCTCTGGCCCAAGGAGTATTAAGTGTGAAAGAGTCCACAGGAGGGACTGACGGTATCTCTCACCTCCTCTAGAACACACCACAGTACAGCCTGATACATGACAACTTCAGATCTCCTCCAGTGAGGAAGGGAAGGAAATCCAAGTCCAGGGAACCGAATTCAAAATTACTATTCTCACAGTTAAAGTGTCAATAAAGAAGCAAGAGATGATGGAAGAGATGCCACTTCATCATCTCTCTTCCTTTGAAAGGAGTGACTTTTTCAGAAAAAGACGGCACTGACACCCCAAAGAACAACAAGGCTTAAACTATACTCTAGCACTGAGATTTTCCTGTAAGCTTCAGTGGCTCCCTCTTGCCATCCCAGGTGTTTAGGCAATACCCTCAGCCACCAAAATCTCCTCTCTGTCTCTGATACAGAGCCTAGGCCCGGTAAATCGAAAGGAGACACTGTTAAATTTATCACAGCAGTGATTACATCCCCTTTGGAGATCAGATTAACTGACTCTTGGAGGAATTATTGTCATTTATTTCACTAGACCTTCTCTTTCAACAGACAGGGCAGTGTTAGTGGAACTCCTACTCTTGTTGGTGAACAGGCTTAATTTTATTTCAGGTCAACCACAGAGATTTGAATTGCAGTAACCTAAGGCAGAGCACCAATTAAACAAGGAGTATGTCTCATTATCGCTATGTTCTGCACCCACACACCAGCAAAGCTGGTTAAACACGACAATAAAATAAAACAAGTTCTACTTTGATATTTATGAATACTATGTCACTTATCTGCAGTACTGTTATACCAAGCTGCATTCACTCACACAATAAAGCAGAACACAACCCAATATTCTGTGCATAAAGTATCCGTAACTGCCATTTTAAAAACAAAAATCAGCTCTGTAAGGGGCACTTCAGAAGTATCACCCATTACAACTCACATTTTCCTCCATCCCCACACACCGCAAAGCTGGTTATCTAAACACGACAATAAAATAAAACAAGTTCTACTTTGATATTTATGAATACTATGTCACTTATCTGCAGTACTGTTATACCAAGCTGCATTCACTCACACAATAAAGCAGAACACAACCCAATATTCTGTGCATAAAGTATCCGTAACTGCCATTTTAAAAACAAAAATCAGCTCTGTAAGGGGCACTTCAGAAGTATCACCCATTACAACTCACATTTTCCTCCATCACACAGTGCAGCCACCAACCTACGGCTCTTCTCCCTCGTATCCGAGCCGAGTTGCGACTGTCTTCATGAATGCCGTTTTTGTTTGAGAGCAAGCTGTAGGAACTTTTGTTCTGGTGGATGCTCACCGGCAGGTCCTATGCCCAGGGCACTCACGGAGACACAGGGTCAGCTAAGGGATTCTTATTCAGCCATGAATTGGCTATAGTCTGTTGTAGCTCAGTTGCAGCTCAGTTGCCAAAAGGCAGGGGTGGAATAAAACTTGTAACACTACTGGGGATAAAACCAGAATCCTGCACTAGCACTAGAGGCGAATATACGTGCTCCTGTAACAGCTCTTCCCTGTCAGCTCTAATCTTACAACCAAAGGTGGTAAAACTCACCCTCAGCCCGTCACAGATGGTCCAAACTGTACTCAAGATGGGAGGGAGTGGCACTAGGTGCTTTCTGGCTCCACAGCTTCTCCAGGCACCTCCACCTCCTCCTGCCATCAGCACCAGTGTCTCCTGCCGCCATCATACCTGCTGCAACACAGCAGCGCAGAAGGCGCTGCCTCGGGGAGGTGGAGGGGACCAGGAGAGGAGAAGGGAGGAAAAAGCGGTTGTTGCAAGTGTTGTACAAGGAAGGAGTCTCAAAATTAGGCATGTGGACAGCTGAGCAAGGCCCTTCCCGAGCAACTGGAAATACCCATCCCCTCTCTGGCACTCTTTAGGGACATGCCTTGACTCTTTATCATTTAGAGAAATTACTCCAGCAGAATTTCTGCTAAATCATTAGCAGGCTGAAAAATTTCCCCAAAACAGCCAAGACGCTGAACATTTTTCATTCTACTAATATGGGGAATAATCCATCACATACGAACATGCAGCACTTGAATCATAAAGGTCACTGTCGTGTTGAAATGAATCATGCCATGCAGTACCACTGCCTGATGATCTTAATTACTCAGTCCTAGCTAAAAGGTGTAACACCCAGTTCAGGTAGTATTTTTAGGCAAGTTATTTTCTTTTCAGGCTTCCTCTCTCTTTTGCCGGATATTATTTCATTTGTTTTAGATATATTGACACATCTCTACCCCGATGTCTCAGAAAAGAGCATTCTGTAAATTCTTTGCACAGGAAACATTTTGGCTTAAACAAAACCATCTAAATCAGGCAAACAATCTTTGTTATTTAATATACAGATAAAGCGAAGTGTTTGAAACTATGAAGTTGGGCATTAAATCCAAGAAACCTGTGAATGCACAAAGATAGAGCAATTCTATAGACTTTTGCTACATTTTTGGAGAATGTTCATGTTTATTCTTTCTTTTTGCTTTTTGTTTCTCAGGTATTTTCACAGGTGTAATATGTACAGAAAAGACAATGCCATTCTTCTTAACAGCTTGTTTTAAAACAGTAATTCAAGGCTTCTCCACATCAGAAAATGACTACTCCTCAAAAAAAGATCAAACCAGTTCATAATGGCGAAGTAGTGGCTCCTGGAAAACTGGACTTAAATCCCTCACCATTCCAACCGCAACAAACTTGTGCTCTGAATTTTTAGCTTTCACACAAAGATAAATCAAAATCTCTTTCAAGGAGGGCATTGTTGAATGATTTGAGAATTAAAAAAATCTCAAACGGTTGCAGAAAGACCACTGAAATCTTGCAATTGTTTATGCCTATGCCCAAACAAAAGGAAATATGAAAGCATTAATCATACAAGTGAAACAAACAGTAACAGAAAGCAGTAAGAGGCAAAACAATTTTCTTCTCTATATACATAAATATTTTTACATGAGTAACAAGAAATGTCAAAAATGCACAACTTTGAGTACAAAAGAATCATTTTAGCAATATTCATACAAATGAGACTTGTGTAAGCAGCATGCTTTGACAGAATGAATTAAACTGCAACATAATTCAAAATACATTCATTTCAGTCCTCCATACCAAAGATTTCTGAAAATGTAACATGAGGGAATACAGTTTAGTAACGAGTATCATTTCTGGAGAGGAAGAAAATTTGTAATTCCCCAGTAGAATCAAGAAGGATCAATTTCAGTTTTTAAAACCCTTGGTCTTGGTCAAGGTCAAGCCCACTAAAATGCCTCAGTAGCCCCAATCCTGCCAACACGTTTGTGTTTTTAACATTACAAATGTTAGCAAGGTTATGCTGATCTTGGCAGGATCACAGACAGCAAGACTGAGCAGTTTAGCAGTCTTCAACTCCGTCCTAGGACTTCAGCTGTAATTATCAAGGCACTGCTCTAAAGACAGTATATTAGACACAATAGCCCAAATGGTTCTGTAAACACGTAATTACCCTGGGGATACTTCTGTGCCACCTCGTCTCTTTTTTTGAACACCCTTTTGTTCACTGTATGCTCTGGTCACCCCTAAAACCTGGTAAGCGTGAATACTGTATCACCATGTAAGTCACCTCTGAATTTGGGCCACACAGTTTGGGTTTCTTTTCTCCAAGTATCAGCAGATGCTGCTCTGAGTGGAAACCCTGTTACAGTCCGTGTAAACAAACACTAAATTATCAAGACAAATTAACTTTCTTTGATATTTGCAATTTCTACTTCACAGCCAGTACTTATCGGAGATTATGAAATCCCCACAAAATGTTTTCCCCTCCCCCTTCGAGAAAGTAATTTCACTAACTTTCCTGTATTACTCATCTTCTTTCCTTCTTGAATTACCATGTTTTACAACATTCATTCAAACCTCTTACATTATAGCTCTGGAAGACAGCAAAAAATACCTGTTCCTGCCATCTTAGACAGTGTATGCTCTCACTCCATTACATTAGCTCTAAGCACAATTTTGCTGCTTTCAGAGATAAACAGGCATGACAGCTCTGAAACAGAAAATCCATACTAACCAGGTCATAAACTTCTGCTATCAATGAAAATGTAATTGAGAAATAAAAGCTATACTGCAAAGACACACTAAAACACTCTGGTTTTACAGCAGAACTCCTTTACTGCCTGTCATTTTGATCAGAAAAATCCACATCATCATCAGTGAAGTTGACAAGGAACGGAAAGCACGGACATCAACAACATCGCCACTGCCTGGGTGCCTTTACATGTAATCCACAACCTCAGCTAGCAGCTTTTTTTAAAAAATGTAATTACTAAATTCAAAATTGTTCCTTTTATACTCCTAAAATTTAAATATTGCCAACACTTTTACTGATAGTTGTTGATGAGAAGAAGAGAGATAACTGTTAAATTAGTTCTTCACTGAAGACCTAAATAAAATCTGGGGTGTAAATGTTTAGTTGGCCTCAGGAAGCAAGCAGTCCCTGGACATCCACACAGTACAGGGCGTTTCCTTCATACACTCAGTTCAATATTTATGCAGAATAGATAAAATTGCTATTATTTGCTCCTCAGGCAGAAGAACAATGAAGAGGTCCCCATGCTTTGGGGTACTAAATGAGAGACGGAAGCAAGAGAAACCCAAACCCTAGCCCTGGCTGATAAGTATGTTGTACATTAATCCTCCTGTACTTGGTCACAGACAGCCCCAAAAAGCCCACTGCAAGGACACACAAATTCTGCAGGCATTCTTCCCCAGCCTCAGAGCAACTGGGGATCTCACTTCAAAACCCAAACCTAAGTCTTAATTTTACTTACCTCACATTAAATATTTATTTAGCTGATTAAAAAAAAAAAAATATCTGAGTCTGGATTGATATCATCAAGGAAAACCTTTGCCTTTCTGCTTTCTAGGCAGGTACCGAGACAGCCTGACATTGATCAGAAAGGTGGTTTGGCATTTCAGGCAGAGAAGCTCATGCCTAATAGGTGAGAACAGCAGAGTAAACCCTTGAGGCAGCAGGCACTACAGAGGAAAAGGGGCAACGAAAAATGAGTGTAAAGTAGTATCGGAGGGAAAAAGGGAGTTTAACTTACATCCCCAGCAAACTCTGCTGGCCCACTGTTATTCGTTATTATCAGTTTATGGTTTCGGTCTAATACTTAAACTGGAAAACAAGCAAGTTGAGGATTTTTTTCCCAGTCATTACTATGCAGACTAAGTCTTAGACTCAACTATGGCTCATGTGCTATTTGTTTGCTGGTTTACCCTACTATTTCTAACTCTATCCCAACGAACACCTGACAGCATGGTTTCAGCAGTGTAGAGCACACCTAGCCTTATATGAGCTCCAAGCAGAAACAGCATTACACCAACACAGTGTAAATTGTAGGCCCAAAGTCACAATTTCAGATAGGTTTTCAGGCACACCATCAGGTTTGGATAGCTTGTAACAGCCTAAAGTAACAACTACAGCCACCCTTCCCCCTGTGACAATTTTCACATGAACTCTTGTGTTAGCCTGAACCTCGGGACACGCTATTTGGAGCTCCAAGCAGAAACAGCATTACACGAACACAGTGTAAATTGTAGGCCCAAAGTCACAATTTCAGATAGGTTTTCAGGCACACCATCAGGTTTGGATAGCTTGTAACAGCCTAAAGTAACAACTACAGCCACCCTTCCCCCTGTGACAATTTTCACATGAACTCTTGTGTTAGCCTGAACCTCGGGACACGCTATTTTCATTGCTTTCTTTCCCTTTCGTTCCTCCATTTTCTCCTTCCAACTCCCCTGATAACTGAGCAGTTAATGTTACTTTTGATCAATGTTAGAAAAACAGCAAATCTATGACTGTACGTGTAGCTATATCAACATAAATTGCCCTCCTAGAGCTTACATGGGTCTTTCATTGAAATTCACCAACAAATAATAATACCCCTTCAATACAGAACAAAATATTCCAATGAACAAATTCTATAGTAAATTTTGTAAAGTGCACAAAAATATTAATGGAAATATTAAAAAAAGAAAAAAGTGTCACCATGAAAACTTCTGAAATATTGTTAAAATTAAATAGAAGTAATCTAATGAGACTTTTTGGCTCTAATATATTGGCAGACAGCAGCAACATTTTTCAGAAAAATTACACCAACTAAATATACTGTATCTTAGCAGCATAAAAAGTCCCTACAATTAGATGCAATTGCAGGCCTAGTAAGCATAAACCTGACAAAATGTTACAAATGTAGTTTTCATTTAAAAGAATGGATTTCCATGGAATCCTAGAGGTAACATTTGTTATTTTGTTTACATTGTATTCTGGTAGTAAACCCAACTATAACCAATCACTTTCCCTCCCTCCCTCCCTCTACCTTTCCTCCCAAAATTGCACAGAGTACTGGAAAATTTAATCAAGTTATAAGATATGGCCACACTGAAGCCATACTAAACAAAACAAAATTCAACCTAAAGCCTAAAAACAAATAATCCCAGAAAATAACAATCATTGTCAAACAACCGCAGCTTCACACTACCGACCGATGCTCCCCACACACATAGATGGCACTGGGTCGAATGCGCCGCCTTGTATGGCCAGGTAGCTGTGGCAAAAACTTGAAGTATTTGGGCATCAAGTCCAAGCATGCATCATGAAACTTCTTAATCCTCCAGTAGTAAATCAGTGGGTTCAGTGCAGACTTGAGGTAGCAGAGCCAAAGGAGCCAAGTGCTTATCTCAAAAAAGTTGTGCTTGTAGTAGAAGTGGCTGTTGAATGTGGCAATAAGGCTGTAAGTGGTGAAGGGCGCCCAACAGACTATGAAGACAAGGAACAAAATCAAGATGGTTGTGAAGGCACGAGTTTTAAAGCTCATATCAATATTCATCTGAAAAGGTCTCTGTAAGCTCATGAGACCAAGTTTGCTGGCCTGGCTGAGGCATATGCTATCAGGGTGGCTATGGATACGAACTGCATTGTGGCGGACAGTGTTGAGTATGCCCATAAAAGAATACAGCATTACCAGGAATGGAATAAAAAAAGAAATTAGCAAGATAACTATCACGTAGGCCCGGTAACCTGGGCTTGTAGTGTAGCCAAAAACACACTGAGGTGCTCTCGAGGGTATCTGCAGATTAGGATTCCCTACTGATAATGGAAAAGCAACAACAAAGGATGCTGCCCAGGAAATCACAATGAGAATCTTTGCACGGTAAGGGTTCAGTTTATCTTGCCTCTGAACTATGATAAGAAATCGGTCAATACTAATAATAAGAAGAATGGCTACCCCCTCTATGACAAAAAGCCAGAAGAACATGGCAGAGACTCTGCAGAATATATCCCCAAAAATCCACTGAGTGGTAATGATTGTTACCAGAGCAAAAGGCATGTTCAGCACTGCCAGCAGCATGTCTGCAAAAGCCAGGCTTGCTAAGAGGATGTTAATTGCAGATCGCATAGCTGCCTTCTGGTACACCATGAGGCAGACAACAAAGTTTCCAAGGAAAGAAACCAACAGGATAAATATCATAGCAGCAGAAAGAATGATCTGGAGTGGCAAACTCAAGCTCCTGAAAACTTCTTGCGATGGCAGGATAGCTGTAGCATTTACCAGAAAAGTACTTCTCTCAGTGGTGAGCACGGCACCTGAACTATATCTCAATGGCTGTGTTGTGCCACTACGAAGCATGAACTGGGGAGTGGTAAAATTCGTATAGGCATTTTCATAAACAATAAAAGTAGCATTTGAGGTCCCAGAGTGGGCCAGCGTCAACATTGCTGAGAAAACCATTGCTTCAGGAGAAATGAAAGCAGAACCAAAGGTCTTCAAGGCATTTCATCTTGTTCAGGCAGTATCTTATTCCTGGTCATTTAACAAATCAAAATTCAACGTCTGAAAGCATCAAAATTCTTAAATTCATGCCAGTATTTCTGTCTGAAAAAGAAGAAAGAAATTTAAAGAAACAAAGTAAGACTCTCTGAAACCAATGAGAACCAAACAGTTGCTCCGCTTTCCTTAATGACAAAAGGACCCTTAATACATACTTACACTTTAGGTCGACACAATTTACTAAACAACCACAAACACCTACGTAAAATTGGGCCTTTTCCTAAAAGATCCTGTTCCTGTAGTCTTGCCGATACTGTACAATACTCTCAACTCATGCTTTCCTTAATGACAAAAGGACGCTTAATACATACTTACACTTTAGGTCGACACAATTTACTTAAGCACCAGTCACAGTCTCGTAATATTTGGTCTTTTTCTTATAGATCCTGTTCCTGTAGTCTTGCCGATACTGTACAATACTCTCAACTCACCAAGCTTTTTTCTACTATAACCAGGACTGGAAAACTTTTGTGTTTGAAAACAAACTTTACTGATTAAGAGTGAATAAATCCAATCAGTATCTTTATTTACATTTCATAAAACTAACTTCATGATTTTGTTTTTAAACTGCCCACAGCTGGAAACTTTAATAACATTTCCAAACAGCTTAAATAATATCAGCATCACCTATCTGCCTGTTCGGTAAGCACTGAAAAGCCTACCTGTCTGAGCTATCCTACATAATACAGAATCCTTGGTTCTATGTCAGTCATCAGCAGCAGATGCCTCAGGAAAAACATGTAAAACATCCTAACCTGTTATTAATTATTAAATAACTTGTCCACAGGATTAAAGTATTTCTCAATTTGTTTCATTTAGTGACTGATTCCTATCAAGGTGCAGCAAACTAACTCTTCTTCAGTCGCTACAACCCTTCCCCCTGCAGCAAGCTTTCCTGCTTTCACTGGTCTAGACATGTCTTCATTAATTCATGTTGGTATCCCACATAATTTAACCGTGTGTGCCCTCTTTTTCCCTGTAAGTCTAATTCTTATACATTCTGCTGAACTCCCTCCCTCATCGTTATGCTGATACAGTGCAACATTTCCTTTTATAGTTTACGTGTACTCTTTTGTTGTACTATTATTATATGTATTGTATTATTACATGTACTGTTCTTACAGACAAATAAAACACAGAGGAGTTGAGAGCTGTCTCCCCTTTTCAGTGCTAGCTCTTCATAGAACTCCTCCCCTCTATCTTGGACTATTAAATTAAATGCTCCCAGAGCACGCTGGCATCTGATCAAGCTGGAAACCAGAAGGATTCTATGACCTTTTAAAAAACAGATCACCACAGCCAGAAACAAAGTGGGATTCACCTCATTCATTCTGGATGACTAATAGTCACTTAAGGCTGTTTTCATGTTTTTAGTCAGAAGAGGGGTATAGGCATCTTCAGAGGGCAATCCATTTCCTCCATCTCTGCACATGGTGACAAGTTTGTGCTACTAACTCAAGAAGCTTATGTTTGGTAACACAAATCCTGCCCGCAGTATTTATTCAGGTTCTGATTGGTATCAACATTGGGCAAAAGTGAAAGGAGGAAGGAATGCTTTTACAAATTTACACAAGGACCACATGCTTCATGGAGGATCAAAAGTTTACTCTTCCCTGGACAATACTTCACCAACAAAGAAATGAACTGCAAGACAACAAAGTCTAACCTATGTCCCCAGTTTGGACTTCTAGCGATCCAAATGCAAGCCTGCTCAGGCTGCTGCCAAGGATTCATCAAGAAACATCAGCACTACGACCTGCTCCTCTCATTCCATAGCAAAGCTATTCCCTTCCTATCTGCAAGCTCAGTATCGCTAGATGATTTCCAGGGCCAGACTGCCTTTTTTCTAAGACAAATGATTAACCTCTCTGTCTCCTTTAATTTTCCAGTGGTATCATGAAGGGATATTATTATAAATATTCTAATGTCATTGAGTCATACAAATTCCACTTTCTAGAGGTCTTTCTGCTTGAATGGGAGGGAATGTCATAAGTTTCTATTTTATCCTATTATATTTCAAAGACTGTTAAACTCAGCAAGAGTATACTAAGCTATGTACATTGACATTTTGCAAAAATGCCAAATTCTGTTAACTTTTTTCTAGATTTTCCTTTTCTCTCCATTCTCTACCTTTCATTTTTATTTTACAGTAACTCTTCTAGAGAAAGCCTCAATGTTAATTACAGGCTAAAGCATATATAGTAGCCAAAACTCTTCTTTCTTTTATCTTTATAAACCTTTCCTTGACTAGTCATCTTTAACGTATTTGTTAGAATAAAATCTGTAACCAGCAGCAGAAAGGTTAACACAGCTTTCCAGAAAAAATAAGCAAGGATTTTAGCAATGAACATGAAAATCTCACCCAAAGTTCCACCGAGGTTTATGACTCCATAAGCCAAGAGCACTGAAGAGGGAAGGAAGTTGTAGTGTTCTGCAGGGACTGCAAAAGAGCATAAATTCAACAAATAATTCTGGATTTAAAATCATGGAGTACAGAAAATTAGATCCCCAGGGCAGTATCTTTTAGAGCTCTGTAAGCAATAAGCCAGCAAAGGTAACTTTTGCATTTCTGATTGTTTTTGACAACGTCTCTCCACCAAGGCTCTAAAAGAAACTAATCTGCCATTAGATAAACATAAAGCCCTCTCACAGACAATAATTAGTTTAAAAAAGGAAACAAAAGAAGGAGCAGTTAGTTTTGCAATGAAAAAAGGTCACCAGAATGATCCTACAAAGAAAATCTATACTGGGGTTCAAGCTCTTCAACCTATAGGGGAGAAGAGGGAAATGTGAAACCACAACATTTGCTGATGATGAACATGAACTCTTTTTCAGAGCAATTTAATAAAAACAAAGGTCAACTATAAAGAGGTACAGAGGGATCTCATGACAGTTAGTGACAAGCTAATAGGCTGACAGATAAAAGTCAGTGTTGCTAAAGGTAAAGCTACGCTTGTATAGAAAAAAAGTTATCTGCACAGTAACAGATGCTAAACCAATGATTACCATCCAGAAGAAAAACAGATCTTCAAGTTTTGATAGTCTACTCCATGAAAACATCAGCCAAGTGTTCAGAATTGTTAGCAAAGAAACAGAGAAGAAAAGCAGGAGCTATCTACATACACTGTATGTTTATATACACTACCTGCTACAATACACAGCCATGGCACCTCTTATCTTCAGTACTATGTTCAGTTCTGCTCCGCCTGATCTCCATTCAAAAGTGACTGAAAAAAGGTATCATAGAGGTCTACAGAATTATTAGTGGCACAGGGAAAGTGAACGATTGCTGTCTCTCATAATATAAGAATAGAAAAAGCCAAAGGAACCACAAAATCCCAGAATGGTTGAGGTTGGAAGGGACCTCTGGACATCATCTTGTCCAACCCCTCTGCTCAAGCAGGGCCACCTAGAGCTAGTTGCCCAGGAACATGTCTAGATGGCTTTTGAGTATCTCCAAAGATGGAAACTCCACAACCTCTGGAGCCAGTGCTCAGTCACCCAGAAAAAGTGACTAAGAAAAATAATCTCATGTATGCTCTCTCACCATCCCAGCTCTCTAAGCAAATAGCTACCTCCTGGTTTGTGCTTTCTCCCCTCAGTGTGAAGCTTGTGTGCTGTTCTATACAGTGTTAAGAGAAGAGGAGGAGAATGACTTCATGCAAGCTGCTGCCTGGACTTAGCCAAGTGCTTGAAGTGGGAAGTGAGCATTAGCCATTTGGCTGTTGCATAAGTCATCAGCCATATCTTCTTTTCAAGAAGGACAAAAGAGTGAGCGGTGATCAGCTGTTGCGAAGAAGACACCTAACCTAGTAAGACGACTGCAGGCTTTGGAACCCAGGTAAAAAGAAATTCTTGAGTGTTGCTCCTGCGCTCATTGCTTCCTGATTGATGGTTTCCAGGCAGCACCCTTCTCTGTACTCTGTTTATCACTCTGAGGTATGAAATCTCTCTGCGTACAGCATACTGAATCTGCATGCTCGAATGTGTTTTGCAGTTACACTTATCTAATCTGCAGGCAAGTTAGTTACGCTCTTTCTTGGCTATCATCCTTCGTAAAAGTGACTGGCATTTCAGCCAATAAATTCAAGAGGATCCCTTCTGTAGCAGACATATATAAGTTGTTTTTGTTTTGGTTTTGGGTTGGTTTTTTTTTTTGCTAGTTAAAGGCCTTCTACCATAAGCATCCACATGATTATTAAACACGCACCTCCATCCCTCCTCCTACCTTTCTAACTTCCCCAAAATTATGTAAGGATAGAAATTTAAGCTGAAAGAACGGGACCAGTAAGATAACTTCACAGCAATTTCATTTCAGTCCTCACTCACTCTTTGAGAAAGACAGATCCTGTAATTTCAAAGCCAGAGTCAGATCCTGTAATTTCAAAGCCACAGTCATTGCTGAATGGTAATCACATAGCTTGTAAAAAGACAACCATGCTTTGGCAGTTTAAATAGGTAAGCTTATTGATGATCGAAGTACTCATAGCAAGAGGCAGATACCTTTTTGTCACAGCATTCTCACTTTTGGAACATGTACTCTCAATGATTCTTTTCAGATGCAAAAAAGGTTCACACAATCACTTTTTTCCATTTCAGTACTGAAAATTACTGGGTATGCACATTTTCTCTCAAGCAAGGTTCTCACTCATATGCAACTTTCTTTTTATGGAACATAATAGACACAATTATTTCAATGAAGTACACACTTAAAGCTAAATACCACACAAATTTCATTCATCAAATATAATTATTGCTAGAACTATGGCATCTGTTTTTAACAGCTTTTGAAGCTAAAAGGTTTCTGTTCAAAATTTGGATAACATGCTCAACCAGAAATAAAAGATTATATCTTATATGCAAAGCCAACATCAGTCAAAACCAGCAACTCCAACAGAGACAAAACAGGGAACATAACAGTACCATAACAACAGTTATGTTTAACGCAGATCAGAACACGCTATGAACAGCTGCCAAATTGTTCAATGATTTATTAAATTTATCTGCTAAAAGTAAGCATATTTTCAGTACTGCCCAGCACCAAGATTTGGTCCAGCACACAGAAATCATTCTTCAGAAACCTGAAGCTAGCAACAGCTGGTACAGTGATCCTATTTCTTGGGGATGTTTTAAGTGGTCACAAATAGGAAGTTTCTACACACTTTATAGCTACTATCAATGGTTTTATTTTGAAGGTAAACTTTGGCAAAAACAATTTTTGCAACATAAAAAACATTAAAAAAGCAAAATATTCTTAGGGGAAAAAGGATAAAGTCAACCACAAACGTGAAGGCCATGGGCTTATTTTGTTTTCAAAAAAATTATGTGTTGATAGAAAATACTCAAGTATGTGGTCTCTGACACCTCGTTATTGTACAAAGAAGCCCGGGACATACTCCCCTCTCAATACGAATCGAGCGTTGTTTCCTATGCCATTAAGCAGAGGCAGGAACGTATTGCAATGGAATCCTTTCTGCTAAAGCCAGTGCAAAGAATGAGTGAGAGCACAAATCGGCAGGGACAATGTTCTTACTCACCTAACTGTTCCTCCTAAAAGTAACTAGCAGTTTTCAGTTTTGATACCTATTTACATATCCTAAATTGAAACTAATCAGCTACACTGCATGAGTAGATGACCCATAAAACTATTCACAAGAGACATTAGTTTAATTTAGGAAATTTTCCTTTCTTCCACTCTATAAACACTACTGTGGCAATTTTCATAGGAAAGTATTGCGGGAAACAGCCACCTCTGCTTTGGGTCATTGCGTACAACTAATTGACCTCTTGAGGATATTTCCTTCTGTCCTTAATTCAGAGAGCCATTAACCGTCAAGAAATGTCAGCCATGGGAATCATTATTAGTATTCTAAACCACAAATATGCAAAATGTAAAGAATAATTCTATTTTCTTAGCTCTTGGGAAAAATCATGTTCTCAATCTGTAGATCATGTGAAAGGACTTGCGCAGTTCTAGGTTCATTTCTAGTACTGTCACAATATTCTCCCTGACTTCTAACTTTCCCACTAGTTCAATGGTCATATTAACCATATTCGTGTTGAAGAGCTAACTGAATACTGTAGTACCTAGCAGAAAAGTAAACATTGAAATTATTACTGAAAAAACACTCTTTTAATTCATAATCTCTGCCTAGTTATTAACATACAACTAACAAGTTGGAAGCTTCCTAAATGCTTGGCTTCCTAGATTTTAAGTGGACCTTTGGATTATACATGCAATCACTACATGTCAGTTTGACAAATTAAAAAAAAAAAAAAAAAAAAAGGCATACCACAGACAGGCTCCCATGAAGAGCAGGAATCATCAGACATCTTGACCAATCCAGACAGGCTCCCATGAAGAGCAGGAATCATAAGACATCTTGGGCTGTTCTGTTCAGCAAAGTATTCCCTTTCCAAATAACCTGTCAAAAAAAAAAAAAAAAAAAAGTTGGTGACGTATTTACACACGAGGCAGGACAAGATCAGAACAGCCAAAGCTTTTCCTGTAATAAAACTTTATTTTTATTGGGAGAGGTAGAATATGCTGTGTCTCCTGACAAAAGGCAGATCACATGCCCCTTTCTTGCAGAAGGTATAGACCTTAGGCAGGACTAAGGCATCTAAGTTTCATCAAGCCAAAGAGATCCTCAGCTCTCTCACCTGTGGAGCATAAGAATCTCACCATTTAATACTAACATTTGCCAGGACTGGAGTTGTTTTAGATCTCATTCAGATACATTTATTTAATTTGTAGACAAGCACACAGCACCTAGCTGCCGTAAGTCTTATTGGATCTATTAAAATACATGCTTAGCCTTAAACATCAGGTTCCTGATCTGGAGACCCCCAAAGCCTCACAGAAAAAATGTCATTTAAATCCACAGGGTGCTACTGAAGCTGAATAAATTTTCCCCAAATGGCAAAGATACCAGCGTAATAGTATCGGAAAAACAATGGGCAAGAAAACAGGTCTAGAGACGAAGAATAGACCATGGAAGTTTCAATGCAGGATCTCAGCACTTCCTTTACGTGCTCTCGTATCAATCAACCATCAGCACAATGCTATTATGCCTCAGGTAGTTAAAATTTCTGTAAACTGGGCCTAACATAGCTAAAAAGCTGCATATTCCATCATGACATACCTGTTGTTAACTGAGAACATCAATTTTCAATGTAGCTTTTCCATATACTGTCAGAAGGAAGCCAGAAAATTTCAGTGAGCCTTGAAAGCTGAGTTTATGTCACACTAAAAGATCCCAGTGACCCAATTTATATATAAATATTGTTTATATATAAAAATCAAAAGAACAAAGACGTGGGACACAGACACTTTCACATGCCGGTTTTAAAAAGGCTACACAACTTTTCATTTCTGCCAGAAGCAGCTTTTGGAACATCTGTAAGTCACCTCCACACTGGAGCAAAAGATGTCAGGATCCTTCAGGAACAAGTTTCTAAATAAATGCTGTACACGGCGGGTGGAGGACAAACCAGCCACTGAGTTCACAATGACCTCCTACAAGGGAAGCAACAAGAACAAACTGTACTTCAAGACCACTCATAACCTCCTGGTTCCTCCAACCATTCGAGTGCTGAGTTTCTGTATTTGCAACCAACTTAACGCGGACTTCAAACACCCAAAACATACAGCCTGATTTGCCAGACTGGCGACTGCTGAGAAATCTGCCTTCTGCAGAACAAATCCATTAGTTAGCCACAATGGAAGTCAGTGTCTGAAAGAGTTTCCTGACAATCTATTAATACAAATTATTTTCCATTAGCACAAAAATTTGATCTTTACGTTTATTCCACAGAACAAGGTGGGAAGGAAAAATACAAGTCTCAGATTTAGTTATGTGTAAGAGATAAAAATGTAGCCATTAGATTATTATAGGCTTTCACCACTTGGTTTGTTCCCTCTTTAGTGAGATAAGTATTATAAACTGTTAATCTTCCCTCTTAGGCTTTTTGAAGTGTCAAAGAAGCAAATACGTTTGCCAGCAGGCAGAAGACTCTGCCAGGAACTTGGACGGATTAAATACAGCAATGATCTGTCAAATCTTCCCACCAGACAAGCACATTCTCTGACATAAGAACCATTTTTTTTCTCTACTTATGTGTTTATAGAAAGTATTTCCAACTCTCATTAAAAGTACCTTTAAAACCGACATAGAAAAGCATCCAAAACATCATCATAAACTAGGAAGTTCTTCCACTTCAAGCCTCCAAGAAGGGGAAACATAAAAGCACTTTCTTGAAGTCGATTTGGAAAATTTTACTGAATTTGAGTACCTTGAAGAGCTTGCTCTTATAACTGGGTGAGATTACTTCGGGTAGTTTTCTGTTGGCGATCAGGGGTTAACACCGTTTCCAAACGACATTCCTTTTTTACCCCCCATTATAAATGCTTAGTCAGGCTTTTTTGTAAGAACAGAGGGGAAAAGCTCTGTAACCCTTCACCATCCTGCAATGAAATCTGAATGCAAGGATTCCTGTACCTGCAAAGAGCTCTAATTGTGGAATTACAACCTTGATGATACCAGCATTTAGAGCTGGCAGAGCTACTGAAAGGGTAGTCCTGACCTCTTCCTCATTCACTCACTCATTCCTGAACCCAGTTCCCCAGTCCTCAAGCAGAAGGATTGATATGGACTAAAACAGACCCTGGCAAGCAAATTTAAAAGCTTCACATTTCTGGCCTGAATCTGTGAGATGTTGGGGTACACAGATCAAGGCATAAGATCTAGATTTGGCTCCTAGATACTAAGAGGTATTTACATTCAAGACAGTGCTGTGCCATAAGCGAGAACGGTGCAAAACTTGTAATTCCTGATGATCTTAGAGGAATATGCATCTTATTAGGTCCATTTCGATTCCCCAAACCATGAACTGTCATTTCCAAAGAAATGAAATAGCAGAACTAAAATCACAAAGATCTTAAACACCATTAAACTTAAAAATGTTTCCCACAAGCATTCAAATTATGTTAAAGACTTAGCAACAGGCTAGAGAAGGTCTCAAAAATATTATGAAATGTTTTCAGTATACCATTGCTTTTCAAATGAGTCATAACTGTTGTTAAATACTTTACTGACAGCTCTCTACATCTAGTTGCACCTAGTCCACAGCCACTTTTTAGCAATTTTTCTTAACATTTTCTTGGGATATTAAGTCAAACCATGGGTAAAAATAAACTGAAATACTGAAAGCTTCCTTTCTTCACCAAAAAGTCAGTCTATCAGAAGATAATAGGCAAGTGAAGAAGCCTGCTTCAAGTCAGAAAGCTTTAACAGAGCTGTCCTACGGCTATTTTGGCTTTTCAACTTGAGCAATTTCTCCAGTATGTTCTCTGAACGGAAGATTGAGTTCTGTGAAGATGTTTCACCTTTATATACCACAAGCTAAAGATCTAAAGGCTCCTTGTATTACATCACTCTTACCTCCTTTGTAGTGCCCCAGTACACCCAACATACACTATTGCACTGCTTTCTGCTAAAAACAGAGGAAGATCATAGAATGGTTTGGATTGGAAGGGACCTTAAAGATCATCTGGTTCCAACCCCCCTGCCACGGGCAGGGACATCTTCCACTAGACCAGGTTGCTCAAAGCACCATCCAACCTGGCCTTGAACACTTCCAGGGAGGGGGCATCCACAGCTTCTCTGGGCAACCTGGTCCAGTGCCTCACCACCTTCATAGTGAAGAATTTCTTCCTTACATCTAATCTAAATCTACCCTCTTTCAGTTTAAAACCATTACCCCTTGTCCTATCACTACATGCCCTTGGAAAAAGTCCCTCTCCAGCTTTCTTGTAGG
>NW_008794952.1:130582-132051 GCF_000699145.1 Aptenodytes forsteri
GATGCATCTCATCAGGTCCCATGGACTTGTGCACCTTCAGGTTCCTTATAGATGGTCTAACCTGATCTAAGAAAGATGGATTTTCTTACTCGTCAGTAGTTTTAACAACAGCCATTAGCACACTAACTTCTACCAGAATGCAAGGGCTTACAAAATTCATCTTATAAAAATGGTAACCCCATCATCGACAGCATTCTATATTGATGGAATTTATTGAGCTGTCTCTCCCAAGAAAGATGGATTTTCTTACTCGTCAGTAGTTTTAACAACAGCCATTAGCACACTAACTTCTACCAGAATGCAAGGGCTTACAAAATTCATCTTATAAAAATGGTAACCCCATCATCGACAGCATTCTATATTGATGGAATTTATTGAGCTGTCTCTCCCACAAAACATATCTGTTTTTTTGAAACAATATTGGTTTTAACAAAAATTCATCTTTTTATAGAAAGATGCAGGGATGCTAATGGAAAAGTGATTAGAATGACTGAATTTGTATTATTTTCACACTGTGTGCTGCCCACAGTAGGTTCCTGGGATTTGGTTTAGTTCCCAGAGCAAAGGGATCAGCCCTGATTCTGCTTTTCCCACAGGGATTCAGCTCATGCCACAGCCAAATTCTGCTGCTGCCCAAGGGCCTTGCTGCTGTAATACAGATATTATGGATCTTACTTCTTGGCACTTGGTTCACAGAGAAGAGGTGCTGGCAGCAAGTTAAATGAGGTGACTGTATTTCAGCAACAGAAATGCTGCTGCTTGCAGCATCCTGCTCTGAGAGTACTTAAAGGCTGAAAGGGTAAGATTTAGCCGAGAACTAAACATAGACTTAGTTTAAATGCCTATTTTTGTGTTTATATTAGACACTTTTCTTCTTATACATATATACACATGTGCATGTGTGTGTATGTGTGTATTTTCAATACTTATTAGTATCTCTATTCAGCCAAAAACAAAAATAAAATGCTTAATGCAACAAAATACTCTAACAATAGTTTGTGTTCCTTTGATTTTTTTCCCCAGATTTACCCTATACTTTGTTGTTAGTTTAAATTAGTCTATTAAAAATCAGCTACATGTTACAATAGTAACTTATTTTTCATAACATAGAAACAGAGACTAAATAAACTAACTACTTAATAGTTATCCATGTCATCTAATTGTTTTAATAGCTTCAGAATTATTTTTGTCTCATGCCAGCCAACTGAAATAACACTTTCAAGACAGCAATCGTTTCTGAGAAACAATCGTAGTTCGAAATCTGTTCGTACTAGAGATTGAAAAAAAGAGTTAAATTCAGAGTTCCCATTTACCAACCTGATCTCCTTCTATGACCAGGTGACCCGCCTAGTAGATGAGGGAAAGGCTGTGGATGTGGTCTACCTGGACTTCAGCAAGGCCTTTGACACCGTCTCCCACAGCATTCTCCTAGAGAAGCTGGCGGCTCACGGCTTAGACAGGTGTACTCT
>NW_008794952.1:133025-146551 GCF_000699145.1 Aptenodytes forsteri
GATCTTAGAGGTCTTTTCCAACCTCAATGATTCTATGATTCTATGATTCTATGACAACTCTCAGGGTGAGATGACATACTACAGACGTTCAGACCCTATGCAATAAGGCACTAACAATTTCTGTACAGACGTGACAGGCAGGGCTTGGAACACGCATCACAAACAGCTAAAAAAACTGATTAAATTTACAAGCCAAAAATATTTAAATGAGTCAATCTGGTGATTTTTAAAGCACACAGTTTTGTTTTAATACAAGAGATTGCTATTTCAATTTTTTTTCCTTTTTTTTTTATAACAATGCAAAGCAAACAAATACACTTATCAACTGAAGGATTCAAATCCTTTGTAGGAACAATCTTTTTAAGTACCTTACAGTTCCCTGTTACAAATAACTTGACAGTTAATTGAAGTGCTTTTGCAATACTCAGTGGTTTTGTGCTACTTGGGAACTGTTAAACAAATAGTAGGCCAAATCAAATGTCTCACATGGATAGAGTTACGGCAGTTCCCAGTTCCCAAACCTCATATTTAAGAAAGGCTTGTTTCCACGGAAAAGCTCCTTCAGTAATAAAAGTGAGGGATTTTCAGACTATTTTAAAAAAGTAATTATTTAAAAAACCCCAAACAAACAACAACCACCACCAACCCCACACCAAAAAATCCCAAAACAAACCAACCCAAAAAACCCCAAACCTAGAAAGAGAAGTACTACCTCACCAGGAAGAACTCGCACATTAACTCATGTTGTCTTCCACTTTGGTAGCTCAAGATCATATTTCCCTACTTAACCAAAAGCTGATAAAGTATGCTCAATTAACTAATTTTGCAAATAATATCAAAGTGTTTCTTCAGTTACAGAGAAGTTTATTTGGTCTCAATTTCAATATGAAACTGATGCTGAGAAAATACTGGATGGAATTTATCATCTTGCATGCAGGATAACTCTATATATAATAAATAATCTATAACAAACATAACACATAATTTCTAATTTGATTGCAACTACTCAGCAATCACTGAAAAATTCAGACCAAGAGACTTGTATAGATTTTTTTTAAAACACTGAAACACACAAAAGTCAGTAACAACTGAAAGTTATGGGCAAGATTTATAGGAAAACAAGTTGTAATGACATCCATCATAAGAAATCAGAAAATTGAACTCTTGCCCCTGTGCTCTCTATAAATCTCTTTATAAATCCTGAAATATCGTTCATGTTAAAATTAACAATATTCAATACAAGACATCAAAAAGAACACGTAAAACAATCAGAAGTGATGTTCCTCCTATATTTCCAAGAAAGAAAAGAAAAAAAAAAAAAAGATTTTAAATTACTGGGGAAGGTTTGCAGGTCATTTTAAAGGATTCTGTATTAGGATGTCATGACTGACAATAAAAATATTTTTTTTCTGCCTTTCTCTGGGACTGATTTAAAGTTAAGTATTTTTGTCCATTCTTCTGATTATTTTCTCTTTATTTCTATCAAAACCACTTTCCTACTCCAGATGTAATAGTCAAGCTTCTGTTAGCAGCTCCTTTACTTTCAGCCAGCTCTGAGTGTAACTTCTATAGAATTTTTTGCCTATCAAATCATTATTGTTTTTTCCATTGAAAATCTTGCTGAATTTAACATATTTCTACAAAATCTCTCCAATAAAAGCCAAAACTGTTTGTTTATACATCATTATTTTGTTTACACAAAAAAAGATTCACTTTAACAAGACTTGTTCCAGCACACCTGGCTACAGTACGGTACATTTACTTTAGTTCCCTCAAAATATTTCTCATCCAGCTTCAACCAACAGTCCAAGAGCCACAATTAATCCTTCAGAACATTTTCATCAGGCTTGCTGTCTTCTTCCTGCTATCCCTTTCCTCTGGGCACTTTGCAGCAACAGTTTATCTGATCCACAGCGTGCCCTTTGTTGCCAGCTTTCTCACAGGTCCTACAGCTCCTTCCACCACACAACGGGCATACAGTTCGTCAGAAGATGAGAAAGAGACTTCCAGGAAAGATGCAAGGCACCCTTCAGGGAGCAAACAGCCACCACAACAATTAAACTGGCTCAACCCTAAAGTCCCTCAGCAAAGGGCCAATTAAAGAGGAAAAGTCATGATTTACATACTGTGACAGCTGTAGTCTGCTCCTGGCTACTGTTTCCAGTGATAAAGCAGTGGCAGATCCTGATCCATACGTAGACACAGTACTCACGTCAAAGCAACAAATCCAGTCATATGACAAACATGGAGGGAAAGGTTATAGTGTACTTAATGCCATCTCCACAATGACCTCTGTTGCCTACCTGGCTGAAAAGACCAGAAACAGTTCTCTCCAGTGTACTCTAAATAACAGTTTAAACGCTGCACGTTGAAGAGGTTTTGACACTGCTGGAACACTGACTCACTTTCCAGAATGTGTTTTACTGAAAACAGTTTCATTTCAATTCAGGAAACATAGAATGGCAATTCTACCGACCACCTGTATATACTTTAAATACTTCCTCGGCCTTCCATTTCATATTTAGCTCACAAACTATCTTTGTTTGGCAAATTCTTATAATTTTCAGTCTTACAAAGACCTTTTCAGATCTCCTCTTTTTGCTACAGAAGTAGCTAAGGCAAGTTTCTGAAGCTCTACAGACTCAACCATTGCCTGTTCTCCTTCCAGCCTGCTTTTATTCCTTTCCTTCTTAAGCAAAGATAGCGTGTGAAACTCATGCATATTCAGTCCATGACAGTCTCATTTTGAGTAGATATGCTCCATAAATAATATGTCTGAATAAAGTTGTTATCATTTGCTCGTGCTCGAATTTACACCCTCGTATGCATGGGATACAACTTCAAAACAGCAGAGCAGGCTCTTGTTAGGTTTTTGTGCTGCCCTTCACTAGCCATGTATCTGCTATCACCATTTTTTTTAAGTGGGTGCAATTCTAAATATATCATATCTAGATACAGTCTAGTCATTCCTTTTATCTTAAACCACAACTCACAGAATGCTGAGAACATGGATACCATTACCTTCTCTAGTATTTCAGAGTTTCCAAGCCCATCAAGCTGCAAAGAAGGGACTTTAACTGCAGGAACACAAGACACTTATGAGTAAAGCAAGCAATGTGAAATAAGCACATTACTTTATCTCTTACGTTGGAGACCTTGGGAAGTGGGAGGGGGAAGATCCACATCCTATCTATACCCTTTTAAAAGTCTGAGGTTTGCGGGTATTTCAGGCTGTTCAGAATTCTTCCTGCCTTTTCCTTGTCCAGTCAGTCCATCTTACCAACGGCAGTGGTTGCTGTCTGTCCTCTGGGCTCAGCCTACTTAAGTCTTTATCCCTATAGCCACACGCTTAGCTAGAATGGCTCAGCCATGCTTGCCCTTCTCTGTGGGAAGAAAAAAAAATATCCTGTTGTATCAGTCAATAACCCTGGTTTGGAAACCTGATACATTTTCAGCAAAAGCATTTAGAAAAAAGAGCCAAGGTCTTTTCTTGGGTAGAGCAACTATCAAAAATGCAGTTCAATTCACTTGCTCTAAGCAACTTCATATATGTAAATCAAACAGGTATAATATAGATGTTAAACAGCTTATACATGAAGTTCAAAATCTGTAACTTCACCAGGTCCATAGTAGCTCTATTCTTTCCCATGTACTTTGAATAACCTCATCTTACTTCCTAGTCCCAGTTTTTCAGTAGGACCATACTGCTGCCAGGTCTTTGTTACACCGTTATCTATCCACTGAGCAGTAGTTTTAATGATTATTTTAATGATTATTTTGGGATCTGTTTTACTGTACAGCTTTTGTCTATTTTCTAATTTCAATAGCAAATTTTTGTTCAGTGACCCACACACCAGGTGGTCTTAGAGGGAATTTAAGGTACCTTTTGTAAATACTAACAAAGCAATGAAAATTAACAAACTGTAAAATACAGGAAATTAACTTCTCATTGCATCATCAATTTATCTACCCACCTAAATGAGTTTAAAATACCAGCTTCAAGCAGTCTGGTGTTCTAGGGACACTAAGCTACCACTTCATTTATAGTCTGTTTCCTTAGCAACACTATAATCCATCTGGCTGCAGAAAGCTAAATTCCCAAACCATATCCTCCTGTACACCGGAAATAGGCTCAAAAACATTTATATTTTAAACAGCATACAGTCATCATGATTAGTGAGCGTATAAATGAATCTGGAAAGGCAATAATGTTCTTAACACACACGCAAACTCTCCCCACTCTGGCTTGAATTGAGAATGGCACACAGTCTTTTCAACTTCTAGGTGTTACGATAGCATCTCTTTCCTGACACTGCAGCCCTAAGCAAAGCTGCTGAAGACCTACGTCCTGGCTCTGAGAGGGAGAGATCTTGTATATCATTTTCCACCAAAAGTTTCAGAAATGAAAATGTTTCTCTCATCTTTGTTCCACCATGCACAGCTGAAGGAGCCTTCAGAACTGCACAAGGTCAATCTGTTCTCTCAAGACTTTTCTAAGAGAAGTAATGTGAAAGACCTGGGATGGAATGCTATTAATGGCAGCCAAAAAAAACCGATGAAAGTTAATCACATTACGAAGTAGAGCCGCTTGTCTCAAAAATACTTACTTTTCAGGTTTTTGCATCTAAAACTATAAATATAATCTGTACAAACTAAAACAAAAATCCAGTCCCCAACAGCAACATTTAAACGTTGCTAAGAGCATAAAAATCACAAATCCAAAACATTCAGGAAAGCCAATACAGAGACTGGAGGATAACTAGCAATTCCCCAATGCCGTAGCCAAGCTAAGATGAAGCTGGATAACATCAGGCCTTCTACCACCCGGCTGAATGGATAGAACTTAAAATGGCAGAAGGCATCTTAACCGTATACCATTTTGCCTGAATTTGGAAACTCCAATCTGCCAAAGGAAATTCAGTTCTTATCTAACAGCCAAATTAATCAGTTATGTAGAGTGGAACAACCTCCTCATTGCCTACATCTCACAAAGACCCATCAACAGCAAGCCAGTCTTTAATCCACAGAATGATTTTGTCGTGCAGTCAACCATTTCAGTGATAAACCTGCATAGCTTTGCCTGACTCTACTGTATAGGCATACAAGTCCATACTGTCTGACCTGCTGACAGCAACCGAAGAGATTTGAGCATTCAGAAATCAGGCGAGGAACCAAGCAGTGCTTCTCACTGCTGTTCACTGGCTAGCATCCCTCTAGGAAGTACTAAATACAGTAGCACTTACTCTAGACAGCTGATGCTTCCCTCAAACAAGTCCCACCTGACTGTTGACTACAACCAACATTCCTTAGATGCTTTGGTGGGGGTTGGTTCCAAGAAAGAAGCAGGCTGACTATATCAGACAGAAGCAATGACAGTTCTTTGTGTCTTTTCTCCCAGGTGAGGGAAGAAATGGGTCAAATTCATAAATACTAGTCTAAAATCACTTATATGTTCAATCACATATATGTTATGTAAGTGACCACAGCAAGTTCTCAGGAAACAGGCTGTTAATCAACTGATACATACAGTTGATTACATACATTTCGGAAAACATATTCAAAGAATGAGTTTAATCTTTTTCACAATGTAGACAACAGCTCTTTGAAATACTTAGAACACAGTGGTGTTGCAGTCCCCAGACCGGCTAAGTAGTGAACTGAGTAGGCCTTTTGGCAATGTCTGGCAACTTTAGTAAGTGATCATCAATATGAAGCCCCAACTTAAGACCCTAAGGAAGTCTGTTTCCTTATTAGCATCTGTTTTTACACACACACACATTTTCTTCCTACCAGGGCTGAGACTGATCTCACCTAATTTCAACACAGCTTTGAGGTAATCACAAACTCAGTCAGCAGTCAGACAGAACATGCATTTCTGGAAAGCAAATTCATCCAAACCGTTTCAGATATTTATTTTAGTTATCTTATGTCTTAACAGTACTGTACACGATCTCCAAACCTCTACGTACCTACATCGGTCTGCATACATCTGTACTGCCTGAACAACTGATTCAGATGTATGCTGCTATATAAGAGCTGCATAATGCTTAATAGGTGCATTCCACAATCCTGCACGTTCAGAAAACTACAGAAATTGCCCTGTCAACGGCTGTCACCAGCCTACCCCAGGAGTGATTCACCAGGCCCCCTCTTCCTGGAGTTAAAATGCTGGGATCCTCAGTGTGCTCTGGAGCTTGCCGGGAGCCACAAAACACCATAATGGAATCGAGATCATCCATCTTCCTCATTGTTTTAGAAGTGTGAAATCTTGGAAGACCACCAAAGTGACTGATCAGTCCCTGAGCCAATGCCCAATTCGTATTCATTTATATTGTCATCAAGAAATGAAGAATCTGATTAATTATTCAAATAGCTGCACACCCAGGAACAGAGATAAGACTTTGAAAACAGTGGGGAAACCAGAGAAAATAGGGGACTATTACATTTTCAGCCTTGCTTATAATAGCTCGAAGTGTATCACCATATTGCCAGTGTACCGTGGAGACACTTTTTCAAGTCTATCATTTGTGGTGGCCTTGAAAACACACATTTAACCCAGTTCATTTGGATCTAGCAGTTTAACATCAAAAGTGCTATTACCTGAGATTTCATGCTTTGATTTGATATTTCCAGAAAAGATGAATGCAGTCGGAACTTGCCTTATCTTACCAAATTGAAGGGAAAGGGAAGGGAAAATGCTCTTAACTTCAGTCAGCAAATGTGCTCAGCCCCGTCTCTATCCTCACAATAAATGCAACAGAAATTTCTTTTGGCAGATGCAGATGTCCCAGTACCAGTAAGGCATAATACAACCTCTTCCCATTATAAATACTCTGAACGTGCCTTTATGAGTCAGTATTAAATATTGCCAAATTTCTTTCAAATGTCACCTCCTTATCATAAATGACACACTTGGAGCCTGAGCAGACATGCTGAATGAATTGAGTAGCGTGAAGGATGGAATTAACTTCTCAGCTCTACCAACTCATGAACCCTTCAAATCAGAAATAAGGTAAGAGGTGGGAGGCCCCACTGCTACTCAGTTGATTTTGCTCCAAAAATAAACAGGTAGTTCCTCTCCAGGCCACACATAAATTTTTCCAGAGTACTCAATACAAGCATACAAAGGTCTGGGGTACCAGTGTGCATTTTTGAGAGAATGGAAGTGCAAACATAACGCACATCTTCCTTCGATGTTTCACGGCATGCCTTTGGCTAGATGTGGGAAGTCTGGATTTTGGTTTGGAGATTTTTTACTTTTGTTTCTTAAAATCATTTTGGTAGTAAGAGGAAGCACAGGAAATTTGGATACAAATACAGTTTGAAATCATTATCTGCACTTTGGAGTTTATATATGCAAAAGCATATACACACACAGTTAGTGATACAGGAATCAAAGTATCATGAATATATTACGTGCAGGTATTTCTAAATACATCCACAAATATCACGTAAGAAGAACATCTAGAGAAAATTCAGAAGTTACAACTGACAGAAGAGACTAAATCAAAATGATCAAGTAATAAAAGGCTTGTTGGAGTATTATCTACTGAAGATAAGAATTTAATCAACATATAATATCATGTGTTTTCAAATTTTCAAGTCTTTGACAAAAAAAAGTTGTCTCTTTTTCATAAGATATCATACTCTCTTTTCTATCATTATACACAATGAACCTTGTACAATCCTTTAAAAGGGATAATTTTGTGAATTACACTACTGATGCAGAAAACTTGTAGCAATAACCATTTCTAAGTAGTATCAGGTTTTGAAGTTCTAGCTAAGACAGCTTTAGAAAGACAGGATTATTATTTTGCAATTTGCATCAAAAATACATGCTTTTTCTCCCCCTTTGTTGCAAAGTTTTCCCCCCATGCTCAAAGCAACCCAAACTGAATGCCTCATTTGTGAACTTTTTCCTATCACTTTTTTCCTTTTTCCTGTTTTTAAAAGGAGGAGATTGCTTGCACAAGATAGTGAGGTAATGAAGATAATTTAATGTTCCTAAAGAACCGAGATATTATAGGGATGAACACCACCACAGAAGAAACACACATTAAAGTTAATTATTAAGCATTCAGAATGGGTTGTAAATAAGGCATGTGACCATATATTGAATAATGACAAGAAAACAAAGGACTGCAAAGGTGCTTACTAAGGATTAACCTTGCCTAAATGTAGCTGTCCTAAAAGCTGGATAGCAAGACTAGAAGAGTCATTGAGACTCTCAGGATACAAAGCAGAGAGACACTGAGCAAGTAATTCAGCCATAGGTGGGATAAACAACTTTCTGGACAAGCTTATTTTTCTCCATTGACTGTACAAGTGCCTGGAAGGTTAGCTGAGACTACCTCAGTGTCACCATAGTCCTCTGCACATTATTTCTAACAGATCCCTGAAAGGTAGCCTATTGAGTCATTGAGATTCTCAGGATACAAAGCAGAGAGACACTGAGCAAGTAATTCAGCCATAGGTGGGATAAACAACTTTCTGGACAAGCTTATTTTTCTCCATTGACTGTACAAGTGCCTGGAAGGTTAGCTGAGACTACCTCAGTGTCACCATAGTCCTCTGCACATTATTTCTAACAGATCCCTGAAAGGTAGCCTATTGTCAGTGGGTTTAAATTTGCTATGCAGGAGTCCATACACCTAATGAGGTTGAAAAAAATCACAGGACTAGATAGCTAGCTTTCAGAAGCTCAGATTGAAGACATAGATTTACCTCCTAAACCACCAGCATCCATTCACTGCACATAATGAGGCAGGTGCCTGCTGGAAAATACAATGCATGACCATGTGGGAGCAAGAAAGGAGAAATTTCAAACATCTCATCTGTTTCAAAAAGCAAGGCTAGCAAAAGATTTTTATCTTGCCCACATAAAGAAAAAGAAGTAATTCAACTGATTTGATCAGCATGCTATTGAATAAGGTCTGCAAGACTGGCTGGAAGAGGATTGTTTTTTACGTGTTTGGCAAAAGTTATATATATTACTGACAGAAAGTGTGTTATTAAGCATCTGAAAAAAAATCTGTTGTTTTTAATGAGTACAAGAACCAGATTCTTCTTGGAGGTTCACAGCAAAGGACAAAGGACAATACACACAAGCTACAGTATGGGTAACTTCAATTAGGCCTTATGAAAAAAAAAATCATAGTGAGAATGGTCAAACACGGGAACAGGTTACTCACAGAGGCTGCAGAATCTCCATCCTTGGGGACATTCAAAACTCAAGTGGGCATGATCCTAAGCAACCTCAACTTTCAATCTGGCTCAGCACTGAGCAGAGTGTTGGCCCGCATGACCTCCTGACGTCTCTTCCAATCTCAATTATTCTGCAGTTCTATGCTCCAGCCTCAGCCCACTTAGGCTATAACAGCGATTATTCCTTTACCACAGCTTGTTAAATCTGAGTGCTGGATCTGAAAGCCTGTTTCCCCTTTGCTTTCTTGACCTGATCTGCTTGGCCAGCTGACCTGACCCATGCAACTAGAGGGCTGCAAACCAGACTAGGATAAGATATTCTGACTGGCCAACTAAAGTGACTAGCAACCAGAAATGATATATGAAATCAACCAAGAGAAGGATCTGGCAGAAAAACGCAGGAAGCAGCTGAGCAACAAGATGGCCCAGAAGAAACAGGTCAGTAAAATATTGCAGGGAAAACAACAGTAAAGTCACCAGACAGCACTGCCCTGTGGACAACAGAATGGAGACTAATCCCCCAAGCTTCACCATCCTCCTTAAGTCAGCTATATTATATTACATAAAAACTATGAGATAACGTGGGTCATTTCATAATCCATGTATAAAACATGCTATTTCCCTTCATTGTCAATCCACGTATGGATCACGACCTACTGCTACAGCTCAGACAGTTACAGTCCGAACTGGCATTTAGAGGTTCTAACTCTGCTAAGGACATAGGAAGTGATCAAAGATACCCTGGGAAAAAAATACTCCTTTTGCTTCCATTTGCTTTAGGGATAAAAAAAAGCACTGGGAAAATTACACACCCAAAAACTATGTTAAAAAATGAATGCTATTAAGGTTTGAAAGTCAAGCTCTGAAGACTTGAGAAGTAGCAGTTATAGAACTGCAATTAAAGACTATGACATAGGCTTTAACTACGCGACTAAATACTACTTATCCACACAGAACCCAGCTTCTTTTAGAAGGCCCAGTGCTCACCAAGATGAGCAACTGTTCAAAACCTTGCTTTCTCCAAAATTAGTGTGTCACCATGTCATATTTAATCAACACAATTCAAACCTTGCTTTAGTAACTCCAAGGAGGAGAAAATCAAGGAAGAGATGCAAAAATCATAACCATCCACTAATTTTGGTTGCCCAATTTGAGATGCTAAGTGCTCTGAAAAAAATCGGATCCTCGATAGTATCAAGCACAGCTCCCAAAGGCTACATCATCACCACTTCAAAGCTTTAAATTTCCAAACACTTCTGTGCTTATGTGGTCTTAACAACATTCTTTTAAACGCAGCTTGTGTATAATATACATCTAGATTGAGGTAAATTAGGTTACAGTTATGCAAAAGATTTCTCTAAGTGCCATTCAGACCAGTGGGACTCCTCAGACACTTCAACATGTGCCTAAGTGTAAATACCTTACTGAATCAGTGCTTTTAAATAGAGGCAGAAGAAAAGGATAGCTCACCTTTCTCCTGAAGTACACGTTGAAATGTCTCAATGTTTTGTATTTTATGAGGTTTCATTGAATGAAATCGACTGGAATTTCACTGAGACAAGCTGTCTGTTCAGGAAAATACTTTAAAGCGTTTATTAAGTCCCATCACATACGTAAGGTTTAGGTAAGTATCTAAGCGTTATCCTCAACTGGAAAGGAGGTGACTGAACAATTTTCCTACTTAAGTTCAAACTGCACTACTAGCTAGGTTAGCAAAATAACGGCTGCCAGTAAATACAGAGAAAAAAAATACACTTTTCTATTAAAAGTATTTTATAAGTCTATGAGAGGCAGTGCAACCCAACAGATCAATTTTCAATCTGAGATTCTACTTCTGGATCCTATGACTAGGATTCCTTAGATAAACAGTTACACTTCCTCTTGCCTCACTTTCTTCATTTGTAACAATTAAGTCTGACATCCTTTAGAATTGCTTTGAAATTTATTTATGAGACTATTGTGTGAGATTAACTACACATATCGATACCCAAAAAGAAAGCACAGCATAAAACACAATGCACACGCACCATTTCATTATTGAACCAAACAGTGAGATACTGCAAAAATGTGAACCAAAACACACGCTTACAGAATGTTATGAAGTACACAGGCTTTGTTCATAATTTCAGTGACAAAAAAGACAGCAAGCATGGCGAGAGTCCACAATGATTTATTCTAAACATCTAGTCTAATAATTTTAACAGGCTAGTAATCTCTCCAGGCATCTAGAAGTAAATAATCTTCAGAGCACTTAAAAAAAACCAAACAAACTTGTTCTGCCCCACTTGCTACTTATAGAAAAATAATTAGGAAAGTAGCAAAACAGCATGAGAACATAGGCCATGGACGTGTTGACATCTAGCCATCAGGATCGCTTATGGACATGCACTGCTCTGGGAGTACATTCCCAAACAAGCAGAACAAGTCGTGTAAGCCTTTCCCTGATCCTGCTTACCCCTCCCTTATGGGCAAGTGGGAAAGCCACCAAGCCTTCACCTACTCCCTCTTCACCCACCTGCACAAGCGGAGGAAAAAGCAGCCCTGACAGTTCTAAGCAGCTGACTATGAAAAGCAGCATTTTATAGTGCCCAAGATCCTCAATGCAGGGAAGTTAGATCACTATGATTGAGCACAGAGTTAAGAGAGTCTACTTTCAGTCTTACCGATAGACTACGTCCACACAAGTAAATCAAGCAATGCCAGGAACCATTCCCAGGAAATGGAACTCACTCAGTCATGCAGACCGCTGAACTGTTACCGACTGGCACAGCATCCTTCTAACCCAGTCCAGCTACAGCTCTCCCATGCAATTCTTGGGTGTGATTTTGGATTTAACACAGGCCAGGAGCCAGTACCAACCAGTAGCTTGTATTCAGCTATCCCCTTCTGGAAGGCAGGAGAGTTTAGCAGCATTGACGAGGGCTAATCCGTACCAGTTGGCTTCAGGACCAGAGAGAACGGTCTTGGGCACATTTAATTAACTGGTAAAGAAGTGGTCATAGCCTCTCCAGGCTTTGTCTGCTATTACTCTTAGAGGAAGACTTTAAAAGCAGCACATGCAATGAAGTATATGAGCATAGCCTGATCAGCATCACCTGACCAAAGTCATCTACACATTGTAGTATACAAGAAGAAAATTAGAAACAGTAGAGCTCATCTTGGCTTCTTCCTGTTTCCTCTGCGCAGACAGACCTTGCATATCATCTACTATTATCCACAGTCTCACTTCTTTCCTCAGTTAAAAAAAAAAAGTTCTATACGTTTAACATGCACTCTTACAGTAAGGCCACTCTCTAAGTAAATGAGTCATGCAAAACAGTGTAAGAAGCTGAGTTTCTGAGGGCTGATCATTTGGCAGTAAATATTTCAAATGAAAGTTATTCAGAAATGATTATTTTCTAATTACTAGTCATTACCAAATCTGCTTCTGTAGACTAAAAATATAATTACTAGGGAATCTATTATGTTATCCTGGAAACGTAGCTACAGCAATGTTGGCAAATACATTTTCACAATAGATAACTGCGCAAAAACAACAGTAAAAGTACATTTGAGAACTGACAATACACGGCTGTGTTATCAATACTCTTTGAAATCTTTACAATTTCAGATCTCTAGAAACGTTCTATTTAAAACTGTCCCTTTCATAATCCGACGCCTCTGCCGCCTTTGCTCTAATGTCAGAATGTGTAAGATGTCCCACAGAAAATGCAGTGTGCAAAACCTATTTGCCACTGTTTAAGAATTCCTGTTTTCAGTAAGGATAAACAATTTTATTTAACAATCCTCTTGGTCATGAATCTAACGTGCCAGCTATCTGACCATTTCAAATGTGTACGTTACCTGTATCTTTATGCAAATCCACTGTTTGTGTTTTCACTGATCTACAAGGAAAACCTTATAATATACTTTATTATATATATTAGCCTGCACTGGATCATCTTACTTTTAAAAATCAGGTATGAAGAAAACCGTGTGGAACACCCAAATAAAAATTACAAACTCGTTTAAAAAAAGACCAATTGTTTTTCATTTTCTTAAGTGAGGCACTTCTTTTTTTTCCAGGAGCGACCCCCCGCATCAGGAGCGACACGCACACCGTACCAGACACCGGCAGGTTCTCCCTGATCAAGAGTTTTGCACTGTCAAGACTCTGAAGAGCGGGGGACAGAAAGCAGCCAGCCCCCCCGTGCCCCTAACGAAGCGTCCCGCCTCAGGGAGGAAGGGGCGCCTCCCCCCCTCGGTGACCTGCGAGGCGGCATTCAGCTGGAGAGCTTCAAAGCACGAGGCCAACTCACTGGGGTGAAACCCAAGCCGGAAGC